>NC_072732.1:97579316-97917551 GCF_026930045.1 Uloborus diversus
TCGAAACTGTGCTACAATATTAGCAAATTTCGTACCGTGTGATGTCGAAACCGTGTTGTACGAGGGACACCTGTAGAAGAAAAGTATATGGTCTTTTTAAAAATGAATTTGTAGTTTAAATGTAATTGAGGGAAATCTGCAAACATTAATTAATGCATCCTTCTCTTCAAAGCCTTCCTTTATTAACCCTCTGAACGCAATCTATTTTAATTTCAGGATAGTACCATTTCTGAATAACTGCAGTTTAATGCCATTCCTTTAAATCCATAATCCACGGCTGTTAGTATTATGCTAAAAGTACTATAATCTAAACGCTTCCCCTCATTGCATTATGCAATCTCTGTCGACCAGACAATTTTACGACTTTGGGAAATTCAAATCTAACGCTTTCGAAATCTAAATGAGGGGAAAAAACATTTAAATATCCTACCCTTAATAGAGCATTGTTCTGGCTTTGCAAAGGAAGGTCTAAAACTTTTTTTCAAGATATGCTTCAACCATAATCCCGTCTTGACTGGATTAGTCAGGCTGGAATGAGTTAATTTTCGAACGGGTAGCAAGATTGTTTCAAAGGAACCTTTTATCTTTCTAAAACAATTGGAGTTTTCGATTTTCTGACAAGGCATATTATTTCCATTTCTCCTCATTATCACCAAGTTTGAACAAAAGAATATCGATAATATTGTATTTTTGAATCAATTAAACTGCAAATAAATTTTGTATGTAAGGGTAAAACCATCATAAGTTGATACTGCAAAAGTAAAACTGACACTTATAAAGAAACAACAAATTAACAAGAAAAACACTGACGTTGAAAGATAAGCTAACAATAATTTGAAAGAAAAAATATTGCATATTTAAACAAAATTTTGATGAATTTCGTACTTTTTATACAGTATTAGTTTCTCTTGTTAATTAATTTTTTCTTTCATAAGTGTCAACTACTGGTGGTTTTACTTAACGACTATGAAATTGCAAATTAATTTTCTTATTAGTATTTCTGAACCTATTTTTTGTGTGTAGTGTAATGATGGTATGAGTATGACGTGATTTTAAGCTGAGCCTTTTCAATTTCATATAGTTAAAAATAATACTATCACTCATACTCAGTGGCGTAGGGAAGGGGTGGGGGAGGGGGGGTTGGGGGTTAAAACACCCCCAGAGGAATTGGTTTACATAAATGCGTATTCTAATACATTAGTTGAACCATATGAAAGGACTGTTTTGATCAAAAAACCCCACTCCAGAAGGTATTTTTGATCAAAAAAACCCACTTCAGAAGGTATTTTTGATTAAAAAAAACCCCTCTCCGGAAGGTTGTTTTTTAAATCAAAAACCCCCTTCCAGAAGGTTTTTCTGGCTGCGCTAGTGCTCATACTTAAAACAAACTTCAACTGTCTTTAACTTGGTACAAAATTCGAAACAGTACGCAAACTCGTTGAAAAGGAAAAGATACATTTTATGCACTTTTGTGACTCTAAATTTAAATTAAGAGCATTTCAGAACGTTTTTTCAATTTTAAACATCTCGCTATGCGAATTCCTTACATCTGTGTCAAAGTTGGTGAAGATTCGACGTTAATTGAAGATTAGTGCAAAGAATATACATATAAACATATATACAGCAATACAGGTGTTAATATATATACATGCATTTTCAAAAAAAATTCAATTGGGTATTCATTGCTGGACAATCGATAAGCAGTAACAATGTAGAGAGGATTGGCGGCTGAAAACATTATCGATATTTCCAAGAACACTGACTACATTTGGTGCTGACTGAATTTTATGGACGCTTATGCCAGATGAATCATTTGAAGATAACAAGACCTAAAGGTTTGGATTTAGCTTAGAAAATTATCTTCCATTTGTAGTCGCTCCTCGACTGCTCCACCCCGAGGTACTGCAGTTCCATTACGTACTGCAGACCTACAACCACAAAGGAGTCGTAAAAAAAGGAACGTTATTCTATTTCGTGATTTCCCCAACCTTGGAATTTTTCCTTCACTTTTGTCTTCTACGCGAGTTAAGAGAGGGTTGCTGAGATCATAAATTTAAAACTTGCATCTGAATGCATTTTTTATGGTTTCTGTTGAAAAGTTTCGGTCATTCCTTCCTATTAAGGAGACATTCATGTCTGAATTGACTTCGTGCTGCTCATAAAGCCTTAAATACCACTTTTAACGTCTCAGTCATTGCTATTATTCGCATTAAAGTCGTTTATATTTTATATTTCAAATGTGCACGCATAGTTTTCATTTGCCATTATGGTGTGTCGGTTTATAGTAGAGGTGCGACATCGATGGCAAAACATCGATGTTAGAAATTAAAACATTGATGGTATTGATACATCGACCAAAAAACATCGATGTTTCCAAACATCGATGTTTTAAAACATCGATCTTTTTAACAATGTATAACATACATTTTTGAATATATTACACTAATTTAAGCAATACAAAAGAATATGTACCCGACGAATATATTGAAAATACTGAACCTCAAATTATGAATATAATTTAATAAGAATAATTTCGCAACATCTTGGTATTATAGTGGGACAAAAATTGATGATATAAGACAATCACCGATTAATACAAACTAGTTATAGTAATAAGGAAATATTTTCGAGCTTAATGAAACTAAAAGTAAATTTACATCAAAAAAGAATCTAAAAAAAAAATGTATCATAGCACTTACCGTCAGTTGAATGATGAGAAAAAGTTGTGCGAATTATTTTAAAAATACAAAATTAGTTCTAGCAATTATTTTTAAGAGCAAGAAATATGTGTTGTACTGTTAGTTAATAATTAAACACAAATTTTAAGTAATAGAGAGACGGCTTGTTGAGGGAAGTCGATTAGTAACCCCGACTATTGGTGTTGACAGTTTGGAGAAGAAGTTTGTTTACTTTGTCCCCCCAGAAGCGCATTTCTCTTTTCGCAGATCATCCCATCAGACAGAGAAACATCTCTTTCCGATGAAACCGAAGTTGCCATCACTATCAAATATTTTAAAGCAACTTTTACCAGCTCTAAATTTTTAAAGTTATAAGTTTCAACGTAGCAACGTGTAGGATTTTCCTTTAGTTTAAGATCTGAAGCCCGGAAATAGACTAAGTTCTGGCACTAGATTACTAGTGTCAGGTTCTTCCAATAGCTTTGACCGCTTCCTCACTCTTTAGTTAATCTAATATCTTGTCACTATACTTGTAGTGATCTTCCCAAAAATCATCCTCTACACAGAAAAATTAATCTTATAAAATGGGTGCAAAAAAATGATTTTTTTTTGGCAACTCCTTAAGTAAACTTAATTACGTAGCGAGAAAATTGGAGCAAATTTTATGATAATTTACAATTAAAATGCAAAAACATCAACATCGAAAAAACATCGAAACCAAAACATCGATAGTCCAAAAACATCAAAAGTAAAACATCGATGTTAAAAACATCGATGTTTTCAAAACATCGACATCGATCTGGCACCCCTAGTTTATAGCATGAACTGTCAATCAAATGCTGGTTTTACTTCATCTATTTACCTTATTAATTGCTTTTACAAGAAAAATCTAGTGTTTTTTCTATTTCATGAAGAAGTGTAAAAAGTGAAAATTTTAAACAGTTGCGTTTTATTTATGACATTCTTGCACAAAATTTCAAAGATACTATTTGAAATATCTCAAAATATTTCATTTTTGTTATTAATTGTTCTACTTACAATACCAACATAAATGCAAATAGTGCATTCTTGATTAAAAAATAAGAATGAAAAACACTCTCTTTCTTTTGTGGGTGTAATACTGCTTTCTGAATAAATAATACCATCTTTCACTAAACGACGCAGATGTTTCATGCCCGATGGATCAAGCACAACACAAGATGTGACATTCTTAAAAAGAACATTCCGAAAATACTTGAAAATGCAAATACAGTAGAACCTCGCAAATTCGGACCCCGTTAGAACGGATCTCCGGATAACCCGGATCGATCGATTTGATTGATTTTTTCTTTTAATTTGAGGAGCTATCGTCAAATCCCATCCAAACATTAATTTACGGGCAAGACCGTGTTATGTCGTTGATTGAGTTCCTTTTTCTTGGCAATGCAACTTTTGAATCATTTTTTTCCCCTCGATTACTTTGTTATTATAAAGATTACAGACTTTATAAAAACAAAGTATACATGTTTACTGTTTATGTGTAGCTCTATGTGTTTCATAAAAAGGTGATTTTCAGTAAGTGGTATGTTTTATTTTATTGATTTTTTCATTCTCCGGATAATCCGGACTTTCGATATTCCGAATTGAGCCAGATCCCAATTAATCCGAATTATCGAGGATCTACTGTGCGACACTTTTGCGCTTTAACGGCGAAATATTAAGTTATAGAAATTCAGGTCTTGCAGAGGTATACTACTCGTTTACGGTATTTCAAAAAAAAAAAAAAAAACGCATAAACTCAAAATCGCTAATTTTTGAATTATGACGTTTTTGAAAGGAGTGAGCGTGTTATGTATTACAGCACTAAGCTGCAACAAACATTTTCACCATTAAGAGTTCCTTGACAAGATGCTTCTGTATATCTTTTAATCTAAGCCCATGTCAAATATTTTTAAAATGACATTTTTTTTATAACTCATAGTTATTTTCAATTAATTTATTCTGATTTTCCAAATGGCGGTGTGACTATATACTCAAAGATTTTTCTGCCTTTATTTCTGTCTTTTACTTGCAAGTTTTTTTAAAAAATAATTTGTTAAAACAATGTGGAAATTGAAAACTTTGTATTTTCAAGAAATTATCTTTCATGAACTGGGTTTCTCCAAGTCGTGAATGATTTATTTTAAATGCAATAGTATTAAAAATATATAGCTCCTTATTTTTTAAAATGAATAATACTCATGTCCTATAGTGTCCTAAGTGTATGATCTTTTTGTATACATTGCGTCGCATAAGTTACCCCAACGTCATTTAAAAATAGATTTAAATAATAGGCACAGTCTAGACATTTCACTTTGTCTGATGATTCTTTCTTTTTCTGCGCCTTTGGAACCAAACGCTTGCTGCACCAAACATTAAAAAAGGGGCCGGTAAAAAAACGAAAAGAAAAGAATAAAAAATCACAAACAAAAGGCTTTGTTTGGGTTCCGGTGTAATATTTCGGTTGCAGCGTGCCGCGATGGCCCGAAGCTGATAAAAAAGCCACCTCCAAGAAAAAGATTACTCCAGAGAATAAACGAAACCAGCCAACAGAAATATACAAGTCTGAAACAAATGGCTGTCTAAATTTGGAAAAGAAAAGAGGAAGAAATATAGAAATTTAATAATGCATCTTTATGCGCTTTTCCCCCATTTTCACGTCTCCTTTAAATAAGTGGGGGGGGGGGGAGGGGGAGGGAGCTTTGTTTCAATTTAGTTGGTAATCTTTTCAGGAAAAAACCGCTTTAGTTTATGCAAATTGAATGTTTTGTTTAAACGACGCAGACGAAATCTTTTTCTTATTTAACTTTCAAGGGAAAAATTCTTCCGCATCTCTTTTTTTGTAAACAGAACTTTTTCTTGTTTGAAATCTGTTTTGTTACTTATTCTCTGATTTTCGTTTATAATACTGCTAATGAATTTTTTTAAGCTTTCAGTAAAACACTGGATGCACAGAAACGTGATTTCTGAATAATTGGATAACGTGAAAATTCGTGTGTTTTAAAAAGTGAGTAGTGACAGTAATAATTAGTTTGAGACACTGTTATTAAAATTTCAGCAACGGAATTATTAAGGGGCAAAATCAATAATGACTACAAGTTCAAGCTCACCCCCACCCTCCGTTTACCGGAGCATCAGGATAACCAGATGTGGTTACTAGAATAAAAAAAGATGTAATAAATCCTCCCTTCCTCTTTTTTCTATCATATTTTAAGATTTGATCTTTGAACACTCTTAAGAAAAACATTCAACAGAAAATGCTCAATCCAGAAGTTTGAAATTTGTATACAGTCATTTTTAGGTAACTTTGATTCACAATTTCTTGATTTTTTTTTTAACTCTCCCACTCTTATTTTTACAACTGGAGAATCGCCCGTCAATGTACTGCCTGTTCGGTGATATTTTGATAATTAAAAATTTATCCCTAACTCCAGTGGATTAACATTAAACTCTAGTAGATAGCATTCATTGTTGATCACTTTTTTGTTTCTCCATTCTTCTAAAATTAGTCTTACCAGTAAAACAGTTAAATTACCGGATCCAGTTCAGCCTTGACAAAATAAAGCTTTTCCCTGCATGTCAAACATTACCAAAAAATATTATCATGCCACGGGGCGAGTTTCATTGTTGATGATGTTAGACAGTGGCGTAGCTAGACCCGACTTTCGGGGGGGGTTACTTCTTTTATATATATATATATATATATATATATATATATATATATATATATATATATATATATTTATATATACATATATATAATCGCTTGGAATTTTTTCCTTTTCTTTTTTTTTTCTTTCTCTTCTCTTTTCTTTTCTTTTTCTCTCTTTTTTTTTTGAGACTAACTTTTCGGGGGGGGTTTTGTCCCCAAAACCCCCCCCTTAGCTACGCCCCTGATGTTAGAGCGTTACTTTTTCAGTGAATTCTCATTATATATATGAAGATGTTATTGCATACGAATTTAAGAATTCATTCAAAAGAAATTTTTAACTTGGCTCAAAGTTATCTCGCCACTTAATTCCAGAAATGTGATGTAAAATTATTCTAATAAAAGTACAACTAGTGCAATGAACCAGAAAAATAAAAGTTTTAACTTTAAAAATTCCCCATTTGCATTTCAAATACAGGACTTCTCAATACAGGAAGATTCACATAAAGCTGAATAGAAATCCAGGAGAGTATTTTTCGTTCAGCTCCTGCGACCCTCTGAGCTTTTGTCCGGAATGAAGTTCAATGTTCCAATTAAAGCTTAATTAACAACTAACTGTTATTTAATTTTGCAAAACGAAGCACAACACTTATACTAATCAAAAAAAAAAAAAAAAAAAGAAAGAAAGAAAGAAAACACTTTGACCTCCTCAGATTAAATGTTTTCCACGAGCCGCAGCCGGTGCCTAGGTTCTAAAGATTGTTTTTTAGAGGTATAGCACTTTAGATTCAAATAAAACACCCTTAAATGATGTAAATTGCCATGAATTTGGCTTTATTCGAAAGATGATTCTTTGCTATTTTTATTTAAATGTGATTTCTGGTATATGGCCACATCAGCTGGCTTGGAGAAAGTCTAATCGGGAAGTCCAATTTTCTATCACTTTTTGCAGCAATGGGGTCCGTATGTGAGTGATATGTGGCGAATGTTCTTGTCCAAGGCGTCAATCGTCTTGGCTTATCGGTGTAGACTCGAGACTTCACACAGCCCCACAAAAAATAGTCCAACGTAGTTAAACCGCATGATCTTGCAGGCCTATGCACGGGTCCATTAAGCGAAATTATTCGTTCACCGAAAGTTTCTTTCAATAAATCAATTGTGACACACGCTGTGTGGCGTGTTGCACCGTCCTGTTGTCTACTCATGATGAAATGGCAAACCAAACTAATAGTAGGGGGGCATATTACATTCCGTGGGAAATTTCGTGAGGAAATTGTGAGACCAATTTTAATATATTCCTTATGGTCTATATAACTATGCCTCACCGGGTGTTTTGCTTGGATTCGTGTCAGACGGCCTGTATGACGTCATCAATCCAAGATGGCGGCTTTGATGAGTTTTTGAAATTATGAGTTTATTTTTGGGTACTTTGTGATAATTTTTCTGATGAATTTACTTGATAAATATTCTATTCACCTTCTTATTATAAATTAAAAACAAAATATTTGATTTATTTGTTTATTGACTCATTTTTAAAGAAAATTCTGATAAATCCTTCTTTTTTTACCTTGGCACATTCTAATTAGCAACTTAAAAGTATCTCGGGTGAGCTTTGGCAGTTAAAAATACTTTTATTTTTCATGCTAAGATCGCTAAACGTTAGTACAGTCGAACCTCGTTAACTCGAACACGATT
Organism: Uloborus diversus; assembly: GCF_026930045.1. Taxonomy (NCBI): domain Eukaryota; kingdom Metazoa; phylum Arthropoda; class Arachnida; order Araneae; family Uloboridae; genus Uloborus; species Uloborus diversus. The sequence continues at coordinate 97,587,357 of NC_072732.1, forward strand.
ATAACGAACTACTGCTAAAGCGAACTACATTTGCAGACCCAGTCCTTCTGTTGAAAATCACTCAACACACTCAACACTATTGTTTTTCAGATAAAACGAGCTACTATTGGGACAAATTTACTTTGAAGGACCCTTTGAGTTCGTTTTAACGAGGTTCGACTGTGTAATCGTTTAACAGAAGTCCTAATAACCTGTATAACTGCGCCTTACGAGGAGCTTTTCTTACATCTTTTAGAACGCGCTCCAGTAACGCAAAACAGTCCCCTGAACCTGTTATTCATATCCCAAACTGGTCCGCGTACAACTCTCTAGTTAAAAAGCAGCAGATCACTGAAACTCGTGTTTGTGTATTATCTCTCATCGATTGCAGCTCAAGTTTTTCATCAACACAGCTTACTTTCATGCAGAAACTGGAAGACGTAACTAAATATATTTCAGGGGAAAATTCACCGACAGTAGTCACCATGGATATTGGGTTATACAAACCAGTTTTAAAACTTTTTATGGCAAACAAAAACTTGTCCTATAATTGGATTATTAGACCTGGTGAATTACATACGGTTATGGCTATGTTGCTAGCAATTGGGTTATATTTAGATGGTACAGGTCTCGACGCCACTTTGACTGAGTTAGACTGAAACTGTAGTGTCAAAAATTCTTGCAGAAAAGTGTGTTAGACGGGCTATAGAAGCACATTCTACGTTAAGGGTTGAACTATTCAAATGTTATCTCGATGCCTTTTATACACACAATGAAGAAATTAAATTTCAATGCGATTATAAAGTACAAAAACTAATCTACTGCTTTCAAGAAAAAGAGTATGGTGAAGCAAAAGAACTTCACTCAAATGTAATTCAGATATTAATAGATTTTAAAATACATGAAAAAATGAAAGATTTTGAGGATACAGAATCAAGTGGAAGACCAATATTTAAACTTGCTTTGTTATATATGCATATGGTTGATACTATGCTACTTTTTATACGGTCTGTTAGGTCTAAGCTTTCGTCCCCTATTTCTTTGCTTTGGATTTAACAAATTTTGCAAATATAGGGTTGCCATTGGCAACTAAAAAGGTGACTTTTGCTACTATTTCTTACCTTGGGCGACTATGGCGACTTTTTTGGCTAAAAACCTGCCAAAAACGACTATTTAAAAAAAACGGCAACTTTTTGCAATAAAAAGCGACTATTTTTTCATATTTTATGAAATTCGTTGGGAAAAAAATAGGAAGAACGATTTTGAGCCAATCAGTTGCATTTTTAAATTTATGTCCAAAATAAATATTTTCAAAGCTACTTGAACTGAATTTTCCTGTTTTTTGAAGTTCACATAGAAATGAAAATATAGAGAACAAACACTCAAGCGTCGAACACGTGCTTCGCCAAAAATGTCTTGCCGTGCTCGAAATTTTAATCGTTTAACATTCAGTCAGTGTTTTAATATTTTTAAATGATCTTAGATATTTTAACTTATGCTATCTTAAAGCAATTTATTTTGATTTTTATTTCAATAATTTCTTATTTTTTTAAAACTTTGTTCTTAAGTTGTTATTAGTTACGTATTTTCGTACAAAAACGAAATTTCAAACTAGCAAACTTGTTTATCTTCAAATTTATTCCCAAAATAAATATTTTCAAAGCTACTCTAATTAAATTTCTTGTTTTTTAAAGTTCACATAGAAATGAACGTAACTAAAAATTGAACTCTAGGAGAAATTCATATGAAAATGAAAATTTGACTCCTTTTAGCTGGAAACTGCTTCAAGTGATCACTAATAGCACTAAAATATAAAATGTAAAAAAATGAAATGAAAATTGATTTAACAATTAACAACAGTCATAAATTTACTTGAATGTTCATGAAGATTGGTCAAAAATATCTGAGCGAATGCTTAATGAAAGACTTATTATAAGAGACACTTGGGGCCGTGGTAGCCCGATTGGTAGAGCGTAGGATTCGGGGCCGGAGGGTCCTGGTTCGAACCTCGATGGTCGAAGACCCACCGTCATCATTAAAGGGGACTGGGCGACGTTAAATATGCTTGTGGTCTCAATGTCCTCCAAGTGAAACGATACCTCTGGGGGTGCTAGCACCAGGTAGCTATTAGCTCCTGGACTAGTTCTAAATTCTCATTAACTGTTCGATCCGATGATGGTGCTGCCATCTATCGGTATATAAAATAATGGAGGCAAGGCACTTAGTATGCAGTCCTCGACATAAATACAGTTGTGACTCGGAATCGGAATAAGAGACGCTTTAACGAAATACCAACATGTAGGCGAGGAAAAAATAACAAAGGAACTTTTAAAATTGGCATATTGGGCACACAAGTCATATGAAAATTATCTGGAAGAACAAAGAAAGTTGAAGGAGCAGACTTTGAAAGAAAACAAAGAACGTGAACAGATGATTGAAAAAAAAGAAACAGAGAGAAGAAGAAATAAAGAGCAAAGCACAATCAATTAAACAACTGGAAGACAAAGCAAAAATAGCTGCTCAAGAAAAGAAATCCAATCAAGAATCTTCAGATTCGCTATTAAAATTAGCAAATCAACGACTAAAATCAGCTATTAAGAAAAATGATTTGCTAGAAATTAGAGTAGCACAGGGGATGATAGAAGGTGCAGAGAAGTTACGAGAAAAAAAAAAAAAAACTGTTGAACGGAAAGAAACAAAGCTAAACCATATTGTTAACAAAAGAAAATCAAGTTTGATTGATATTTATATAACTAAAAAATCAAAAAATAACTAAATTTTCTATTTTGTCATCAAAGTGTTAAATGAAAGATTTTTAATCATACGGCGTTTAAATCTCTGTTTTAATCACACTCAAACTCAATTTATAATTCCTTTGTCTTGACTTAAAAAAAAAGATCTTCATTAAAGTCTATTATTATTAGTACCATTAAAAAAATGCTGAATGAACCAAGTTAATCTTGAAAAAAAAAATTATGTTTGGGAAAATAAGTTTTGATTTTCTGTAGTTACTATAGGTAGTCATCTTTTGATTGTGTGACACAATGTATTTTTTGAATTTGTAAATATTTAAAAAATATTGGAAATATCAACTTCATTACTATTCTGAGAGTTGCTTTTTTGAAGTAGTAGTTCCAATAGTTGAATGATGTTAAAACACATGTTAGATCTGAGAAATTAAGTTTTGATTTTTTTCTTTTTTTGCATTTACTATAAATAGCTATGTTCTAAGATTGTCTGTTGTGTGATTTTGTTACACTAAGTATTTTTTGAGTTAGTAAATAGTTAAAAGGTATTGGAAAAGCAACTAAATGGGTGAAAAAAGCAACTTAATCACTGTGCTGAGGAGACTATTTAGGCGACTTTTTTTTTACAATTTTGGCTACTAAAGCAACTATTTTGAAGCAAAATTTGGATGGCAACCCTAAAATATGATATCATGGTACCTGACTGATATGAAACCGTCTTAAAGTTAAGCATCCAAATCTTTGGAATGAATTTATGGAAGGAAATTGGGTTGTTAAAAAGTCTTCTGTACCGTTTTGTGCTTTAGGGTCAGATGAAGCTTTAGAGCAAGAGAAAAGGAGAATGAAAGTAATTGGAGGAATATTAAATATAACTCATTAAGAAAAATACTTTAGCGCGTTTTTTTTTTTTTTTTTTTTTTTTTTTTTTTTTTTTTTGGACCTCTCCAGAGCTGGCAAGGCTTTCTGATAAAACTAAAGCAATGATTGGATTAAATGAAATGTTAAAGAGGAAACATCATCATTTGGCAAGTTTAAGAGGAAAGCGACAACATGAAGATGTGCAATCTATTAATAATGCCATCAGAGTATCAGCAAACCCTATAACATATAATGGCAGTGAATTTATTAACACAACCATAAAGTCTGTACATAGTGAAGCCACACAAACAGAAGTATTAAGCATTTTAAACAGAGGCCGTGAAATGTACGCCACTTTCAAACGAGAGAGAATTGAAACTGAAAATAAGAACTTCTGGGCTCCAATGAAGAAAGAAAAACTAAATCTATGTAAAAATAGCATGAAGAAAGTTGCGACAAATATAGCTGGCACTGTTCTACAGTCAAAAGCTGATCGATCGTTATTTACCCGTTTGCTGGTTGTATCGAGGAGCCGAGCAGACATTGATTTAAAAGCTGTTTAATTTGGACGTGTCGATAAAATTGTCCCAAAACAAACCAAAGTTAATGAAGATTTTAGAGGAATGTGGCTCATAAAAAGTAGACAGTAGCATCAAAGATTCTTTACCAAACTCCATGAAATACTCAAAAATACCGAAGCAAATGAATAGAAAATCTTACAGTGTTGCTGTTATTGGTGGAATGGCTGAGCTACAATCAATGAAGAAATCAGAGCTAGTGAAAACATGTAATGATTTAGCTGCAGAATTTAATAATAAGATCAAGGAAATTCTTTTAAATTAGGATGAAACACACTTAGTGTTTGACACATATATTGAAAACTCGCTGAAATCTGCCATGCGGAAAAAAAGGGTGAGTACGAACACCCATTGATTTTAAAATAACTGATTCTACTAATATTGAAAATATACAGGTGAAGACCCTACTTTCTCATATAAAAACAGATGATAATTTGACAGCTTATCTGGCAGCTAAAGCTTTAATGTACACACGCGGCATTGATAAAGACCTAATCGTTAGTTGGAGAAGTGATGCTAAATCATCATTAAAAGGTGTTGTGACTGCACTGCAAAGCAGTCATGAAGAGGCAGATGTTAAAATAATACTGCACTGTCTTCATGCTTCTAGAGAAGGGGCAACCAGTATTCATATATATTCCCCTGACACTGATGTATTTTTACTATCATTGTTCTGGTTAAAATCATTTCACTGCCCATGCTCATTTTTGACTGATGTAGGTAGTAATCGAAGAATGATCGATCTAACCAGCATTGTGACCGCAATAGGACTCGAAAAAACTAAAAGGAATATTAGGACTCCATGGGGCCGTGGTAGCCCGATCAGTAGAGTATCGGATCCGGGGCCGGAGGGTCCTGAATTCGAACCTCGATGGTCGAAGACCCACCGTCGTCATTAAAGGGGACTGGGCGACGTCAAATATGCTCGTGGTCTCAATGTCCTCCAAGTGAAACGATACCTCTGGGGGTGCTAGCACCAGGTAGCTATTAGCTCCTGGACTAGTTCTAAATTCTCATTAACTGTTCGATCCGGTGATGGTGCTGCCATCTATCGGTATATAAAATAATGGAGGCAAGGCACTTAGTATGCAGTCCTCGACATAAATACAGTTGTAGTCAGTTGTGACTCTGAATAGGAATAGGATAGGAATAGGACTCCATGCTGTATCAGGATGTGATACAACAGGTTCCTTTGCTAGGAAGGGGATACCATCCTTTTCGAAAATTTACAAGACAGCAGACAAAGATACTTTTGATGCTCTGAGTCATCTGCGGTCAACCGAAGAATTTAATGCAAATGATATAGTTGCTATTGAAGTAAATCCTTCAATGCTCCGTGTATGTGCCTCTGACCAAGATTTCTTACATTGGAGAACTTCGTTGGTTTATGTTTTCCAAGCAGGAGGCTAAAAATGAAAATTTGCCTCCTACAAGAGCATCTTTGTCCCCATACATTTTAAGAGCGCATTATCAGGTATTAGAGTGGCGTCTTGCTGACCAGCAGCACCCGAATTTACCGTCACCGTTAGACTTCGGATGGGAAAAGAAAGACAACTTCTATGCTCCAGTTATGTGTATACTTCCTTGTGCAACGGAATCTATCTTGAAGCCAGTTCGATGCAGCTGTCTAAAGGGAAAATGCATTGTTTCATGTAAATGCAAATCTCAGAACATTTCATGCACTGAACTTTGTGTGTGTGGAGATGATGAGGGCTTATGTGAAAATCACAGCCAACAAAGCGATATTGATGACACTTCAGATGAAGAACTTTAAGTAAGAACTGTGTGTTTACTTTTAAATCTGTATTTTTTAATTAAAATCAGAGTTTAAATAATTTACTCATTGATTAGAGTACATAAAATGTAATGTAATAAAATTATTATTGTTTCCGATATTAAGTTACGGAAGTTGGAAATTTTTCTACATTAAAAAAAAGGTTTCTTATAACCCCAAAACACGTGCATGCAAATAATTTTACATGTTTTTATGGAATAATAAATTTTATTTTATCATACAAGCTTTCCAAAATATTTTTTAACTGCTATTGGTAACTAAAAGAAGTTCATAAAATCTGAATCGAAAATCAAACAAAAAAAAACCTATTTTATCTGGACAATTTGTTTTTAAATTTGAAAAGTAATCGTATTAAAATATTAAATATGTAATACAAGTTGAAAAAAAATCATAATAGGCCTCAAAAACGTGTTAAAACCGAGAATTTTCATCAATATCTAGTGCAGCCGCCATCTTGGATTAATGACGTCACACAGGCCGTCTGACACGAATTCAAACAAAACACCCGGTGAGGCATAGTTATATAGGCCATAAGGAATGTATAATACATAAAAAGTAGTCGAAAACTTTGTACTGCATAGTGAATAAAATATGACAACGTATATAAAGTACAAATACAAAATGAAAAAAGGTTAAAAAACCAGCAAACAGCTGTTTCGGCACTCTATTATTTTACATATACACATACTATTATTTTCGAGTAGCGCAATATGACCCACTACCACAGTGGCTCAATCGGCAGTGCGCTAAAAGCATCGGACACCGGATTGAGTCCTGGCCATTGGCGTCGTCAACTGAAATTTATTGGGGGGACCATTCTGACTCTGTCATTTTCAAGTTGCATTTAGGAAAATTCGTGTATATATATATGAGACAAAAACTTGACATCAAACAGAAATGGGTTTACATTTAATACAATACTTTTAAACGGGTACATCTTGATTTACATATTACACAATAGGAAACAAAAAATTAAATACCAACAAATACGTGAAATACACCGCCAGCTCAGTCATTTCCAGCCGAGGACTGCAGTTTCGTGCTTATTAGCACTCATCAGCCCGGCATAGGAAAGTGACTGAGCTGGAGATGGAAAACCTCTTAAGGAAGCCAAGAATGCGAAACAAACTAGTAGCTAATATAGAATTAGCAGACCAGACGAGTGACCGAAGCAATGGTTCGGTTCAACTCGAAGATTGAACGCGAGGCAAGGTATATTCAGTAAATTACTGCCCAATTAGCCAGGGCTAAAGCAGAAATACGTGAAATACACAGCCAGCTCAGTCATTTCCAGCCGAGGACTGCAGTTTCGTGCTTATTAGCACTCATCAGCCCGCCATAGGAAAGTGACTGAGCTTTAGATGGAAAACCTCTTAAGGAAGCCAAGAGTACGAAACAAACTGGTAGCTAATACAGAATTTACCAACAAATACATTTTTCCTAGACTGCACATGGGATACGAATATCCGTGCTATTTTTTTGTGATCAATTTCGTCCAAGATGTTTTTGTGAACGTTACATAAAGCAACATGATTCAACCGCTTTTGTGTCATAGTCGACCTTGGATACAATTTCTGCTTTCTCAGCGCACTGAAGCTTTTTTCAGCTTTACACGACGAAGGGCGGCACACCATGAGTAGTCGCACCAAATTTTCAACATTTTGAAATAGTGGACAATTGAATTAGCCGTTCTTAATGAATGAAATCATCAAAAACGAAATCCAGCTTTATTGAATCAGCCGTTTTATGGAATCAAAACTGTTTAGAACAAAATGTGACTCATATATATATATATAAGCCGCGACAACTGTATAATTAAATTTTTATATTACATAGTGATAAACCCTGCAGCTCTAAGCTCTTGGCACAAGTTGGGTTCGAAGGAGTTTAATTTGATGTTTTTTAATTAAAAAATTAAAGTATATAATTCACCGTTATGACATTCACGAACCTACGAAAAACACGACTACAATAATAAAATAAGACACAAATAATTAAGCTCTCATGATATCATATTTTAATAATGCAACCTTTTAAAGTATTTTCTTAATTTTTTCAGGTTTTTTGTAACAAATGCACCAAAAATTTTGCTTTTTTGTTGAATCCTCCATACACTCAATGCGTATGAAACCAACAAAACCGCAAAAACCATGCCCATGTAAATACATTAATTTTTTATTTCTCAAAGTCAGCAGGGAAAGTGCCCCTCCTGATCCTCTTTAAGTAAAAAGCCTGCCTTGAGAGGCACACCCCACAGATTGAAAAGTACTGGCCTACACAGAGAACAAACAGCATTTGGTGTATAATTGAATTCTGATCAGCGGACGATGGTAAATGAACTGCTTTTTTCTGACACGTGACAATAAGTTTTAAAATGGTTATTTCAATTAAATTTGTTAAGTAAAGCGGGATTATTAATGGATAATTTTCTATTAAGCTTTAATAACTAAAAGGAGTATTATTTATTCCATTAAAATTTATTAAAGATGAAACATTTCAAAAAAAAAAAAAAAAAAGAGAGAGAGAGAGAGAAAGTTGAACGCATTAGCTCCGATAGGACTCATAATGTCAAAATATTGACTGTAAAGCATACCTGATTAGCAGGCATTCAGGGGCTACTCGATAGGAGGTCACTGTGAACTTTCATAAACATCCCTTTCCCAGAAAATTTTGTCTGACGAGTCTTCAAATTTCGAGTAGTTTTTTGTGAAATATTGCATTAAAAAGATATAGGTAATTAGTAATTTCATTCGGGAAATCGAGAAGTAACCCCATCTGAATAGTATAAAATCGGGGAGCCCCTGCATGTATTAAACAAAATGGTACTTACCTATCACGTTCTTTTGACTTTTTGAAGACGGTTCGATGGATGTTGATGATTCAGTAGTTAAAAATTGCTCAGGTTCATTTGATGTAAAAGGTTTGCTACATTTTCCCGTTTCAAGCCACTTCTTCATAGCCGTAATCGAATATGTAAAAAAAAGTATTTTTACCAAAATAGGAGCGCTCTTCAGGTCACCTACTCTAGAGGAGACCAAAAGACCACGTGAAATTTTCTTTATTTTTGTCGGAACGTTTCCCAATAGGGAAGCTCTTTTTATTTCTGTCTTTTTTTTTCTCTTCTTACGCTTCTTTTTTCGTTGGTCTATCAGAAGTGACATCATAGTATCCATCGTTATGCTGGCTTACGATTTGCTTTTGAATTTGCACGTTAATTTTTAGACTCCTCCTCTTCTTTTTCTGTAACGTTCCGCTTTTTTGGTCAAATTTGAGATGCCGCAAACACATTTGAGAAACCGCGCTTCGGTAAGGTACTTTGAAGTCACGTGTTGAATAATGTCAAACACAAGACACGTCCTTTCCTTTCTACCCCAAACTTAACCTTTGACCAGCTAAGTGGTCTTCTAAATTTGTGTGCATCCTTTGGCCAGGGTGTTGTTGCCAGCTGCAAAAAACCGCCAAAGAGGTCTGGTGTCTCGTTTTGTTTGGGTAACATCGGGGTCGCTATAAATTGAATCGAATCGGAGAAACAAACACTGCAAAACTCGAAACAGAAACCTGGAAGCGCCGAGAAACGAGATAAGAAAAAAAGGGGCAGAAATTTAGATCTCTGTCTGACTTCTGTTGACTTATTAGCACGAGAGTCGTAAAAAAAGGGGGGTGGGGATTTGTCCATCTAGTTTCAGTATCTCAAAGTTGTCCCGTTGTTTCCCCCTAAATAGCAACAAATACGCTGGAATGACTTTCAAGCTGGGGAGGCCGTCGACACGACTATGGATGGTTGACATTGCACTAGGGAGAAGGTGTCCCCTTTCTAGCATCCTCCACTGAAGCTAGTGTGCGCAAAGAGCAGAGCAATGGTTTGTTATAGGAGTTCACTTTCCGACTTTCCGTTCACTATACACATCACCTTTTTTTTTTTTAGTTAATTTTTTTTCGATGTTCATTTCGTTTTATTTGATATGAATTAAACATGGTAAATTATGTATTATGCAACTGTTTAAACTCTTCAAAGCAAAAATAATTTCCCCAAAATAATAAATTTCATCTTGACAATTATCGAGGGGGTCCGATTTTCAAATATTGTGGGTTTCCGGTCCTCAAATATTGGGGGGGGGGGGTCCGGACCTCTTGGACCCCCCCCCCCCCCTCGGCCGCGACGCCCATGGTCCTGGCCAAGACATCTCAATTACATTTACAACGAAATTGTATTTTAACGAAGAAAATAGATTACAAACAACGAGATCACTAAACAATACTCAAAATGCGTTGGTTATAGACACGTGTTTCAACGAATGCTCTGTTGATAACCAATAACTGTACTCAAAGCAGTACACGCAACAAGAAATAACAAGAAAGAAAGTGAGAAGAGTCCGTGGAGTTAGTGACAAAAATACCCAAAATATTTCACTTCTGGATACCAGTGTGAAATTTTGCACAGTGCCTATGTTCATATCTAAGAACAAAAAACCAACGGGAGGCACTTGATCAGAAGTCATGAACCCCCTGAAGTGACGTCATCAAAATGGCCGCCGTAAAAGGTTAATAAGTTCGTTTTGCGGCATAAATCGCCTTTAGAAACCATACTTTTATGAAATATAGCTATACCATATGAAAGATCTTGTTTTAAGTTCAAGTTTAAACTAAAAGGGCACATCTTTTAGCGAGGGGGGGGGGGGGCAGAAGGGAGCAATTTCTCCCCCCTACCGGATTTATGAAATCATTGTATTTGCATAGCAATTAGTAATTCTCTGGCGATGAGTTCTCTGTTGAAAATTAATTTAACAGGAGCCGCCAATAAATGATGACACGCTTCAGGGGGAGGGGGCTCGTGAAATTACGGCAAAGGGGAGGAAGAGATAGGTAACAGGGAGTATGCCGCCTCACATTTTGATTCAAGTACTTTTTTTTTACGTATATAATTTTAATATGTTCATGTAATGCAGTTTCATTTCAATACTTTATTTCTTTCACTGATTTGTAATTGCATTAACTTTTTTCGGCATTCTTAAAACGCTAAGCATTTATTTCGATTTTTGTAGGCTTAAGGTTCTCTTGCTAATTAGCTTGTTAATACGGCTCTCAGTTCCTAGGAATGCAAGACAATAATTAACGGTAAATTATGCAGTCGCAGTAGCTCCTCGAATTATCTGATTTAATTTAATCTGATTCTCAGTAGGGAAGGTACGTTGCGTTTCAATAAGGTCAGATAATATTACAGATGTTTGTATGCGATGTAAAGATAAGATTTTCTTTCCGATTTTGTTTCCTCTCGTCAAAGAATATCCGGTAGGATAGAGCAAGTTCTAGAAGAAAACAAAGTAAATTTTTTTTCTCATTACGTCTTGCTAAAAACATCAGCTGCATGCTCGATTGCACGTAATTTTATTCGAGACGTTTTTGTTAATTATTTTGTATAACACGATTAAAGTTGTAAGCGAGAGACACTTTTTTTAGAGACTTAATAACAGCTTTTATTTTTCAATTTTTGACTTCATTTATTCATTTGTTCGTTAAAATGCGCAAGTTTTTAAAGTTTTGTAAAATTGTTCGATTTTTTGCTTTTTATGAAAATCAAATAATTTATGTGAAAATTTTATTTATTGGTTCATTAATTTTTGAATCTAAATCTTAGATTAAGCTGATTTATTTTTTCATACATTTTGCTAAAAAGTGCTGTTTAAGGATTAGTAGAATTGTTGCTTGCTTGATTTTGGTAAAAATATGGAAAAATGTTTGTATTTTCTATGTTGGTACTGAGAAAGTTCTGATAAATCTTCACACACACAAGTCTGATTATCTGAAGTTTAACTTCCAAAAAAAAAAAAGAGAGAGAGAGAGAGAGAGAAAGAAAGAGAATCGACAGACAAAAGGTCCACGGACCGAAAGTCCACATTTTCGGACAGCTAGGACATAACGTCCAGTTTTCTGAGCAGGCTGAACAAAACGTCCGGATTTTGTAGTTTTTCCTTTGTTTCATCTAATTTTGTTGAATTATTTGTGTAATATGTGTTTATAATTTAGAATGAGTCTCTAACCCCTAAGTCTTCAAAACCCAGTGCCATTGATTGCAAGTCTTTGACTTGAACCACTAAACCAACTTCATTCAGAAATGAAGTGTATTATTTTTTAAAAGAGTTGCGGAGAAACAAAGAATTAAACCCAAGATGTAAAACAGAAGGGAAAAGGGAGAAAAAAAGAGGGATGGAAAAGGGGGAAGATGTTGCCAAAACGACAGACGAAGGCTTCTGAATGGCAAGGCCTTCATCCCAAAGAGATCAAACAGAAAGGGCGGGAAGGAGCATAGAGAAAAACAAGGAGAAAACGAGTGTGCCACGTTCACACCAGCCGTCTTTCCCCAGCTCAAAATAGAAGCACTTCTCTTTTTTTTAACGTTTATTGTAGATCTCAGGCGTTAGAATTGTTTGTTTCTTTATGCATGTCGTGTCTAAGACGTGTCTGCTCAGAGACCAAAGATAAAAGTTCTCGCAAATAGGTTATTGTTTCTTGTACTCTGTTCCGAGTTATAAATTACTGATTTGTTTCTGACTGAGTTGGGAGTAGGCCGTGGTTGGTAGTAGTATGTGTGTCCTTTCCCTTTTCTTCTGAGCTGAAGTTAACTAACCTCCTTTGTGCTTCTTCACTGATATCTTTGTACCACGTGCAACGTTTTTCATTCACATTGAAATTAGTTTTGTTTTCATTGTTAAAATTTAGCTGCAGTTCTGGTATGGTCTGACTAGGGGCGAGCACCCCGATGGGAGATCACGGAAGGTCACCGTAACCTTCCCAAAACTTCCTTATTCGTCAAAATTTGGAATTTTATTCGACATTTTTGTCATCATTCGGCGAAATTTGGAGTTCCATTCGACAAAATAATCATCATTTGGCAAATTGAGAATTTCCGTCTTCACCAAAAATTTGAGTTCGGGGCTCCCTTGAGTCTGACTTAGGATAAGATGAACCCCATGGGGAGGAGGATTAAATGTCTATGTGCTAAAGTATGGAGGAAAATCTGACCATGCACCCCACCAGACCTGAAAATTCAAATTTTGAGTTAGTCGCCAGTGACCAGTAGATAATTTTAGTTCAGTAGTTTTTTTTATTATTATTAGTAGCTTTTGTATTCACTAGTTTATTTTTTTCATGAAAACAGAAAGGCCCTACAGTAAAATGCAAGTTGTGTAAGAAAATATTGGCATGTAAGGCCTAACTAATTTCATTCATTTGAACTTTTCTCCTTGTAATATTATTCTCCTTGTCGCATTTTCGATAAGGCTTCAATTAAAAATTTCACAATAACAATACACCTCCTAACCTACCAATTATGAACTACTTTGCCCCAGCATAAAAACTTCTAAAAATCTGTCCTAGGGATTTAAAAGAGAAGAAAAAAGCAAAAAGGGAATTACTGAACAGAAAAAACACAAGAAAAAAAACTTGTAACTCTCTTCAACGGATGAAGAGAGGGTGGTGTGGCGTAGTGGAAAGGTTGTGTTACGTGTTGCCAACAACACAGTTTTCTAGGACTAGAAATTTATCAGTGCAATCTGGACTATTTTCATATACGAGTATTTACACTATTTACAGTCGCATTCACCAAAAATGAACCCACACAATTATTCGGCTACACTTTGCCCCAAACGGAGGACTTTGTAGGAAATTACGAACAGTTCGTACGTAATAATAATACGGCACTACAACAATTGTGCCTCTGGAACACAATTCCGCACTTGTAGAAATTTTGTCCTGTATCCCAGGGACAAAATTCTCTGAGACCACTGATGTTTTTCCCAACTCCACACCACGGAGTCCTGATGTCGTCTCCTTGATTCAAAAAATTTTCTTAGCACAGGAACCTAACAAGAGGCATGAACGTGCTACTTTAATTTTTTTTTTTAAATGGTTGACTTCTTGGTGCTGCGATCGTAGATAAGTCAGGAAGAGATTTGATTTGCTTGACCACAGTCACCAAAAAGTCTACACCCGCCCACTGCACTCGGCATCACGGCACAAGATCACACGTCGTTTCCAAAATTTTAATAGTACTTTTTAGCATGCTTAAAAACATAGGATCTGACCATTTTATAAATAATTTCTTTAAGTTTAATATTTTTAAAAAATTACTTAAATCGGTGCGCTTTCACTGTTTACATTTCTTGGCGATGACATCACAAATGATGAAATGCCATTCTGTGTTGCCATTCACAGAGTAAAATATTTTTTTGCATCTTTACTCACGCGTATTGGCAACGATATAGTTGATAGCAAGCGTAGAGCGCAATTTTAATTCGCTTCTTGATTATCATAACGTGGAAACGCGGTACAAAGATGCGCCAAAGAGCATCATTTGTGACGTCCTCAAGACCACGCCTTGTTTGAAAAATCGGACATTTTAAAAAATTAATTAAAAAATAACTGTTGGGAAAATAAAAGTATTTTCTGGGTTCATGTTATTTTTTTCGCTTATTCTATCAGTTTCACCGACTAAAAGTATTACATTTGACTAAAGGAAACAACCCCATTGGCCTTCAAAAGGTCCGTCACCGCCAAAGGACCTAACGATGTCCCAACCTATTCATTGCACAAACTGGACGGCGCTGTCTGTCAATCTTGGTTGACTAAGCAGGGCCATGTAGAAAGGAACACGTCACAATGGTTACAGTCTCAATTCATCAGACCACAGTGACATGCCTTTCACTACGGAAGATAAAGAGGAACTGGAAGTTGTAGGAGGTCCAGGAGAATTCGAACCAGTTGCATCTACTTCCTATAAATTTTGGGAAATTTGTTAGAAGGGAATTTGGTTAGGCAATTTTGCTGCTGAAGAATGGAATGGGCTCATGTTTTCAGTGGTAGCTGTTCATGTGAGTAAAGGAGGAGCTGTTGTTAAGTTCATGGAACTCACCATCACGTTTTGGAAGTGGCCTACAATTGAAGATCTTAGTTTATTCAATAAGGGCTCAATTCTTAAAATTATTCAACCTCCAAAACTAAAATGACTGTTTTCCGTCGGCAATTTATGAGACAATAACTAAGGATACACAGAGTACACACACATCTTTTAAAAAATAAACTTAACTTGAAAAAAATTTGTGCGACTCAAACTTCATGTAAAATGTATTTTTCTTTCATTAAATAGATTATCGTATAAACATTAGTCTTTTTTTTTTAACTCTAGCTAAATATACAATGATTTTAGATAAGGAAAACCAACTTGGGCAAAGCAACCATAACGCAAGGGAAATATTGACCCGAATTAAAAAAAAAAAAAAAAAAAAAAAAAAAAAAACAATTAAAATAGGTAACAATTATTCGAAAAAAATTATAACTATTCAAAAATTAAATTAAGAGTACTCCAGATGCGTAAAAAAGGTTACCACTGTATAGAAATCTAATTAGTAAGAAAATTATTGGGAAAAGATGAAACAAGTTCCAACCAAAGCCCGTATTCACTATTCTAACTTTTCTGCCGAAGAAATAGCAAAATTATACGCTTTACACCGGGGGTTCTCAATCTTACAGCAGGAATTAAAATGGAGGCAGCAAGTCCAATCATTGTCTTAGCAAAAGGTGACCCAAAGACCCTAAGTCACGTGACTCAACAACAACGAATGGTTTGCAGCGTTTTGAGTGAAACAAACGAAAGAAACCCGATTTCTTCCAATGCTTTGCTTTAAAATTTATCAGATGGTTTGGGGTCTTGACTTCTCTAATGAAAGCCTTCACTTCCTACGTTTTATTTCTTGTCAATGTTCGCCAGCCAAGGGGCGGTCGCCAAACAAAGGGGTGATTTAACTCCTCAAGGGAGTTATAAATCCATGAAGGGTGATAGAGGGGCGATAACAACATATTAAAAAGATAAAGTAATAGTATAATGGCAGCAAATATTAAAAAAATGAAAACATGTATGAAACCGATTGCTCGGAGTTCAGACAAGGAATCTTAGAGTTAAAAAGAAACTAATTATTCCTCAGTAAATAACCACCCATTAGCCAGGGCTAAGGCACACACCGCCAGCTCAGCCAGTATGTTTGGCACTCTTGGCTTCCTTAAGAGGTTTTCCATCTCCAGCACAGTCACTTTCCTAGGCCGGACCGATGCGTTCTAATAAGCACGAAACTGCAGTCCTGGGCTGGAAATGACTGAGCGGGCGGTGTATTTCATGTAATTATTCCTCATTCATCGCCTTGTTTATACATTTTAATTTTTACATTTAAAAAAAAAATTAAGTGTCAACGTTTTTACTCTTCCTGATTCTACTTTAAAAAAGAAAGTTCTTTTATTAAAAAAATTCACTTTTGTTTCTGAAATGTACGTCACTGATCTTAGTTAAATATTGACCATCAAATACCTATCAATTCATTTTGAAAAAGAAAGGACAAAGAAAACCGTAAAAAATGGTATTTTAATTAATTTATTTTTAGTTTCAGGATGATTGGATAAAATTTATCAAATAAAACAAATTTTATTTCAAATAAATATTAGGCATTTATATGTTCAAAAATATTCACTCGCCAACTTATAATTTTTTCAAACAAGTTACGGGGGGGGGGGAGGCGATAGATGTCAGACAACTTGTAGAAGGGGGCGATGGGCTAAAAAAAAATTGGAAACCACTGCTTTGCACAAATATTTTCTAAAAATAAAAACGAATGAAATGAAATAGTAACAATTTATCAGTATTTAAAAACCTAGTTTTGAAAATAATACTTTTATTCTTCATTGGAATGGCAAATTTTCGAACAGCTCTGGAAACCAACATGGAGCAGTGGCATTGCTAGCCATTTCCTTTCATCAAACCATCGAACGATGCAAGGAACGATTTTCGGCTACTTTTGACATTTTTAGTGCTCCTCCCGTTTCGAGTCTACTGTTTCGCCATGCATAAATCATTTGGCTTAATGTGGGCTTGCTCTTTTTCTTCCATAGAAGCCATTACCTTACCACTAATAGGAATATTGCTTCGATTTGGTGTACGAGAAGAATAATTGAACTAAAGATACATGTGCTGGTTTGTGGTTCCTAATTTTGATCATCAAAAATCTGCAAGCACTTTACTTGTCTTTTTCACGGCAAATTCAGAAATTAATTATATGTACGTATTAATTATTTATTACCACAGTGCAAAAGTGAAAAATAGGTTATTGAGAAAAAGAAGAAATGTTATGAACCATCTGTTGGCGGCTATCCTATTACATTTTGAGAACGTGTCAAGTTATTGAGAGATATACAGTTGGATCTCTGTTTAACGACTTTTAAGGGACTACAAAAAATCGTCCTTAAGTAGAAAGAGTCCATAAATAGAATGCTTTTAACAATATAGTGGACTATCTGGGACCGTGAAAAGCCGTCGTTAAATAAAGAAAGTCGTTAAATAGAGCTTCGTTAAACAGAGAGCCAACTGTACTTGATTCTTTTTTTTTCTTTTTTCTTTTTCACCCTCGACCCAAACTGCGTCTGGGTCACCGCACCTCCTAAACGGTCGAAATTAACCGATTTTATAACTTCTTTTTCTGTTCAAAACGGGACTTGATGGTCCCATCTAGGTCTCATCTTCGTATGACTGATTGCGGAAAATATTAATTAAAAACTGCGATGATTAGCATTGTTTTAGAATTTTGGCAATGAAAACATACTTGTAAAATTGAAAATATTAGTACCAATCTAAAAGGATTTTTTCTATGCGTGATGGAATTTGTTTGAAAATTCCAACTAATGCAGAACTCGAATCATAACTCCTTTTTAAGCAGATTTTAAGTACAATTCTAAGCTTTTATTCACGCGATTGGTAACGATATTATTGTTGGCCGACAAGGAGAGAAAGCTCAATGAGTAAAAATTTTCATCTGTTACCATTTTCTATTTGTCTACAAATAAAATTTTGTAATTCATTTTAATTTTAAGGTTTTTAAAAGGATATTTAATTTGCTGCTCGCAAAACGCAGTACTTATGATTATCTTTCTTTTTTCCGTGTTTTTTTTTCCTTCTCCATGTTATCTGGAAAAAATTTAAATATATTTAAATTTTATATAAGTTCTGCTTGCGAGATTCATCTTAATGTGAGTTCGGTAAACAAGGTCGTTTTTTTAATTTTAATTTTTTTAATTTAATATTATTTCTTTTTAAGTTTCTATTGATAAACAAAATGATGCTTCCTTGAAGAGAACAATGTTGATGCTTGAAAATCCAATTTCAAACACACAAATAGCAGTAAAAATTTCACATACGTGAATTGAGGATACAATGAATTCTTTTTCAGTATAAAAGATGTGAGTTTCTTAATAAAAGGCATAATTAAAGACCTCAAAAGTTTTCACTGTTCCGTGAAACCCAAAAGCACGTTTTCATTTTTCAGAGAATTTGCTGACCAAATTAATTATATCAGTGAAATTATAAAATGCAGTGTACTCGCGCAAAAACGTGGTTTGACTTACTTGAAATGTTTTTCACATATCTCAGAGCTGACGCGCACTCCTCTAGTGCAACACGAGATTTTTCGGAAGCAAAGCACAGAGCGCAAGTATCGGCTTTGTTGTTGACTACTAATAATATCGGTTTCGTGAATAGACTTTCACCCCTTTAAGCATCACTGACGGCTGAACTTCCAAACCGTACCAGTCTAAACGTCACTTAGTTTGTACGAATATTAACTTTAAAATTTCCATTCAATTTTATCATTTTGAATGTGAAACTGAAATAAAAATAATGGCCTTTAACCACACTGCTTCGTTTAAAACTAGTAACCTTGGGAATAGAAAGAATAAGTATCTTTCAATTAAATAAAGATTTTGGGCATCGTAATGGTATTTTTTGTTGAATAACAGTGCTTTTTTTTGAAATATAGTATAAATTTAGTTCTTAATGAATGGAAGTTATAACTTATAATTGAAGAAAGGTTTAGGACAGTTTGGGGGGTGCATATAACTGGCTAAAATACTAGTGTATGTTTATCAAAAAATCGTCTGCATTCCCTTTTTCACAAAGCGAAATTTACAAACCTATTTCAGAAAAGTTCAAAATAGGAAATTTGTCCGTGAACATCACTGAAATCATTGATTTTAAAATGCAAATGACACCCCCCTTCCTAAAAGCGATGCTGCACCCCCTTAAGTATTACAGAATACCCTTCCAGTATAAAAGCCCTCTAAAACGAGAGAAATAACACTTCAAAAAACTTCTTTAAAAACTCCAATTTTGCACTCTGCGCAGTGGACCACCTCCCCTCTTGGGCACCCCGTTTAATTCGACTTACAATTTTGTTTATTAGTTTATTAATTTACTTTTATAGAGTGATTTCTATGATTTTTGAGTATTTTTAAGTAATAGATTTTTTTTTGGAGTGGGGGGGGAGGATTCTTTTCCCCTCCTCCTTTTCCTCCAAACTCGACCCACAAAATGTTGGGGCTTTTTACCCCTTCTTGTTGGAAAGGTAAGAAGTAATTTGCAACAGGTTTAAACTTCTTTTTTTTTTTAATGTTGCGCTTTTTTGGGGTTTTTTGTCTTAGTTTTACTGTTATCCATGCATGACGGTCCCAAAGCGAAACTCTCCAAAATGCTGTTAGTATTTATTCGCATTCTGAGTATATTTGTCTTGTCCACGGTGCATGTACACTTTCAGAATTCGTTTCATAAATAATTACGACTTGTTGGCTTCCTGTGGTGTGTTCAAATTGCTCCCACCCAATCAACGAAATGGCTGCGTCGCCGCCCTCTGACGCCCCACTAACTCATTGGAAGCATTATCCAGCAACTTCCCTTAATCTTCGGGCGAGAAGGAATCGATGCCCGCTGAAATATTTAAGGACTTACTTCGGGATAGTGGCCCATTCGGGGGAGCATGTGGTATATCTCTCAGATTGGAGATAGCCTGACTCCTTTCGAGTCGCAGGACTCGCGCGAATCGGATGGGAAATGGATTCGGAAGAGGAGAGTTCGGATTGTGTTTTATCTGAACTCAGTTTCGATTTGGAGTGCTGGCGATCTTTGATGTTCCTGCTTCTGGCGCGTTTTTATTATTATCACAAAGATGATTTCATTTAAGGTGCTGTGGTGAGGCCCAATCAAAATTTAGTATAGAAATGAGGCCAGAAGCATTTCAGGAACAAAATGAGTTATTTAAATATTTTTGTTAAAATTTATAGTAAAAGAAATTTATTATACCAGTTTTAAGACCACTTGATTTTACAGTTGAAAAAACAATGCAATGTGATGGTTGGCACCGCTTTATTGATACAAGTTTATCAATGACCTCCATAAAAGCCGTTATAGAGCAAATGACTGAAAAAAAAGGTTACTTAAAAAACGTAAAGTAGTAAGAAGGGTAAATGATTTTTTTTAGTTGAGTATTAAAACAGGGTCGTCCACCTAGGGGGTCATGGCGACATTGAAATTTTTAGTAGGTGTGTTTTCACTTGGAGGTTTTTGGGGAGTTGGGGGGGAAATACTCATGTTTTGGTGAATCCTTGGGATATTTAGGGGGGGGGGGGGTTCGCCCTTGCTCTTAGGGGGCACCCCTGATTAAAGTAGAATTTCCAGAAAGACAGTTAAGGGCGTACAGAAATAAGTAGATTCGCCATGTGTGGACCGGGGGTCGGAGGCTGTATTCCACTAATTTATCTGTTTGTATTTATGGAAATATTTAAGACCAACTTCTTGCCAACAGTTTCTGCGTACATTACTAAATACGTTGCTTTTACAGTTTGGCAGGGAAAAAAGGGAGAAACGGGGAGCGTTTGCACCATTTTCCGAAAAACTGACTCAGTATTCCACAAAGTCTCTAAGAGAGAAAAAAAAGAACATAGCTCCCCCCCCCCCACCATTTTTTTTTTTTTTTTTTGATAGTTCAAAAATATCTAATCCCGTAGAACAGGGGTTCGCAAACTTTTCCGATTCGCGTCACCCTTTGAAGAACTAAAATTTTCTCACGACACTCTAGTCTAGTTCTGTTATAAACAACAATATATATATTACTGTTGCTTGGACACTTCGTGGCACCCCTCACCTCTTCCTGCGGGCACCTAGGGTGCCGCGGCACCCAGTTTGCGAATCCCGGCCATAGAAATCCAGTATTATCATAAATGCTTTATTTCTTTACAATGATGAAGATACAGACAAATCACTCCTTTTTTTTTCGGAGAAAATTTTGCCTATCAAAATTGATCAATTAAAATTATTTAAGAAGTAAATAGTGTATAAACTATTTATTGTAGCTATCCTGGTGGATTTACGGTTAAAATCTAACATGTACTTAAAATGTTTTATTATAACATCGATTTCTTGATACTTTGAAACTCACTGCCATCAAGTTTGACTACTCTGCTTTTTGTTATTCCTAGCCATTTCGGGAAAAGGAAAAACAAATAACAATAAATAAAACAGTAAAAGATATTCTCTCTCATACCAACCTTTAAATTCGTACTACGCTTTCCTTTTCCTTCTATCGATATTGCCTAAACTTTTTATTCGAGTTTTTGCACAACTGAACAATTTCATAAAAGCGAAATGCGTCCTGAAACGAGACAGGCTGACTACCGATAACTAGACTTATTAAAATTAGATGAAGCTAAGTGTCAACTAGACAGAAACCACATAAATAAAAATTTTAACGTATCTAAAAAAAAGAATGTAATATGTTTTAGAAAACTAAATTTCTGCTAATCTTTTGAAAAAAAAATTCTGCTAATCTATGGTAGGGTAAACCGGGGCACATTTACGAGGATTTTTTTCAATGAATTTTATAATTTTTACGATTGAACTTAGGAAATTTTAGACATTGTGGTTTTATAAAGCAATTAATGAAATCAAAATTTGTACATTCAGTTGTTACTCAGCTTGTGTTTTTAACCGACAAAAAATAATAAAAAATGTTTCCTGAGTTCAAGTCGGTTGCGTAAACTTGCCCCGAACACGAGGCAAGTTTACGCATCGAGTGGGACACGTTTACGCATAATAAAAATGATGACAAGGAATAAGTGCGATAGATATTTAACCAAATTTAAATGTTTTATTTCTCTTAAAACACTTTGAAAATTACAAATAAAAAATTAAGAACATTTCATAGGCTAAGCTAAAATCATAAGGTTTATTACTAATTAAAAACAGAAACTATTTAGTCATCTTCTTCATCACTGTTAGATTATACTAACAAAAATAAAGTAGTCCTTTTCGCATACTTGTCATGGGATTGCGTTTTGACATCTAAGACATTAAACCTTGTCTTGTCCTTTTTTCGATTGGCTGTGTGTTTTCAAACAATAGATGCAAGCACAATTTTCTACTTTGTAAACAAAATCGTACATTAACTTCATTTTTACAGAGTGTACTAACTGTTTCCCTGTTGCAGGTTTTGGTTTCCTACTTTTTTCTTTGATGTCTTCTATTTCTGCTTCAATACAAATTAGTAAATTGTAAAGTAATTTCTCCTTTTTTTTTGTTCTGCCCATTTTATTTTTTTCTTTGTAGCTTGTCTGAGTGCTTCTTTATGTACAGTAACAGTTAGGAAAAAAAAGAGAATGCTCACAATCCTTTCTTGGATCCTAAGCTTTGGTCCTACTTTCTCAAATGTTGTCAGTTGGGGTAGTTCATATGTGGCGATGTGGAAGGCCTAGTGGGATAAATTCTTGGATTATCGATAAGCCTTTTCATTATTTTGACATCTAACGTGGTTCTGTTAGTATTTTGAACGCAATGTTTTACCATCTTTTAAATAATGAAAATGTATTACAGGCTGAATAGTGTATAAAGTTAAAACTGAACTGGCATGAAGACAACACTATATGACTGTTAGCTATAAGATACGAATCTGCTCCTTAATTAAAAATGAATAGTGATTTTCAAACCTAAATAAGCTGAAAATACTAAAAGTTTGAGACAGTACAGAGCGAAAAAAGCGTCCGGAGCCCGTTTAGAAGTAAGACAAAGTAGTAAGACACAGTAAGAACGTGCGTATAAATGTGCCTCGATGAAAATGCGCAAACGTGCCCCGTCAGCAAGTTCGGATTTATTTTTAACGCGCAACAAAATGTAATAATTTTTCTGTCCATACAAATACAATTCTCAAAAAGAAAAAAAAAAGGATAAAATTCTATTTTTTATATATTCATTTGTTTTTAACGAAGTATTATTTATTCACAATAAGCTTCAAAACGTTCAACACAAAATTTACTCGGCTCGGTAAAAAACAGGTTTTTTATCCGCATGCTAAACCGAAGCTCGACTGAAGCACAAAAATTCGTGAGAATATTTGCTATGGAGTAAGCATCAATCTGGTATAACTGTTGTTGTCTGGTATGACTTTTGAAAAGAGGACACTGCGTAAACGTACCTCGATCTACCCTACTTATTTTCGATAATAACAATTTTTATAGGAGATTTTTTTTTCCCGTATATTCTTATTATTTTTAGTTCTAGAAACTTTTGCAACATATGCAGATCTTTTTTCAAAAGTTAAACATATTCAATGTTCATTCGCTTCATAAATAGAAATAATAATTATTTATTTTTAAATATTTTTTGAATTTAGAAAATTCAAAAAGAACATTGTATTTAAGATATGCTCAAGATTACATTTCCGTCGATTTTATATTTCATAAACGGAGGGGGGAAAAAGGCCTCTATCACCGTACAGTAAAAGAAGGATCCTTTCAATCTCGAAACTAGTTATACCCCCCTTTGGACCACATGCAGTAACCGACAGCCAGGTGTCCATTCAGAGATTGCAGTTTCGTCCTTGTTAGAGGCCCATTAGTCTCAAATAGACTTTTACCAAGCTGGGAGGCAGATATCATCTCATTGAATCTGAGAGTATATCCATGTTGTTCTGCCGCCTTAGCCCTTGGCTTTCATTTAAGCAGAAACGCGAATAGGGTCCCCGAACAGAGCGTCAACCGTAACTCCCAAAAACGCACAAGTTCACAGGCAAAAAAAAAAAAGTGCAAAAATTTGAGAGAGCGAGAAAAAAAGAAAAAAAAAAAAAAAACTTCCTCTCCAAGGGTTGTTTCCAAAATTTTAAAAGTATTTTTTTTCTGAAAGAGCATGCTTAAAAACATAGGATCTGACCATTTTTTAAATAATTTATTTAAGTTTAATATTTTTAAAAAATTACTTAAATCGGTGCGCTTTCATTGTTTACACTTCTGTCGTGTGATATCACAAATGATGAAATGCCATTCAATGTCTCCATTTAACAGAACAAAATATTTAATTCGCATCTTTACTCACGTGCACTGACAACAGTATGGTTGATAGCAAGCGGAGAGCGCAATTTTAATTCGCTGCTTGGCCGTGGTAGCTCGATCGGTAGAATGACGCATTCGGGGCCGGAGGGTCCTGAGTTCGAACCTCGATGGTCGAAGATCCACCGTCGTCATTAAAGGGGACTGGGCGACGTTAAATATGCTCGTGGTCTCAATGTCCTCCAAGTGAAACGATACCTCTGGGGGTGCTAGCACCAGGTAGCTAATAGCTCCTGGTCTAGTTCTAAATTCTCATTAACTGTTTGATCCGGTGATGGTGCTGCCATCTATCGGTATAAAAAATAAGGGAGGCAAGGCACTTAGTATGCAGTCCTCGACATAAATACAGTTGTAGTCAGTTGTGACTCGGAATCGGAATCGGAATTCGCTGCTTGATTAGCATAACGTGGAAACGTAGTAGAAAGATGCGGCAAAGTGCATCATTTATGACGTCATCAAGACTACGCCTTGTTTGAAAAATCGGACAGTTTAAAAAAAATAATTAAAAAAAAAAAACTGTTGGGAAAATAAGTATTTTCTGGGTCCATGTTTTTTTTTTTTTTTTTTTTTTTGCTCATTCTATCCATTTCAATGACTAAAAGTAGTACTTTTGACTGAAAGAAACCACCCCATTGTAACCTCCTTTTCTAGGCAGGAGCGCCTCTATGGGAGGTCAATCGAGGTCACTGTAACCTTCTCAAAATTTTTTTATTCGGCAAATATTGTCTGTCGATTTGGCAACATAGTTGGGTTATTTCCGAAATTTTAAAAGTATTTTTTTTTTCTGAAAGAGCATACTTAAAAACATAGGATTTAACCATTTTTAAAATAATTTGACAAAGTTTAGTATTTTTTAACAATCACTTTAATCGGTGCGCGGATTGAAATTCATGTTTTACACTTCTGCGCATGACATCACAAGTGGTGAATAGCGCACAGTGCAAATTATCATGTCCTGGCAAAGCGTAAACATTTAGAGCGGCAATGGCGTAGCGCGCCAAAGTACTTCACTTGTGACGTCATGAAGACCACGCCTTATTTTCAGAATTGGAAATTTGAAAAAATCAAAAAATATTTTTTGGGAAAACAAAAGTTTTTTTCTGGCTCCTTGTTTTTTTTTTTTTTTTTTTTTCTTATTCTATCAATTTTAGTGACTAAAAGTAGTTCTTTTGACTGGAGGAAACAACCCCAATGCGATTTTGAACTGTCTGAATGTCCCTTTTCATTAGATGTTCTTATGAACGCATACCCGTATTTTATCATTCGGTAAATTAAGAATTTCGCGCTCCCAAAAATCTTAGTTCCGGGTATCCTTGCTTCTAGGAGACAATTCTGTTGCGCCAATTGATAGTATCAATAGTTTTTTTTTTTTTTTTTGCTACAAGGAAAAAAAATCATAATTTACTGAGCAATGCTTTAACCTTCACCCACACTTACACGCATTCTTCGACGTCTCTATTTTCTTGTCCCATTTGCATTTTAAAATTTATGTCTCTCTTGCAGAAAATTCTAAGCAAACTGCCGTGATTTATTTCCAGGTGGAAAAAAAGTCCATCGTATATTTTTTATTTTTGATGTTTCATAAATCTTCATTGAAAATAAATTTCGCTTTACCCACAAGCCGCTCCATTCATTACGGGGAGGGAAGAAGTGAAATCAGCTTAAACTTGTTCGTCAGACGACCGTTTTAAGTTGAGGGAGGAGAAATATTGAATGAAAAATGCGGTGATTATAAAGCGAAGCATGGCGCGAAACTCCTTTGTTATTTTAATGGGTTTCCAAATTGGGTTTGGTCCCATCACGGCCTCGGGTTCCGTCCATTGGTGCACTCCAGGACTTGGACGGGAAAGCATTGAACTCATTTGTTTTTTAAGGCTCTTGTCTCTTTCTTCCGATGTTTCAAAATATTTTTTGGTAACCAGTTGGGAAACCCGAGAAGAGTATTTCCGATTTCTGAGCTGCGTTTTCTTCATTGATACAAATCTTGTCAACATGGGAGTATAGCTCCGTTTCTTCATATTAACCTACAACCTTGTTATTATGTTTGGAATAATAATTTAATAGATTCATTAATTTTCATTTCATTCTTTTTTCACTCTTCTTTTTTGGAAAATTTTCGTAATTCTTTTGATTGAGAATGAGGGTATCTGTTGCAGAATGTGTTACCCTTTGAGTTATCTTTTTTAGTGACGGGTATGAAAAATTCAACTTCATCTTGCACTAACAGTATTTTTTTTAACATTTAGGAGAGGTTCATTTAAACATTCAAATCAATGATCAGTCAATAAAAAGGAAAAAAAAAATGTTAGGGCGCAGAGTTTCTGAACTTTTTTTGACCTGTGGTGCCCTTGTGAACACCAAATCCCCTATCAAATATGAACTTTATATATTAATAGTCAATGCGTTTTCTTTCAGTACCATTTTCACGCCTTAACTACACAACCGATCATCATGAAATTCGGCATACACGTTGTCATGGGTGCAGAATAGATAATGGGTACCTTTCAGATAGAAAAACGGTACCGTTCGAGTTCTGATTATTAAGACCCAAAAATGGCATTTTTCTTCGGGAAATCAATTTTAGTTTCATTCGAAAGCCCATGAAAAATACCTCTTTAGAAGATTTTCTTCCTTCGGATTTGAAACCTTCAAGGGCCTAAATTCATCAGGAGAAAAGTTATAAAATATTTTGTCTCTATTCCGCTTTCAGGA
The DNA here is from genome assembly GCF_026930045.1 of Uloborus diversus. Taxonomy (NCBI): domain Eukaryota; kingdom Metazoa; phylum Arthropoda; class Arachnida; order Araneae; family Uloboridae; genus Uloborus; species Uloborus diversus. Next base: position 97,614,263 of record NC_072732.1, read on the forward strand.
TGTAGTAAAGATGTTGAGGATTGTCTGCCGAGAACAGGGAAGAACAGTGACATTTCCTCTACATTTTGTTTTTGAATATATGTACTTAAATTATAGCTTGCTACTTACGTATGTTTCAATTACTTTTAGAGAGTATTTTGGATTTGAAAAGAAATTCTTTACTAATAATAAAGCTGAAAGTCTGTCTGGATGTCTGTGACGCGCATAGCGCCTAGACAGTTCGGCCGATTTTAATGAAATTTGGCACAGCAAAGTTAGTTTGTGGCATGGGGGTGTGCACCTCGAAGCGATTTTTCAAATATTCGATTTTTTTCTTTTCCTATTCCAATTTTAAGCAAATTTCACCGAGCAAATTATCACAACGTGGACGACTAAATTACGAAATTAACGTGGAACCGTAACATGGGCAAGCAAATGAACATAGCAAATTGGCGAGAAAATCATCATCCAATATTTGTAAATATAGAGACGAACAAACTGACTTTTGATTTTACTACGGGCAAAGCCATGCGGGTACCACTAGTATTAAATAAGTAAAAACTTCTATAAAAAATGTACAAGGTGTCCTGAAATAGACTGACTGATTTCAAAAACTTATAACAGGAAAAAGGTTAATAATAAAAAGCAAATTCTTGCAGAAAATTCATATTGTGGACCGTAAATGTTTTTCCCAGATTTCCAAATTTTAATTCAAAATTTTTTAATAGATGGAGCGCAGATAGTAAGCCTCTAAGTCAAAAAAGAAGGATTGAAATTCGCCGATTTTTCCTCCGATTGCGACATATGGTTGTAGCCGGCGGTAGACATTTTGGAGATATTGTTGTGTATTTTTGTTTATCTACTTATATTTATAAAGGTGATGGTATTTCCTTGTTTCTTTCTTTGTTTGTTTGTAACCGTTGGCTAGAAGACCCCATAGCACCTACAGCCCTGAAACTTGGCACAAAATTCGAACGTACCCCGGGGGTCTGCACCTCGAAGCCCGAAATCTAAATTTTTAATTAGTTTTTTATAATTAACTAAGTAAGCTGAAATTTCACGTTTTTGCCTAATTAGGAGGGAAAATCCCCCCACCCCCTAACATTATATGCCGTTGGAAAAAGCTTTTCTTTCCGAACAAGATGATATTTGTTCCATTACAGAAAATACGAAAAAGATAGATACTGATTAATTAATACCGTTGTCAAATTTATTTAAACAGCCGCCGTTGGAGGCAAACTTGGCGTAAAAACAGGGGGAAGGGGCGTGGATTTTTTTTTTCAACGGACTTCCTTTAAATTCTTAGCACGGGCATCGCTGTGCGGTTACAGCTTTTTAAAAATATTTTTAAAAAAACTATGATGTAATTTTCCATCTTTCTTTGATTTACGGTCTTACAACCTGCAGCGCCGTCTCTTGGAAAATTCTTGAACTAAAATTTGGAACTGGGGGGGATGAAACTTGCGGCCCACTACATGAATTTTCTGCAAGATTTATTTATTTTTATCCTTAACCATTTTCCTATCATTTATTTTTGAAAACAGTCAGTCTATTTCAGGACACCCTGTAGCAGTAGAATTTAAAATCTTTAAAGAAAATAAGAAAATAACCCGCATGCAATATTAGTTGTTATTTGTGAAGCTTCAAGTTGATTTGTCATTTATCATTACCCTGTATGTTTTGCAGTTGGCTGGCATTGGCGTCCTAGCAGTATCCGTCTGGTTGTACCTGGACAGTTCTGTGTATCTCGGGAACACTGAAGACAGTTATGCCTACTTCGTCGCCATTTTTGTACTCATGGCAGCGGGAGCCATCATGTTCCTGATAGGCCTTCTCGGTTGTTGCGGGGCCCTGCAGGAAAGTCCATGTATGCTCGGAACGGTGAGTTCTGAAACCATAGTTTCAGCCTTGTGTTGCGTTTTAAGCAGCTCTAGTTATTACTGTATGATGTGGAGTTTGAGTGCGCTGGGTTCATGGTCGGTAAGTCGCTGGACTCGTAACTGGAGAGTCGCGGGTTCGATACCTGCCGTGTACGGTAATGGCGACTGGTGCAGAGAAGTAAATAAAAACAAATTTAAAAAAGGTGAGAGGAAGTGAATTTATCTCACTGGTGAGATAAATTTGCTTTATCTCCCAGTTTGTTAGCAGACTCAGCTTCAATGAGTTGGCATCTGCCTCCAGTTCGGTTATTCTCTAGTGATTTCATTACAAATACGAAACTGCAGGCTCTGGATGCGATAACCGGGCTCTCAGTACATTCCATGAAAAAAAATCATTCGTTTCTTCCAACCGGTGAACGTATGCTAAGTGTGGTCAATGAAGATGAGGCTTGGACCATCATGTTCAAAGTAGTTTTTTCATGTAATGAAAAATGATCAGTTATAAGGAAAGTAATGCTAGTACATTGTACATACTATACTTAATTTTCTCTTAATGCAGTTTTATATTTCATTCTCTTGAATTCTAAGTGCAATTTTACTGTGTACAGTAGTTTTTCGTGCACCTTGGATCAATTTATAAGTTACTAGTGGTACACGCACGGCTTTGCCCGTAATAGAAAAATTAAAAGGTCTTTTGGTTCGCCTGTATATTTACAAATAATGTATGGTGAATTTTCTCGCCAATTTGCTTGTATCCATGTTACGGTTCCACGTTATGATAATTTCGTATCTCGCCAATTGGCTTGTGCCCATGTTACGGTTTCACGATCCACGTTATGATAATTTCGTAATTTACTTGTCCATCTTATGATATTTTTGTTCATAAAATTGGAATAAAAAAAGAACCACATTGCATTTTCGAAAAATCGCTTCGAGGTGCACACCCCCATGCTACGAACTAACTTTGTGCGAAATTTCATGAAAATCGGCCGAACGGCCTAGATGCTATGCGCGTCACAGATATCCAGACATCCTCCGGACAGACTTTCAGCTTTATTATTAGTAAATAAAGATTTCGTTTAATCTGTACTTTGACTGATTTGGACGACCCGGTCCCCTATTAGTCCAGATTAATGAAGCTCTACTGCATTATTTTTATTAAATCTATTTCTCTTAATGCAGTTTTATATTTCATTCTCTTGAATTCAAAGTGAAATTTTTACTGTGTACGGTAGTTTGTTCATGCACCTTGACTCAATTTATAAGTTATTTCGTTCAATCTGTACTTTCACTGATTCGGACGACCCGGTCCCCTATTAGTCCAGATTGATGAAGATCTACTGCATCATTTTAATTCAATCTATTTCTCTTAATGCAGTTTTATATTTCATTCTCTTGAATTCAAAGTGAAATTTTTACTGTATACGGTATGCACATTTTGTTTTTGCATGTTGTTCATGCACCTTGACTCAATTTATAAGTTACTAGCTGCGTTGCCCGGCTTTGCCCGGTCTATTTTGAAAACAAAAATTGTATCAAGTGACGCATATTCAACAATCAGGCATAAATAAAAGAAAAAAAAATCATCATGAAAGATTTAAACAACAAACAATGACGACTGATATTAAAATACTTTTAAGAAATTAAAATAAAATGAGAAAGATGGATTTAAAAAGCGTAACTATGGAAACACAAAATAAAATAAGTTTCAGAGTTGAAAATGAGAAAGATAGAAACAATGGATTCAAAAAGCGTTACCGGGGAAACGCAAAATAAAATGGTTAAAAACTTGAATAGAGAACAGATTTTTGAACTTCATTTAATTCGCTTGTAACTTTTTTTCTAATGGAGATGCAGAATTAAACTTCCGACCATAGGTCGAGTTAGATCTGAAGTAAAAAAGGTAGCTCTTTTCAATGGTGTCAAAACGAAAACTGTAGGACAGTTCCTTCACTTTTTATTGATGGATTTAATGAAGAAAGTATTGCCTAAATTTCAGCTAAGCCTAAACAAATTCGAGCTAAAAACGTAAATAACTCCCGCCGCAATTAAGTTAGAGCGTTGGAACAAATTGCGTAGAACGCGGAAAATTCTACCCTTTCCAACGATATGTAATATTACTAATTGCGAGTAATTTTTTACCCCCATATTCGGGAATTTATGTGAAAATTGGGCCTAAATTGGAATAAAAAAAGAATTATTCATCGATTTTTTTTTCGAACTGGTCTGCAAATCTTCTCAGGACTTAAAGGAACAAATTGTGAAAATTTCAGCGAAATCGGCCGGGTAGTTCTCGAGTTTTGCGAGTTCAAACAAACAGACGCTTTTTGGACACTTCATTTTATACTATGTAGAGATTTCGTTCAATCTGTACTTTCACTGATTCGGACGACCCGGTCCCCTATTAGTCCAGATTGATGAATGTCTACTGCATTATTTTTATTCAATACAAAACACAGCTTTTAGTTACCATCAGAGGCGGATACAAGAGGAGGATCATAGGGATCAGGACTCCTCCTAAAATGTCGACATTGTTATTCATCCACATTGTGTTCAAATACTTTGTGAATAAAATGTAGACGATTGTACTAATCTTTTCAATGCATTAATTATCTTTAGGAATAAACGTTTGAAACATTACTTCCTGTCATTGCTTATGAAATTCATTAATCACGTTTATGCCTTCCTAGGTACCTTATTCCTGGGCGATTTGGTGTTCTTATTGACACCACAGCAGTTTTAATAATTTTTCGTTCCCCAAACCCCTTTTTCGGCACGACCCCTCACCCCTAAAATAGTAACCTGTATCCTCCCCTGGTTGCTACTATGTTTCGATGTTGTAAAAAATCTTTACTAACAATAAAGCTCCAAGTCTCTCTGTCTGGAGGATGTCTGGATCTCTGTGACGCGCATAGCGCCTAGACCGTTCTGCCGATTTTCATGAAATTTTGGCACAAAGTTAGTTTGTAGCGTGGGGGTGTGCACCTCGAAGCGATTTTTAGAAAATTCGATTTTGTTCTTTTTCTATTTCAATTTCAAGTACGTTTTCCGAAGCAAAATTATCATAAGATGGACGAGTAAATTACGAAATTATCACGAGGTGGAATGGGAGAGCAAATGAACATAGCCATTCGTCTTCCATTATTTGTAAATATACAGGCGAATCGAATGACCTTTTAATTTTTCAACTACGGGCAAAGCCGTGCGGGTACCACTAGTAAATAAATAAAAGCACCTTACTAGACAACTACTACGTTTTTTAACTAGGCAACAATGCGTAATATAATACCTTAACCAATTACCAATTTTGAGAAGGAGTTCGTTTCATTCCTTTTCGGATTTCTGGCTGCCAAATATTCATCCCTCTGCCATCAGCAACCTCATCTCAGATGAGGACAAGTAGATAGCTTCCTTTTATGGGTCTCTGTCTTCGCAGCCACTCGGTAAGTACACTTCGCTTGGTTCACTCAAGAACACGACGAAAAATGTTTGCTGTAAGTGTTGAGTCAATGGAGCCTCTTTTTTTTTTTTTTTCCCTGATTCCTCACTCTTTCAATTCACTAAGGATTCTAGTGTTGACGTAGACCAATGTGGTTATTATCGTTGTGAAGAGAATTTTGGAGGGAAGTAAGAAGTGTGCAAACAAGACTAATTTGTTCACTAGGCCGGATTTCTTTTTTTTTTGAACGAAATATCACTAGCGAAATAACTTGCTTTTTCTATCACTATTTTTCTTCAGTTGGTTTAAAGTTTGACTTTTTTTTCTTTTGTGATTAATTTATCATCTGTAATCAAAAGAAAAAAAATCTTTTTTTCGAAGAGAGTCTCTGAATAAGTACTAAGGGGCGGTCCATAAATGTTGTCACACTTTTTCCCACCATTTTGCTCCCCCCTCCCCCCTTGTCTCAAAATGTCACACTTCACGTTACATGCTCCCCCCCCCCTTTTGTCACGATATTTTTCATTAACATATCGTTATCAAAAATGCATGATATCGTATTTATTCACCCCCTTCCAAAACTTCACCCCCACTCCTTTCCCCTAAAAAGTGAGAGCGCATAATGAGGAAACCATGAAATAGTGTAATACTGATATATGTATTTTTTTACTGTAGTTGTTGAAAGAAGAACATAGTGAAAAATGTTTCTGGACGGATAAATAATTTGCTCTTGTGCCTCCGTTATCTAATATGAGGTTTTAAAGTCTGCCGAAATCCTTATATATATGATAGCCAAAATCAGTGATTGAGTAACGTTCTGACGTCACCAGCAATGAAGTCGTTTTTAAAATGAATTACTTTTACGATTGAGACTGTTATTGAATTTTGTATATATTTTTACGAGAAAATAGTTGAGATTGTTGATATTTTTTATCAACTGTTGCCAATTTTTTGGCCCAAAAAGAGTTTATGTACTTCGCCTTTGTTGATTTTGCCAGAAAGTTGCCTAAATTGTCCAAAGTTAGGTGACCAAAAATTTCAACGATCAAACTATCCTCAAACAGGCAGTTGCTTCTTTCAAATGAATTTTTAATTTTCTCCCGTCATACCTTGACGAGTGATTTTCTAGTTTTGAAAAAAGTCATCAAATTCTAACGAGTTTTCGTAAGTAATGAAAAACATGTTTTACCCTCTTTGCAGATGGATGTCCTACCACAGGAAATCACGTGATACCTTCAATTTCTCTCTAAGTCTTTAAATTTGGTGATTTTCTTAAAATTTCGGCAAGCTTTAAGACTTTATTTCTAGATAACGGGGGCACAAGGGCAAATAAGTTGTGGGCTAAAAAATGTCTCAATGTGCCCTTTAGATTGCTATCTATTTCAAGCTTTTTTTTCATGTGGCACCAGTGTTTCTTTCAGACCTTTTACCTTTTGCTCCGGGGGGCACTTTGAAAGTTTAGGGGAGGGGGGGGGGCAAGGGCGCATTCAAGGAGGCAGGGCACTTCAAGAGTTCGGAGGGGTCAAGGACATATTTAAGTAGTGGGACACGCACCCCCCCCCCCCCTCTTAAGAAATAAATTCGAAATTACCAACTGTGAATAGTTTTATAAGATCAATTTATAAAGTTACCTTCATGTTTGGCTTGCCGCCCCCAATGAAATAAACCTTGTATGCGGCCACGGGCGGGACAACATGAGTTTTAAAAAACTCTCCTGGTTCAATGAAAAACAGAAAATTTTATTGAAAAATACAAAAAAAAAAAAAAAAAGTTATGAAAACATTTTTTAACCATTAAAACTTACACAAAATCACTTTAAGCAAAAAAAATATTATCGTTTCATATTGACGGTTCTCCATCACACTGCAAATGCATAAGAGACTTTAAATTTTATAAAACACTCAACGAAGCATGAATATCGTGCAATAAAATTTTTTTTTTAATCTAACACATTTACAGAAACAAATATTACTTGAATTGCTCCTTGCCACAAGCGCAGCCAGAAGTACCTAAAGAAGGAGGGGGTGGTTTTTTGATCAAAATAGCCCATTGATATGCATAAACTACTATATTGGAATTTGTATTTATGTTAAAACCAATGCATCTGAGGGGTGTTTTCACCCCCCCCCCCCCCACTGCGCCACTGGCTCCTTCTGAAGTCGAATTTTGTTTCATTAAATTGTCTTACATTTGACCGACAATAACATGCAATAAAAAAAAACTTGAAAATAGTGGTGAACAATAACTCTCACTAAGTTTCACAGGAAAAAAAGACAAGAAAAATGATTAGAGCCCGGATTATGTGCACTACATGAAAAAATGCATGCATATATATGCACTATAAAGGCTTAAAATTTTCACTAAACACTAAAAAATATGCACGAAAAACGAAAAATATTCGCTCTTTTTTTTAAACTTACGTAAAGAAAAAATGAAGAAAAATCTTGTGAAGAACGCAGTAATATGCAGTTAAAAAAAATAAATCGTTTTTATGCATATGCCTTAAACGTCAAAAGGGGCCAAATTAGCGCCAGTACTCATGGTTGGTGAACCTCTCCTCTCCTCTATCTTGGGGCAAGAGATGGTACTAGTAGCATAGGTAGTTAGTTGCTTGCTGCTATACAACATGATTTAGAAAACAATTTCAATGAAAACCTACTTAGGTTCTTTCTTTAAACGCGTTTTACTAAAAGCTTGAAAATGTCCATTTACATCCCTTTGCTTCTCATTGCCTCGTATGCAAAAGACAGTTTTGTAATATGTGAAGCAACTAATAACTAATTAAATAAAAAATAAAAGTTAAAAAAAAACTTTGGGTTTTTAAAAATTGAAATATTTTTAATTGTTCGAAAATTGAGTTCTATTGAATGTGAACATAAGTTATTAATTGTCCTCTAAGCACGCATGAGAAACTTTCAAAGAGTTATTTCTTTTACTTAAAATTTAAGAAAATGTTATGAGGGTGATATAATGAGACCCCAAATTAGTTTCAATTTAGGATTTCGGTTGCATCGTAAACAGAGGCATATGTACAGACTATTTATATTTAAGTAGATAGAGATTTTTATTTAAAAAAAGCATATTATGAATGGAAGTTTTTTTAAATTTTTTAAACAACTTCATTGAAATTAGTTTTGATAAAGCTGTCAAGCTGAGAAAATTTGGAGAATGATTTCTAGATACCCTTGCAAATAAAACAGTGGAGTTCATTCTTTTACACAATTTTTTAAATCAAACAGTACAATATTATCACGAGTGATCATTGCAAATTAAATTTTAAATTAAAGAAAAAAAAAAAAACCTCCCTCAAAATAACTTCTTTCTGACTCTAATGGCAAAGATGATCGCTAAAGGAAGTAAAAACTGTGGGGACACTTAAATAAGTTCACACATTAGAGGGCTTTAAGCTCTGGAATGATTATGAAATAAATCTATTCTCTCTCTCTCAGAGAAAATCTGCGTAGATTTTCAAACATTTCCTAATTGGTTAAATGTTTTGTCGGTCTGAAAACTGTGGGATGACATAAAAAAAGGGGGGGGGGGAGATTATGAATATTTAGAAATTTCTTTCGAAAAGAAAACGTTGATGACACCATGTTATTTGTCATAAAAAAGAGAAACGAACATAGGCCTTATAGTCATTTCCATTACAGCCCGCCAAAGGTCACTCACAGACCACTATCCCCTCCATGCAATGATCCTAAGCCAGGAAGCGTTTGATTTCCAACGAGATGTACCACAAGTGCCCACAGAGTACATGATGTTAAGGTTTCGATACGAACCTTACCAATGTGTTGTGTGAGTTAACAACCAGATAGATAATAGATAACATAGTTCCAAGCCAACCACCCCATCCCTATTTGCAACTCCAATAAACTATAGGGGGCGCTGTCTAATGGCGGATAAAAAGGTAAAACAAACAAATGCCGTAACTTATAACTTGCTTTGACGCTTAGTAAATGACAGTAATTTTTCATCAAGAATTTCATTGTGGGAAGCTTTCTTTTCTATTCTTCTGAAATTACATTACACCACAAAGGGCATGAAACCTGTAATTTACCCCAAAGAAAACACGTGGAATGTTTTACCTTTTTCTTTAGTATCGTTAATCACCGCAAGGTAGCGTATTTGAGCTCTGGAGTTGAGAATCACAACAGCAATAATAACTAACGGAAAACGAAAGAAAGTAATAAAAAAGGGGGAACATATCTTTTTCGTTAATTATTTTCCCGTATTTATTCAGGGAAAAAAATGTGCTTTTAGCAGTTTTTTGCCAGCTGCCAGCTAGGGACTTTCCATCAACAGTGACAAAATGGAGGCCACATAGGCCGATATCCCCCCGGATGATAGAATTCTGAATTTTCTATAATTTCCTTTAAAAAAAAAAAAAAAAAAAATTTTTACATAGTAAAACAAATACATTCGAAATTTTTCTCCGGGGAAGGGGGACGTTGGCCTCTTCAGGGGGGCTGGGGTGCACTGCCTCCCGGAGAGATGCCTGAAAGAAACACTGTGGCACTTCGAGTGTTTCCCGGGTAATTTTTGTTTTGATTGCCAGTAAGTCATTTCAGAATGTATAATTTGTACTATCAAAGTAAAAAGCAGGAATTTCATGTAGAAAGTACACATCAAAAAGCGTTCAATTTATCTCAGAAATTAAGAAACGCTCGCATAGGGACTGCCCCTCTCGGTCTATTGTTGTCTCTCTACGACTCTCAACAACTTTCTACAGTCAGTAGTGTACATAGACTTCGGTGCTCCCCCCGTCCGCACGATTAAAAAGTGCATCCCCCATAAGAATTTTTTTTCCTGAATTTTAGCATAATGTTATATTTTAGATTCCTCTTGCGCCTCCCTATGTTCGCCGCTGTCCACAGTGTTAATTTTACTTTTGCCAACATATTTTCTTTCGCGCGTCTACTGATATAACAAAAAACATATAAAATTAAACTTTAGTGTGACGTTAAAATTGTTTCGCTGAGTACTTTGTTTATACTGAAAGTTCTTTCATTCTTTTACTTCAAAACAACCTTTTGTGAAATCCGATCTGAGCTAGAGTTGAAAAAAGTAGGGGTTTTGCATGCGAAATCACTATTGAACATTTATGTACAGTAAATAAATAAAAACAGAATACATAGTTGAAATAAGCAAGTGAAATCTTAATTACCGCTACAGTAAACTCCCGATTATCCTCTGGTCGGATTATTCGCAGTCTTTCACACTTAAAAAAAAAAAAAACGGTGATGATTAACTGAATGCAGATTGTTTTGACACATATACCGAAACCTGAATAGTTGAAACCCGATTTTTGAATCGACACTATTTTTGCTTCACACCTTTGCTACTGATTTTTAGACAGACTCTGCTCAGTGAGTCTTTGATCTGCACTACTTACGTGCGTAAACGACTGACCGGACCTGTCTTCAAAAAAATTCCTCTCCTCTTTTTTGTGTGCTTGGTGTAAGCTAAATTGATCTATTGCAGTTGATCTCCTTGCACGATTTGCTCGAGTATGTGTGTAATCCGTTAGCAAATATCATCGATCCTTTTCTAACTTTTACATACAATACACTGTTATCGTTTTAGATCCAGTTTAAATGTATGCGACTGCTATTGATCTTTTAAAGCATTACTTGCATACACTAGCATCGTATTTACTTAATTTGCAGGTTATTCGTGAATTTATTTATCCGCGGTTACGGTGCCACCCTATTCCGCGGATAATCGGGAGTTTACTGTATTTGCTTAAATGTAAGTCATTATTGAAGACAAGAGAAAAATAAAGTAAAAAATTGAGAAAATGTAAAAAAATTGGGGGGAAACTTGGAACAGAGAGAGATTGACCGAAGTTTTTTGTAGTGCTGCCATCTTTTAGAAAATGTAGAAACTATTTCTGTTCTGCCTGTTATTTTTTTTCTTAACAGATACACAAGAGAAATATTTTTAATTTTCGATGCCGATCTTTTTGATTCGAAAACATCGATGAAATTCGACACGAAAAATCGTTTAAAACATTAAAAAATTTTTTCATTGAAACCTCGATATTTTTGGCATTGATGTACTTGGCAACCTTTTTTTCTTTTGAATTCAAAACCACGAATATTTCTTCTCATACTAATGTGTTTACGTTTTTGCATTCGATACGAATGTTTTATAATTAAACAAAGAAAAGTCAAACAAGCGTGATGATTATGTTTAGGAAAATACAGTTATGATAAAAAGTACATATAATGATTGTGACATCCGTCATATTAGAAAGAATTTTCCACTATCAGTTGTCTATCGTTAAAGAAATACTTTTCCACTGTTATTCTACTGGTTATTTTGTCCCTCCCTCCACCGATAAATTATTGAGTTAAAGAGTTAAATATTTTTCCCCCTTTAAATATGAACCGCAAGGTCATAGAACATATTTCAGGTCGCTGTTATTTTTTTTATAATCTTTGAATATATTTCGTCTTTCAAATATAATTTGTTCAATTACTTTTTGTAATTAATTTTGAAATCTATCTAATAAAAGATCCATATATTCTTATAGTAGGTTTTTCTTTTCTTTCTTTTTTTTTTTATTTCTACATGTCATCCAGTTTGAAAAATATTACTAATTTCTCTAATTAGTTTACATCAATATAGATCTCAGTTTGCAGTTTTTGTGTTATTCAGGTGGAAAATTGATATGTATTACAAAGGTATTCCTGTTCATTTGTAATGTTGTTTCCATGTTTTGTTTTTAAATATAATTATAAACATACAACTGTTACTAAAATATTGTTGAAAATAAAGGAGGAGGGGAGGGAGTGCTTACTTCCGGACCACTCTGTATGTGCATGTACTACACTGGTTATCATAAAATAAGGAGAAAACCCAAAAATAATGATAACTCTCTCAAAAATAAGCCAAACCGTGTAAAATTTGAATATGTTATTAAGAATTGCTCAATAGAAGTGCAAAACGTAAATTAGTGGCGCTGAAATCGGAGTGCGTCATCTTTGAGGAGCATAAAAAGTAAATGTTTGAGAGCAAGTCTATAAACTTCGCTGTTATACTGCCATAAGAAATCCGAGATAGCCATTTTGTCACAACGACTTTCAAGCATCATTTGCCTGTAGAACTACGATGCAGAGCCATTGGGGACTAGAGGCTGGGCAAAGTCAAACAGAAGTAGCCAGATGACTAAATGTGAGTCCTTTTTGTGGTTCATTGACTTCGGAGCCAATTTCAAACGACAAATTCGGTATCCAGGAGAATCAGCCAAGGATGACCAATGGTTACTACGAGCGCCGATGACCGATTTTTGAGGTTATGTGCATGCAGGAATAGAGCCGCTACTCCGACTCATTTCAGATCCTCCCTTGCTGTAGCCACCGAAAAATAGGTGTCAATGTCAACTGTACGTAGAAGGCTTCACAAAGGTGGGCTGTATGTGAGGCGACTAGCCATTTGTGTGCCACTCACACCTCGCCATAGAAGGGACCGTTTACAGTGGGCACGACAACATGTCCACTGGACGCCTGATCAATGGGGAAACTTTCTCTTTACTGATGAGCCTAGATTTTGTTTGGGAAGTGATAGTAGAAGTTATTTCATATGGAGATAACCTGGAACCCGTTATCATCCGTCCAACATCTGCGAAAGAGATGGATACGAAAGAGGCAGTGTCTGTATTTGGGGTGGCATCTCTTTAGGAGGGCGCACAGACCTCCATGTCTTTCCAAGGGGAACCGTGAATGCTCAGGTTTTCAGGTTTATAGAGATGACATCCTTGATGCTTATGTGCGCCCATATGCCGGAGCAATAGGTGATGTTTTCCTGTTACAGGACGATATTGTAAGACCATACAGAGCTCGCATCGTACATGATTATCTACAACAAGCTAAAATTCTCCGCATGGAGTGGCCAGCTCGACTGCCGGACTTGAATCCTCTCAAGCACGTTTGGGATGCCTTAGGGAGACGTCTAGCTGCACTCAACCCGCTCCCTCAAACCCTTGCCGCACTTGATACTGCTTTGCAAGATCTATGACTCCCGCTTCCTGTGGAACTGATAGACCGCATAATTGACATAATCACACATCGCTGTATGTGCTGTATTGCTTCTAGAGGGGAACATATTCCATATTTGAGGTACTTTTTCTGTAGCAAACTGACACTTTCGGTTTTTTTATTTAAAGGATATGTTAATTTCTATAGTGCCATAATTATCTGACAATTTCTTTTATGTTGTTTTATATCTTACTATGTGTTTCATATTGTGGGTAAGTTTCATAAAATTCTACATGTAACTTTATGAGTAATCGTCATTTTTGTGATTTTTCCTTAATTTATAATAACCAGTGTAGTTCAATTTTTTAAAAAATATATATATTTCATTGTGAACCTATTTTCCATAAAGTAATATTTTATTTATTTATTTCAGTTCTTTATATTTTTATTGGTGATATTTGCAGCAGAAATAACTGGAGGCGTTTGGGCTTGGATGTACAAAGACGAGGTATTAATATGTTATCTCATTTTAGTGTTTTGACGATTTCAAAAGAGCTTAAACAATTATTTTTTTTAACTATTTATTTTTTAAGTTTTTGGGCAAAAGATTGCATTTAGAAGTAAAAAATCTATTAGTTCTTTAATTCTTCTTATACTTTTATAAGTTTTATTTTACTATTGAAACACTTTTGTTACTGATCAACAACTTAGATTCTATAAATCGTTCAGCTGAAGTTAGTTTTTAAGATAATCAAGAACTGCATTTTCCAAAGGACGTTTTTTGCCTCACTACTTTTTTAAAAACTTTCTCAATGGGTGAGGATATTATTTATAATTTTACTATTATTTTTAAACTCTTATTCATGTACAGTCACCTATCGATAGCTCAAAGCCCTAAGGGGCCGCTAAAATCTTCGAGTTATTGGTAGTTTGAGTTATAGTAAGTTCCCACAGCCTTATCAAGAGTTTGGGACCCAATGAAAACATTAATATAATGAAATATTCGAGTTATCGAGAGTTTACTGTACTAGGTATAAAGATGTGAAATTCTCGGTAGTAATGTTTTGGAGAGTAAGATTATTGAGAATATTCTCGCAGAAGAGTCTATTCGAGAATATGTTCTTCAATATTATTGTACACATTTTTGATGTTACTAAATGCCTACAAAATAGGAAGAAAGAAAAACAGAATTGAATAAGTATTACATTTTAAAGAATAATTATTAATGCAAATGTTTAACATTAGGAACAAGAATAGTAGAAAAAATCACTAACTCATTTTTTAAACAATTGTGAGAAAGTACAGTTTGAATGTTTGCTCTTGGATTAGAAATTATATTTATAATGTAGTATTGCTCATTCGAAGGTCTAATGAAATTGATTTTTCATTTTAGGTGAACAAGATTATTGAAATTCAGGTTACGAAAATGGTAAAAGATGAATATGGTGCCTCAAAATCCGTTGAAAACACCATTGATGCCGTGCAGCATGATGTAAGTTTCAGTCATATTTGAATTTGTTATTTGCGAAAAATGTCACTATAGCCAAGAAGACAGGGGGGGGGGGACTGTCATAGTGGCAGAATAAGTTTTGCACTATGTTCAATACGTTCTGTACGATGATTTACTCTAACAGGACAAGTAAAATGTATTCTTGTGTCATGCGTATGCGGTCTAGTGGTTAGTGCCACTGTCTTACACACCAACGACACGGGGAAATCTTCCACTTTCCACATATCTCACGATTAAGGTTTATTAATTGCTGATCATGGTGAATCTTCTCATATTGTTGCAGTTAAGCATTTATTACTCTTTTATAGATTTATAGGATTTTAATTTTTACAATCTTATGCTCAAAATTGCGTTAATAAAAATTGCGAAATTTCTGCCAAGATCTAACATGCTCAAAATTACGTTATTGCTCTACATCTACTTTACGACATTTCCGTGATCTCTAACATGTTCAAAATTGCGTTAATTTTCTACTTTAAGACCTTTCTACCAAGATCTAACATGCTCAAAATTGCGTTAATGTTCTATGTGACATTTTCGTAAAGATCTAAGATGCTCAAAATTGCGTTAATGATCTACTTTATGACATTTACGTAACTATCTAACATGCTGAAAATTGCCTTAGTGCTGTATTTTGCGACATACACTATATGACCAAAAGTATTGGGGCGAAAATTCATATTTTTACGGATTTCTCTAGAAATAAAAGACCAATTGCTCTGTAATTTTCTTCACATAAAAAGTATACTCTAGCTGTCATTTTTCAATAACAATTAAGTCTGCTATTCATTTAGGGGACCAGCAACAAATCGGGGAAACAAAAAAAGGTTTTTGATCATTTTTCATTGTAAACAGCTGGGAATAAACTATAAATTTCAGAAGGAAATTAAAAATCTATCAAAATTTATCTTTATATTTTCGTCAAAGTATCTCTGATATCTACGGAGATATAAACATACCTTTCAAAAGTGCATTTTTTTAAAAAAGGTTTTTGATTTATATCACGCAGAATTTTTCGTCAAACGTTACTGAACTTTCAGAATATTTGGCAGCATATTAGAGAAACATAATAATAAAATTTGAAGTTAAATTATTGAAAATTTAATGAAATATGAACGTTTAAAGCAATTATTTTTTTACTGCACATGCGCGAAAGATGGGCAATTTATAACGTTTATAATCCAAAGCTCAGATATATCCTACAATTCATTAAAAAAATTCCACCTCAATATCTTTAAAATTTAAAAAAATTATCACCGATCTAATGAGCGGAATTTCTATAATTCTTGGATAGGCGACGAATGGTAAGGGGTCCGTTTCGCAAACTGGCAACACTTTCCTGCTATCGCTGCAGAGTTATTCATAATAAGAACGGATTTTTTGCGATTTTTCCCTCACGATTCGTCGTCTAGCCAAGAATTACTATAATTCGGCTCATTAGATCGCTGATAACATTTTAGATTTTAAAGACATCGAGGTGAAAATTTTTTATGAGATGTAGGATATATAAGGGCTTCCGATTATGAAGGTTATAAATTGCTATCTTTCGCGCATGCGCAGTGCAAAATTAATTACTTTAAACGTTCATATTTCATTAAATTTTCAATATTTTAACTTCAAACTTTATTATTGTATTTCTTTAAAATGCTGTCAAATGTTCTGAAAGTTTAGTAACGTTTGAAGGAAAACTCTGTGTGATATAAGCCGAAAACCTTTTTAAAAAAAAAGCATTTTTGAAAAAAAAAAATGCTTATATCTCCGTGTATATAAAAGATACTTTCATGAAAATATAAAATAAGTTTTAGATAGGTTTTTAACTTATTTCTGAACTTTATAGCTTATTGCCAGCTATTTACAATGAAAAATGATAAACTTTTTTTGTGTCCTCGATTTGTTGTTCGTCCCCTAAATGAATAGTAGACTTAACTTTTGTTGTAAAATGGTAGCTAGAGTATACATTTTATGTGAAAAAAATTAGAGCAATTGGTCTTTTATTTCTTGAGAAATCCGTAAAAATGAATTTTTGAAAGTGTCCCAATACTTTTGGTCATATAGTGTATCTGTCAAGATCTAACATGCTCAAAACTGCGTTAATGTTCTGGTTTATGGCATTTCCTTTAAGTTCTAACGTGATAAAAATTGCGTTAATGCTTTACTTTGCGACACTTTTAAATAGATCTAACATACTCAAAATTGCGTTAATGCTCTACTTTGGGACATTTTTGTTTCAATTAAGTAATATACACAAAATTGCGTTAATGTTTCAGCTTCACTGTTGTGGTGCAATGCAGCCGAGTGACTGGGCTCATTCGAGACTCAACAGTAAGGACAAAAGTGCCGTCGAAGTGGGCATCTCTAAATCATTAGGATTCTACACGCTGCCAGCCACCTGTTGTAAAAGTAAAAACCCAGATGTTTGTGAGATTCACAGAAAAGTCAAGTTTGCGGGCCAGATCTTTGATGGAATATACAACGAAGTAAGTTAAAATTGAGCTCCAATTCTGAATTTTTTTCCGATTTTACAGTGACAAAAACATAAGTAGGGGAAAGTGGAGTAAAACCGAGAAGTCGGGAGCAAACCGGGTACCCCTTCTAAACCCTGTACGCGCTGCAATCACTTGGACAAGACAGGATGAATAAGCTTCCACGTTGATGAAAAAGCAGTGGCCATTAAATTAGAACGCACAAGACTCGTTTCTTTCGTTCCTGTGTATAAAATTCTGTTTGAGTGAATTCTGTTTTTTGCTTAAATTTTAAAAAACTAGACCGATTATACTACAATCCTGTTTCTGCAACAGTAAAGGCATGTAGCTATCTTTGTACAACATTTGATTACCTTCATTATCATTCTAAGTAATTGTTTGTAGCGTTCTGTATAGTCATATGACGACATTTTTTGTGAAAGCTGTATGCGCGAGGCAAAACCGGGTACTACTCCCATACACTGAGAGCAAGATGCAGCCAAAAGAGGACAAGAGAAAAGGAAAAACTGTCATTTTGACGGGCTCCCCATACAAGCTTCATCTTCAGGCAACATTAGAAGAAAAGAAAAAGGAAAATGATGGAAAGAAGATCAAAGATGGACGAAGAAAAGAAAAAAACCTGAAAGAAAAATAAACGAATCAAAGAAAAGGCAACATTATAAAGATGCCAAAAGGAACAAACAGAAAATAAGCGTCCAAGAAAAGAAAAACCGAAAGAGCAAATGAGGGATGAGTCTAGTGAAGAGAAGGAAAGTACTGCCTGCATTTACTGCAATGAGCTTTATTCCAACTCCATGGGTGGTGAGGGATGGATCTATTGAATCCAATGTCGTCGTTGCGTCCCATGAAAGTTGTTCTGGGGCCGAAGAGGAAGATAACTATTTTACTTTGCGACTGGTGCCAAAAGGCCTTATATTACTGCAAAAAATTAAAGGTAAAGACAATTAAATTTACTGTCAACTCATCAATATGCGTATTTTATACTTATTCTAGTATGTTAGGACAATAGTTAACAAATGGTGTCAATAAATAAAACTAGAATTTTGTGGAAACTTTTAAAAAAGTTTATTTTCCTATAGCAATAACATATCTACCCGGTTTTACCCCACTAGTGGGGCAAAACCAAATGTCTTTTTTTTGCAAAAAAATTAGAAAAAAAAACACTTATGGTTTTGAAACTGTGGTTGTATTAATAGATAAGTAGTGCATACTTTTACAAAATTTTGTTCTTTATTGCTAAAAACTGTCATTTCTGGGAGCCTGCAAACCTTAGGGTCCCGGTTTTACCCCACTTTCCCCTACTGTTTATGTTCAAAACTAACTGTACTGATATTTCAAAAAAACTAATTTCAACTTCGAGTTAAAATAAGTTAACTTCGAGTTATTGAGAATAGTTAGCATAGAATTAAAGACAAGGGTGAGATATATATATAGATAGATATATAGATAGATATTTTATTAACGGCCTGCGTACTGGTTTCTCACCATTTGCAGAGCTTAATCCCCCAAGCTGGTGACGTTCTTTCATGTAGTTCCTCTATCAGTGGATAACCATTACTACAGAATTGTAACGTCCAGTTTCCCTAACCGGCGGAGGCACCAGGACTCTCTTCGATACGAAACTTCCCTGGTAAATTAATTTTGTGAGAAGTAGTCTAGTCCAAACAAATGCTCAAGGGATCTTTTGCGTGCCGCATAATCGTACGACATGGACCGATGACGATTTTTTGCATCTACCTTGAAAAGATTCAGATTGGTGCCGGGTTTGAACCCGTACCTTTGGGTATACGAGGCCAACGCCTAACGGCTTAACCATTGCGCCATTCTGCCGGTACCAACCATGATATAGGAGCAGTGATTCGCAAAAAACTGTTTTTAATCACAAACTCGAATTTGGTAAAACGTCCTTAATAATGTCCGTTTAAACAAATGGGTTAAAACTTTTTTGTGGACCATTTCATTTGGGTACTAATCGAAACTAAGTACAGCACTTTTATTCAGCATATTGTATTCTTTTTTTATGCTTTTCGGAATATAAGTTTTTAAACACTATTATGGTTTTCTAGGGCTGTATACCTCGTTTACAACGCTACTTTGAAGAAAATATGGTGATTATGATAGGCATAGGAATCGGCATTGGAGTTATTCAGGTAATTGTAGCATTTTAAATTTCGTTATTATTTACTTTTCTTTGTAAGTGTAAGTTTTCCACTAATAAAAAAATATATATTTTAATTACCGTTTAAGATGTTAAGTTTAATAACTTTGTTAAGTCCATTTCAGAGAGGGGAAGGGGAGTGATATGGACAAAAAATTTTCAAACTAGCCGAGGCTTAGTGTCGAATTTAATTTCTGAAGAAAAAATAGCCAGTTATTTACCAATAGCTTATTAGATAATTATTTACTAATGCTTTTTTTTTCCCCCAAACTATTTTTGAGCATTTACACTTCTATCACTTTTTTTCTTGGAGAAAAAAGTTAAAAATTTCTCCTTGGAAAGAAAAATGCCCCTTTATGCTTCCTACTGCAAACGCCTGTATCGAATTCGTTTCGAAAATGTTAACTCGTAGACGTAGCAACATTGACTTTGGAGCAGTTGCACTTGGTTGAAAGTGAATAGTAAACATCTTTGGTTGAGATTTTTTGGAAATTGAGAAGAAACATTATGAGATAAAAAATTTTATTCTTTTTTTAATAATCTATATTTTAAAAAATAACCTGAAAATAGACGTGCCTTTTTGTTTTTTAAATATATTTTATTCTTAATAAACGCATTTTAATATGCTGTGCTAAAGCATAAACACTACTCTCATTTTGTTTATAAAGAGATTTGATGCTATCCCCCCCCCCCCCCCCCCAAAAAAAAAACTCCCACAAATATACCAGTGTTAATTTAAATTTGTTGCATGAGTTTCCTTCTCTCACGGAAAAGAATAATAATAATAATAATTTATGTTCCAGTATACAGTAGAGTAATGAATGTTTCCATTAGAAGACGATTCCATCTCATAAGCAAGTGTTCACATCTTAAGTGCAACGTTTTGAGGGATCGTCCATATTTATCGTCATGTTTTGATGGGGAGGGGAGGGGGCTTTGAAATTTTGACAGTATGTGAGAAGAGGAGGGGGATTAACAAGAAGTGTGACATGGCGCATATTTTCTATAAAAATATGTTTAGGAGCTATCCATAGATGATGTCAATTTTTTTTTCAATATTTTAGACAAATTTTATCTTTCCCTTGTCACATGTCACACTATTTTTCAAAAATATATTCTTATAAAAAGTGTGTGACGTCACACTTCTTGTCACCCCTACCATTGTCCTGCTTCTTATTATCTCCCCTTCTTGTTAAACTGTTATAATTTCAAGAACCCCCCTCCCCCTCAAAGCGTGACATCGTTTGAGGACAGATGAAAAATAGCGTGACGTGTGACAAGGGAGTCAAATATGTTGAAAAAAAGTATGACATCATTTATGGACAACCCCTAAAGAAAATTTTTTGTTGATATAATTAGTCAATAGTGTACCAATGTTTGCAGATTATTTGTCCTTGTTTTGTTTTTATTTCAATTACAAAAATATTTGCTACAGAAATTTCTTTTTTTTTCCCCAACAGATGCTTGGCCTGGTATTCTCTATGGCTTTGTGTTGTGCCATCCGTAGTGAATGACAAGCACATTACTGATGCCTGAAAATTTGTTTTTTTGTAAATACTTGTTTTCGGCAAGAAAATAGATCTGCTCTATGCATCAATACTCACTGCACAGTCCTGGGAAAAAAAAGCCCAAAACACACCATAATATTAACCAGAGACATCTGAATTATGTCAATTGATTTGAAATGACAAAATGTATAAATAGCAACTGCAGAAACTTTGTTAAGGGGCCATTTTCATAATAAAATGAGACATCAACTTTTAAACTTCGAATAACAACCACCTTTTATTGCCTCAGATTTGTCATCAGGAAAAAAGTTTAACCTTGCATTCCAATTATTTCGTATTTTGGTTCAGCGTTTGATTTACGATTCTACAGAAACAAATCTCCCTCATTATGTTAAAAGATGTTTTGACATCATTGTTTATAATATCTAAACCATCATAACTACGAGAATTTTTGTCTTTTTATACTACCAACCCAATAATGAAAGTAAGTTTTTCTTGATTGAAAATGTCAATTTAACATTTGTTTTAAATTAATGAATGGATACTTAAAAAATGATATAAAGCAATATTACAAGGAAAAATTAACTTGGAGAAACTTTCAAATTAATATCAAAATTTTCTATTAAAAATATTCAATATTTTTTTTATGCTTAAAAATACATTTTGCTACCGCATACCACTGCTATAAAACTCTACTTCTTAAGTAAAAAGCAAAAATATTAACGAAACTAAAACATTTTATGGAGTTGTTTTATACTATGACTACAAAATAATACGTGTCTTAGCGCTTTAAAACACTTCGATTTTTCCTTGCATCATGAAACTCAATTTAGCAAGTTAAAAATAATGAATAGATGAAAATATCTTAAATAGAAAAATATTTTATTAAATATCATTATTTGAAAGTCATCTTAAATCTAGCTTTAAAAAATTGGAACAGAAGACAATTCTTAAAGTTAACAATATCCGCTACTCCAACGATGAGAATGTAGCGAAAAGTGGTAAATTGCTTAAGAACTCAGAAAATATTTTTATTGTCAAAAATAGGGTGTTCCAGTAGAAATTTTGAAGGTATCGTTCATTTGAATGTGAATATGAACCCTTGTCAAAATTTATTTCAATATTTTAAAAGAAGACATTTTTAATGAATGTCGATTTATTTTTGTAATGCAAATGATGGGCATAGTGTGGCTCTGGTGAAAAGATGCTTGACCTTTGACGAGCTTATTTACGTTTGGGTGGAAAGAGGAGAAATTCTTAGATTGGCACAACACCTATAAATAGCTATCGGCTACAAAAACCCGTCTTTCTTGAACCCTATTTCAACAAATGAAATCGTCAGCTTGTCAGAAGTCACAACTTATCAGAGAGGAGGGTTTCATATTTTTCTCAGGACTGTACAAAGTGGACCAATCACTTTTTATGGCTCATTGATATGGTTTTAAAATTGAAGTGTAAATAAGATCCAAAGAGAGAAGTGAGGATAAGCAATTCATTTAAACTTCCGAGCTCGTTGCAAACGAAATTTATCGTGATTACAATTCTTTATTTAAAAAAGATTTATTTCTTCTAAACCGTTTTGTTATTATTCTTAGTGAATATAGTTAGACTTAGTGAATATAAATGAAAACAAAATCGAGCAATAAGCGTAAGAATGAGCTAACAGCTAAAAATGTTATACATTATACAACAGCAAAAAAAAAAAAAAAATGTGATCAATACTCAGAAATTAGAGACTTATAATTACTAGGGTGAGTCCCAAGTTTTGTAATAAATCACGTACTTTATTTATTCGTTATTAACTTTAGAAACATATTATTTGAACTCCATCAATGACATTTTTGAAAATGAACAGGAGGATCAACTTGCTAAGGCTAGATCTCCAAGTCCCAACCAGATTCACCTCTGCCTCTGCGCAATATTAAACGAATTGTTCGCCAAGGTATTTTTTTAGTCACACAAGCTTTGTCGGGCCCTCATCACCATTTTATTAATATTCATATATTATAATTTTATTAATATTAATGCCATAGTTTTTTTTTTTTTTTTTTTTTTTTTTTTGCTGCAGTGCTGTGGTTCACTGAACCTTTACCATTATCACGGCACGAGTTTCGCATCGCCTTGACTGCATTATAGGCTCACTGAAACTTATAAAGCAAAACTTATTATAATTAATTTTGCACAGCTGATCACTTTTAACACGTCCAGTTCCCATATCTCGTATAAGAACTCAATAATATTGCGTGATACGCACAAACATAAATGTTGGCTTTCTTTTAATCAGTTACCCGCACTTCATGCACATGCGTGCACATGTTAACTGTATGTTGCGAAAATTAACATATGTCAAAATATTGGAAAACTTTTGACGCGCCCTAGTAAAAGGGTAGTATCTAGTTATATTTTAATATCAAAAATCGTACATGAGACGTAAAAGTTCTAACTGCATTACTTTCTAATAATCAATATGACATTTTAAAATATATCATTTAGTTAAAATTGTATTATTTTAAATTAATCTTAATGTTATTAATCTACAAAGAAATTATTTTCACTTTGTTACAACTAATTTTTAACTTTTTTTTTACTGAAAAAGAAATTAAATTTAACCATATGAAAGATATATTGGTAAGCAACATCATATTTCTCAACGAATTGTACAGTTCAAATATTTTGTTAGAATTCAAACCACATGATTTTATTATTATTATTTTTTTAAATCCTTATTTTTTAAAAAAGGCATTTGAGACTCAAACATTTTGCTACATTTTTGTGTCAATTTTTAATTTTTTAAACGTATTAACAGTTGGAGCTACCATATGACCGATGAACATGTTAAAGTTTTAATAATTTTGGTGTAGTACCATTGGATGAAACTTTCACTGCTATTTTCAAGTTTCTTCACTTCCTTTTGTGTTTTTTAAAAGGAAAAAAGAACTTTAGAATCACTTAATGAAGATCTCTAAGAAGAGAATTTGCATACAAAGCAAAAATTGAATACGTTACGTGAAAATTACGTTCGGTCTTACGGAATTTGGAGCATTATTGCATTTTTAAGTCTTTTATACTGCTTTATCTCACCCGTCTTGTAAAATGACATGAAATACTGTATATATGTTTATTTAAGAATTTGTAAATAAAATTAATTGTATTTCAGATATATTTTTGTTCTTTCTTTATCTTTATGAAACATATATGACACTGGATTATTAAGGAACTTTGTATGTTGAACTTATTCGTTTTATCGAAAACACAGTACAAATCACGCCTGACACTTAAATTTTGTTTATCAAATTTAATAATTTCTACCTGCTACTATTAACAAGGTATATTCCTGCAGTAGCGTACCTAGCATAGGTGACACCAGGAGCGGGAGTTTGTGGTGTCAAGCCCCCCACCACGCCTACAAACGGAAAAAAAAGTTTTAATGCTCTATGTAAACATGAAATTCATACAATTTGTGTTATGACGAAATTTTAAGTCGGCTAATGTACAAAAGACAAATAAAAACTACGAACACTTTTTATGTAACTTGCCCTCGACGCATATGTGTAAGACTGTCGCGAGGTCATAAAAGTAAGGGGTTGTATAAAATTGATGGCCCCTTAAATATTTTAAATGTATTTCTAATACAGGGAAAAATTATGGGTTTTCAGTTTTCTGGTTTTGATAATATGAACTCAATAATGAATATAATAAGCACTTGATGATGGGGAGGGCGGAGAAGAAACTCCCGGAATCTTTTCAAACTTGTAATCTTAAAAATGTATTTTAGGAGAACTTTGATAACGTTAGGGATAACGTTTCTCACTGCCCTAGGGGAGAAGAGTCTCGGGAGAGTTCTCTGTTCATTTTTTGAAGTTGAAAGGTTAAAAACGCAAATGTGATCTCCAAGGAGGGCCGCGCCGTCCCTATGTGCAAGGTCGTGCGGCGCACGACGGCGCGGGAGTCAAAAAAGCGCCGAGCTCTAACAATCAAAAATGATCTAAATTGGAGGAAAAAATCTCCAACTAAAAAATAAAATTTAACTTTTTATAATATCTAATGATGATGGCAGTGAAATTGTACTGCTCATTGAAACAAGCAATCTGTCTCGCTGCCCATCTATAAAAGGAAAAATTATTGCCTTGTTGTGTCTAAACATGCTATTCAAAAGCGCAAACTTTTACACTAAATACATGTGATGCTAATTAATGCATACGTTAGCATTTGTCTTCCTGATGTGGAGCCGTGAATGCTATTACGGTAAGTCTAGAAGGTTGAGCATACGAGGGGCAAGAAATTTTCTGTTCCCCATTTTGGATCTTGCGATGAATATATTGTACAGTCGACTCCCGCTACAACGCGATCTGACATACGCGAAATGGCTATAACGCAATTTTTTCAACAGTAAAGAATTTTTGAGCTAGTGCGAAATCCTCGCCCGCAACATGAACATTTTCGGAAGGGAACTGCGGTGAGTAAGTTTTTTTCGTAAATGGACCTTCATCCCTTTATCATCATTGAGAGCAGAAGTACCCACACCGTACTAGTATTTTATTGCTGATACAAATAACTACTTCTCATTTTCCATTGATTTTTTTCATTCTAAATGCGAAAGTTAACGAAATATAACGACACCTTAGACGCTGTTTCATCTAAAGTTGGTGAAGATAGAAAGAAAAAGAGAACGTTTCTGGCAATTAAAGAAAAGGTAAAGCTTCCCGAAAAGCTGAAGCTGAACCAAAAAATGCTTCGAAGAGTAGCACAAGAATTAGGTATGACGAGATAAGTGAATCTTCCGTACGTACAATTTAAAGTCAAGAAAAGGAAATCCATAAAAGTTCATCGAGTAATAGTATCCAAGCAAAGTGCAAAAATTATGACAATGGAAGCTGCTCTTTATTGTACATTAAAGATACCAGGAAGAGGTGTAATGCCATAGATGGAAACTTTATAAAAGAACCAATGAAGCAACT
Source organism: Uloborus diversus (assembly GCF_026930045.1). Lineage (NCBI taxonomy): Eukaryota > Metazoa > Arthropoda > Arachnida > Araneae > Uloboridae > Uloborus > Uloborus diversus. The sequence continues at coordinate 97,640,160 of NC_072732.1, forward strand.
GTATTTAAAATATATATTAGAATAACGGTTGATCACGCTGAATAAATCATTATCATTTTCACTTTTTTTAAGTTACAAATATCATTACTGAATCAACTGTACAGTACAACTATAGAGCATTTGTTTTCCTTACTACATGTTGTACGTACGGTACTGGTTTATTTTATGTCTTTCTCTCCCTTTGATCATTGTTTTTGTGCATCATAGCAGTATGTTGAATCAAACGGTTTTTTTTTAATACAAATAAAAATTCAGTTCTTTATGTAAGAAACAGTAATGTATAGTTATGAAAAGGTTTTTAACTGTTTAAGGTGGTGTTACAAGTGTCTATAATGATTGGTTATGTTTATAAAAGTTTTTACACATACCCTTTTCCACAACGCGAAATTTCGACTTACGCAAGGGGTCTTGGAACGTATCCCTCGCGTAAGTCGGGACTCGACTGTATCATAATGTGTGCAATTTATCTTTTTGTGACTTTTAACTGTTCTTCGTGGTAATTCGACTGCTTCCTGTTGTCATAAATAAAACGAATACAGCCTGACAATGAATAGGTTAATTTTTTAATTCCTAAAAAAAAAACGCGTTGACCATAGTTATTTGATTATTCAGCCCTCCCCCCCCCCCCCCCGCTTCAACTCTTTGTCATTTCTGCATTAAATTAAAATAAGAGCTTTGGACAATGTATTTGTTTTAGATATCGAATTCAATGCCTTTTTAACAATTTCGTATTTCAGAATAACTGGTTTTTCCCGAAAGAATTTCAGTTTCAGATTTTAAAGTGGAATATCTCTTCATTATTACTCTTGGACGGATACAAGGAAGGGACGGTGGGGCGATCACCCCCCTCTTGAGAGACTCTACCGGCATTTTTTCGACCCTGAAACTCCAAAAGTTTTTTGAGACAAAATTCCGATGAATTAAACGGAGTTTTTAACCGAAAATGATTCAGAATTGATGTCTTAAAAACGCAATGGTGAGTCATCTTTGATGATGTTAGAAGAAATGATCAGGTTCGGAACTCTCCACTCCGAAATTTTTTTATTCGGGGCTCTAAAAACGAAATTACCATCTTTGGTAACGTTGGAGGAAGGTATGAGGCTCTCTAGAATTTCCATCTGCTAATTTTTAGCCTACTTTCCCAGTAAAAGTCAGAAAAAGAAGAAAAGAGCATGAAAGAAGGCTTAATGCATCTTAAAAATATCGCGAAAAACAAAAAAAAAAGTCAAAAATAAATAAAACAATTAAATAAATATCGAAAAGTTAAAATTTGTAAAGTAGGGTATTGAGATATGGAAAAATGTCTGTCGGTATGTCTGTCTGTCCCCCCCCCCCCCCTAATAACTTTTGAATAAATTGTCCAATTCGAACAAAATTTTTTTTGTTCGAAAGATCTCGGCGAGGACACCTCATTCCCATATTTCACTTTTTGATTTGAACTATTTTTTGTTCAATTTTGAACAGTTCAAAAAAACTTAACATTAGCGCCTACGGGGAATTTCAAGGCAATTCCGAACTGTGAGGCGAATTTGCTTCAAACAAACTTTGTAGGAACAAGAAGTTTTGTCCAGAACTAGACGAGCCTACTTTCCCGTATACCCATACTACTTTCTATTACCTGATCAATATTCTCAAAAATACCTAAAATCGCAAATATTTTCAAACATATTTTTAAAATACTTTAATCTGATTTCTAGGAATAAAATATTCCTCACTCATCTAAAAAAAAATTAGATGCATAAAAAAAAAAAAAAAGCGAACAAATAAAATATCAGCAACTTTCAAACAAAGCAGCTAACACACTTTTTTCCGTTAAAAAAAAATCTTTAACAGCTTTCAAAACGAAAAAATAATAATTAAAATTAATAAGCTTATTGAAATAAATACATCATATCAAAAAAAAAAAAAAAAACGTTTCTTTTTCCCCTGTTGCCAAAAATTAATTTTTAAATGAATTAATGCACTTACCAAAATAAATAAAAACAATAAAATGTCAACTTAAAGAAATAATTTTCATTGCCAAAAAAAAAAAAAAAATCGTCTGCGCATATCTTTATGTAGAAACACAAATTCGGAACTCCAGCGCTCGAATACGCTACCTTGCGGTGATTTACAAAACTGCCGATGAAACTAAAACTTTGCCACGTTGCGTTCCACGTGTGTCTGTTGACGCAAACACAGCAGTTTGTTCTAGTTTGCTTTCAGCTACAGAAATTAATTCGTCCCTTACCAGGAAACATCACGATCAAGGAAATTCAAAAAAATTCCAAATTGGTGGCATTTGGAAGAGCATTGGAAAACATGTTTATGGCACTGAAACTACGTGCCCTCGTGACCACGTTATCGAAATATGATGTCTTAAAAATTGCCGAAATTTTTAGTAAAGTCGCCAAATTTAGCGAGTTTTGTTCAGAAATGGAAGGTACGGCGCGAATTCAACATCTGCATCTGACAAGACATTTCACTTCCATATTTGGTCACCACCAAAACGCGTGAGAAATATCGCATTAATTCTTTACTCGGGATGACTACCATGGCGCGGGGTGTCGTGGCACAGACTGCGGCATTGAAATTTTTAGGGGCTTGTTTTCCGGGATATTAACGTGCAACTGTATAGGGGAAAACGCCACAGCCCGAAATATTTGTTTTATTTTATTGTAAAAACAATGGAATTTCTTGTTATTCTTAAGACTGTTAAAAAACTGATGTTTAAAACTTTTATGCTTCTGCGGGTGAAATATTTCCACTGAAAGAGTTTATTCGATGATGAAACTGTTTTGAAAAAAATATGATAACCGTAGAGAAACGATAAACACACTTTAAAGTCTTTTTTTTTTTTGAAAAGTCGTAAATCCGAAGTTTTCAACAGTATCTAAATACGAAGAAAAACGACATTTTTAAAGATTTCAAACCATGTTCTCAAATTAAGAAAAAACGATTTTTTCAGTTATTTTCAGTGTGTTTTTCGTAATGTGTATCGTTTTCAAGTTATGTGTAAACCCTCTAACAAGTCAAATAAAAAAAAAAAAACTGTATTAATTTTTATTTTGCTCGTATTTGAATTCCCTTTTAACATGAAACATAATTGGTAAAAGTGACTTCAGTATTTTTAGAAATGACTAAATAACATGCAATATGATGTGCATTTACGTTATAGCGACTTTCAGTTGCAGTGACAGACTTTTTCGAACTACAGGGGTTGTTGTAATGAACGTCGACTATAAAATTTTTGATAAGAATCTGTTATGAAGTAATTTCCGACATCGTTAGTTTTGCTGTGCAAATTTTTGACATTTACTATCCGTTGTTTTCTTTTTTTTTTTAATTATTATTTTTTTCAATTTTAAATTAAACATTTTCGCTAGCAGTGGTCAGACAATAAAACTTCATGAATGATAATAACTTTTGAAAAAATAAATAAGAGCTGGGATACTACAATCCATGATCATGTTCTTTCAACATCAAAAACTATCCATTTTATTTTCAATATGTAAGCTTTAATAAGCATGTTTTTTTACTTATTCATATTAATTCTCGTACGTAATTATTAATTACTTACAACACATTTCATTACAAGAGTACAAACTTAAATTAGTTAAGTAAAACACACTTGAAATGCACTTAAATTCTGAAATGCATTATTATCACGATTACAAAGTTAAATCCTACGTTCAATTTCGTTATAAAGTTGTAGCTCCTCTGGATAAAGCTCTCTAGTTTCCATTTCACAGGCTTCATAGTTACTTTTTAATTTTACCCACACAAGTAAAGGGTTAATTCGAAACATCGTTTACGCGCTTTGCAGATGACCAGAAATGGAAATGAGAGTCTTGCTAGACGCAGGCGATGAAATCACGTGGTATTTTCCGTTTCTTGCCAAGTCTTGAAATTTGGCGAATTTTCGTAAGATTTCGACAGACTTTGACCCCCCATATCTCAAAAACAAAAGGACGAGGGCACACAATATTTGGGTCAAATTTTTTTCTAAAGGTACTCTTTCGAATGCGACCATTTTTAACTTTTTTCATGATTACTGAACTCGTGATGTTTCCTGGTTAGTAGTATTCTCGAGCTTCTCAAAATAATGTTAGTTTTCCTTATTTCCTTCTAAAATATGAGTTAATTGAAAATGGTGAAAGCGAAAACTGGATTAACAAACTTGGATAACGTTATACAAGGTAAAAAATTTTGTTGTTTTGTATGAATTTGTAAGAATATGGGTTTTTTTTAATCTTAAATTAATTTAACTAACCATCTTTTACGGCAGCATTTAGTTGGAATGGACGGTATGCAAAATATTTTCTTGAATATATTATCGTAGAACAAAATGAAAAATGTTTCACCGAGAAAGAATTTACTTTATTCCTTTTATTCTCAGCTGAAAGGTTTCGCCAAATTTGTTTAGGGTTATAGTTTTAGTATTGTGCGAGCAAAGTAGCCTTGGCGAGATTTCGCGTTTTTAGTTAAACCATTTTTAATTTTTATCATGAGTGGAATAAAATGGTAGTAAGATTACAGAATTCGATAAGTAAAAAGAAATAATGGTCAATCAACTGAAAAGAAAACTATCACCATATATCCGTAAGAATTCTGTAGATGATTTGCATAACTCAGAAATTAGAAAAATCGAAACAGAAAAATTTTAAATTAACCGATTCGGGAATTCGAGAGAAATAACTCAGCAACAAATGCAAAACAATAAGCGCTAGCCAAGCAAGGCAAAGAAGTATCATCTTCTTTCGATAATAATTTGTAATGTCATATTGAATTTTCTAGCATTAATTGTTGTTCTTGTCAGGCCACAATTATTATTTAGTTTTATCAAGAATTGATAAATATCGAATTCAACATCGTGGAAATAGCTGCTTAGAACTACGTAGTTTGCATTAATCTTTGACGTTTAGTAATGCTTCTTGAATTCTCATTTCTTTCTACGTGGGCCAGAATATCCACAAGACTTTGAAAATTAATTTAAAAAGAATAAAGCGAAAAAATCATGCATACGAACAAAATTTACTAGACTTATTACCATTTTCTTCGTTACCACATGCGTTTGTTTTAGTTTTTAAGTCGGCCATTAGACAGTGACTGCAGTGCCCCCTACAGTTCGTTGGAGTTGTGAATAACTTCGAGTTTATCGCCGAAAACTGAATACCTAAATTAAAACTTTAGCGTGAAAATAAAAACAAGTCATATCAACAATAAGTATTTCACAGTTAAAACCATAGCTGCGGAGTCAGAGTCAATCTCATTTTGTTATAAAGGAGTCGGAGTCGAATATCTAAGAATCGGAGTCAGTCATTTGTCCTCCGTGTATAAATTTTTGCCCAAGTTACGAAGTCAGAGAGTCGGAGCAAGATTAATTGTCGGGCACAGGATTCGGAGCCAGGTGCCCCTAAATTCTCGGAGTTTGGCGTCAAGAGCTATTTCCAACAAAATTTGTTTGAAGTAAATCCGCTTTCAAGTACGGAATCTACATTGACTTTCAGTTTCCCCGAAGGCGCTAATGTTAAGGGATTTGAACTGTTCAAAATTGAACGGAAAATTGTTCAAATCAAAAAGATATTTTATATACAAGTTTTTCATCAAAAGCTTTTTCCTACAAAGTTCGTTTGAAGCAAATTCGCCTCACAGTTCGGAATTGCCTTGAATTTCCCCGTAGACGCTAATGTTAAGTTTTTTTTGAACCTTTCAAAATTGAACAAAAAATAGTTCAAATTAAAAACTGAAATATGGGAATAAGGTGTCCTCGCCGAGATCTTTCGAACAAAAAAAAGTTGTTTGAATCGGACTATTCATTCAAAAGTTATTAGCTGGGGGGGGGGGGGGACAGACAGACATACCGAAAGACATTTTCCCCCATCTCAATACCCTACTTTACAATTTTTGATTTTTCAATATTTATTTAATTATTTTATTTATTTTTGACTTTTTTTTTTGTTTTTCGCGATATTTTTAAAATGCATTAAGCCTTCTTTCATGCTTTTTTCTTCTTTTTCTGACTTTTAATGGGAAAGTAGGCTAAAAAGCGTTTGATGAAAAACTTGTATATAAAATATCTTTTTGATTTGAACAATTTTCCGTTCAATTTTGAACAGTTCAAACCCCTTAACATTAGCGCCTTCGGGGAAACTGAAAGTCAATGTAGATTCCGTACTTGAAGGCGGATTTACTTCAAACAAATTTTGTTGGAAATAGCTGTGGACGCCAAACTCCAGACTCCGACTCCGAGAATTTAGAGGCACCTGACTCCGACTCCGACTTCTACGCCCGACAATTAATCGGACTCCAATTCCCCGATTTCGACTCTGACTTCGCAGCTTTGGCAAAAATTTATACACGGAGGGCAAATGACTGACTCCGATTCTTGGATATTCGACTCTGACTCCTTTATCCCAAAATGAAATTGACTCCGACTCCGCAGCTATGGTTTTAACTGAAATAATTATTGTTGATATGACTTGTTTTTATTTTCACGCTAAAGTTTTAATTTAGGTATTCAGTTTTCGGCGAATAAATTCGAAGTCATTTATGTTTCTACATAAAAATATGAGCAGACGAATTTTTTTTTTTCGAGAATGAAAATTATTTCTTTAAGTTGACATTTTATTGATTTTGAATTTATTTTGGCAAGTGCATTAATTCATTTAAAAAATAATTTTTGGCAACAGGGGAAAAAAGAAACGATTTTTTTTTTTTTTGATATGATGTATTTATTTTAATAAACTTATTAATTTTAATTATTATTTTTTCGTTTCGAAAGCTGTTAAAGAATTTTTTTTTAATTCGGAACTCCAGCGCTCGAATACGCTACCTTGCGGTGATTTACAAAACTGCAAATGAAACTAAAACATTGCCACGTTACGTTCCACGTGTTGACGTAAACACAGGCAGTTTGTTCTGAGTATTTATTAACGCAATCGATGTGTCTTAGTTTGCTTTCAGCTACAGAAATTAATTCGTCCCTTAGTAGTATTCTCGAGCTTCTCAAAATAATGTTAGTTTTCATTATTTCCTTAATAATTGGTGAAAGCGAAAATTCTGGATTAACAAACTTGGATAACGTTATACAAGGTAAAAAATTTTATTGTTTTGTATGAATTTGTAAGAATATGGGGTTTTTTTTAATCTTAAATTAATTAAACTTACCATATTTTACAGCAGCATTTAGTTGGAATGGACAGTATGCAAAATATTTTCTTGAATATATTATCGTAGAACAAAATGAATAACCGAGACAGAATTTACTTTATTCCTTTTATTCTCAGCTGAAAGGTTTCGCCAAATTTGTTTAGGGTTATAGTTTTAGTATTGTGCGAGCAAAGTAGCATTGGCGAGATTTCGCGTTTTTAGTTAAACCATTTTTAATTTTTATCATGAGTGGAATAAAATGGTAGTAAGATTACAGAATTCGATAAGCGAAAAGAAATAATGGTCAATCAACTGAAAAGAAAACTACCACCATATATCCGTGAGAATTTTGTTGATGATTTGCATAACATGACACAATTAAATCGTAACTCAGAAATTAGAAAAATCGAAACAGAAAATTTTTAAATTAACCGATTCGGGAATTCGAGAGAAATAACTCAGCTACAAATGGAAAACAATAAGCGCTAGCCAAGCAAGGCAAAAAAGTATCATCTTCTTTCGATAAAAATGTGTAATGTCATATTGAATTTTCTAGCATTAATTGTTATTCTTGTCAGGCCACAATTATTATTCAGTTTTATCAAGAATTGATAAATACCGAATTCAACATCGTGGAAATAGCTGCTTAGAACTACGAACTACGTAGTTTGCATTAATCTTTGACGTTTAGTAATGCTTCTTGAATTCTCATTTCTTTCTACGTGGGCCAGAATATCCACAAGACTTTGAAAATTAATTTAAAAAGAATAAAGCGAAAAAATCATACGTACGAACAAAAATCACAACACTTTTAGCATTTTCTTCGTTACCGTGTGCGTTTGTTTTAGTTTTTAAGTCCGCCATTAGACAGTGACTTCAGTGCCCCCTATAGTTCGTTGGAGTTGCGAATGGAAAAATGTGTATTAGCTGCTTTGTTTAAAAGGTGCTGCTATTTTATTTGTTCGTGTTTTTTTTACGCATCTATTTTTTTAGATGAGTAAGGAATATTTTATTCCTAGAAATCAGCTTAAAATATTAAAAAAATATGGTTGAAACAACTTGCGATTTTAGCTATTTTTGAGAATATTGATCAGGTACTAGAAAGTGGTATGGGTATACGGGAAAGTAGACTCGTTTAGTTCTAGACGGAACTTCTTGTTATTTTTACGCTAAAGCTTTAATTTAGGTATTCAGTTTTTCGCGAATCAACTCGAAGTCATTTATGTTTCTACCATAGACTAATAATAAGAGTAGACCGAGCTTTCCCAGACTTGCTGATGAAAAAATTGGTTCATGGATACATCATGTGACTGGTGGAAGGCTCGGCGAAAACTTTGGCGGCATGGTTGCCAGCTGGCAGTATTATCTATAGTTTGGCACTCGGCATGTATTTTAAGACGTAATGTGCTTTCATTATAATTTTTTCCCAGGTGCAGAGATGATTGAACTGTTTTTCTTTTAGTTATGCATTATTTTGACATTAGTAATTAGTTTTTGATCGCAGTTTTCAGTAACTTTAATTTCGTTCGGAACTACTACATCAGCGTTGGCGTAAACGTTTTGCGTTAACGCAAAAATGTACTAATCGGTATCTTAAATTGAAATTGTAGGTAAAAATCTTACCTTTTGCCGATTCTTTTTGGGCGCTTGCATCTTTAATTGCTTAGAGAGTTATTAAAATTGAATAAAGAAAATGCACAATACTATCTAAACGAAAAACTCACTATATTAACAAAATATTTACAACTTAGAATAACAAATTTTCAAATCAGACTCCATAAAACATCATTCTTCCGTGTTTCATCAATTCTATTAATTTTATTTCTCGCTCACGTTGATCGTCTGCTACGATCAACGCCCGCTGTTGCTAGGATATCCACCAGTCACATGGGTTTGGTTTATGAGCAGCAAAAGGGTTGCCATAGCTCAGTCTACTCTTATTATTAGTCTATGGTTTCTACATAAAGATATGCGCAGACGATTTTTTTTTTCTTTTTTTGACAATGAAAATTATTTGTTTAAGTTGACATTTTATTGTTTTTATTTATTTTGGTAAGTGCATTAATTCATTAAAGAAATTGTTTTTGGCAACAGGGGAAAAAGAAACGATTTTTTTTTTTTTTTTGATCTATATATATAAAAATGGAGTTTGGTAAATTTGTTCCCTAAGATCTCAGAAACTACCCGGCAGATCTGGCTGAAACTTTCACCGTTTGTTCTTTTTGGTACTGGGAAGGTTTATAGACCAGTTCGAAAAAAATCCGATTGATAGTTTCTTTTTTATTCCATTTATTCCAATTTAAGTTCCAATTTTAGCATAAATGCCCCAATTTGGGGACGAAAAAATACGTGCACATATCAAAGTTATGTGTCCATCGAAAGCGCTAATTTTTCTGCTGAAGATGGCATCTGCTAGAAAGTTCTAAGTTGTATAAAAAACGAGTTATGAGCTTTTTTGTTCCATGTTCGAAGGCTTTCATCAACCCAGTTCATTATTTAATGTATCATCTCAACTCCCAATTGATAGTTGGAATTGTTGTATTGTTGAAAATTTTTGCGTTTCGTCTGACTGTTCAAGGCTTTTCTCAAGTTAAATCTTAAAGTAACGTTCTACACAAGATTGGGTAATAATGAATGGATTTGGCTGATCATTTTCCAATGTAATTAATGGTTTTTATTATTATTTATGCTGATTGAACACTTACTCACAATCCAATCACCAGCAGAAACATCGCCAAAATTTTTGCAGAAAGATTTCGGTAGCTGATGCATTTCAACGTCGCTGTTTTTGAAACCGAAGACTACATGGTTTCTCAGCTTTCACCATGTAAACAAAATATCGCCAATCAAAGAATCTTCAAAAAACTTTTTTTACTGTGTTAAATAATCCAGCAACTAAATTAGTCAAATCCATAAACACCACAAAAACTTCCATTAATTTTCCTTTTTGCACAATTTCAAACAATCGCCAAATTTTACTACTTATTTTGGAAACATTTCGGATGAAACTCTTTAGCGCCATTTTATGGCGACCAAAAGTATCTCAGCATCTGGGGAGAAAATTAATATCATATCGTTTTACAAAGTAAGGAAAGAAGGGGGGGGGGGGGAGCATCATCGAAGGTATCCCAAAACGATTCCCGCAAATTCGGTAAAATCGTACCAAGAGCCCACAATGATTGAAATTTCCCAAAATAACTAAAGCAAGTATAAGGGGATTACAAGCGGGGCTACATTTTTTTAAACACTTCGTACTTCAATAGCCATACAGAGAAGGTTTTAGACTCCATGATAAAAAAAAAAGTATCAACAGATTAATCTTTTTAAACATGAGAAGATTAATTTCATGTTTTGGAAATTTGTATATGCTTAAATATAGTGCTTTCGTTTCTAAATGAATACTATTTTGTTCTTTATTCTTATTGCTATTTTAGTTTTATGAGTAAGGAAGATGCTCGATTTTTAATCACGTCAAAAAAATGTGTTTTAAGTTCTTTCACTTAAAACAGAATACAAAAGCAAGTAACGATTTTTTCTCATTATTACTGACCCAGACAACGCCGGGTATTTTTGCTAGTATGATGTATTTATTTTAATGAGCTTATTAATTTTAATTATTATTTTTTCGTTTTGAAAGCTGTTAAAGATTTTTTCAATGGAAAAAAGTGTATTAGCTAACTGCTTTGTTTAAAAGTTGCTTTTTTTTTTTTTTTACGCATCGAAATTTTTTTTTTTTTTTTTTTAAGATGAGTGAGGAATATTTTATTCCTAGAAATCAGCTTAAAGTATTTTAAAAATATGTTTGAAAACCTTTGCGATTTTAGCTATTTTTGAGAATATTGATCAGACTATAGGGGAGAGGAGGGAGGATTGGGACACTTTTCACATAAATGATTCTTATTCATAATCCTCTACTTATTCATAAATGCAAAAACTCACACAATAAATTTGCATATTATAATTACATTTTAAAAATATACACAATGTTTAAACCTTTTATTATTTTCACAGTTGACTAATTACAAATTTCAAGAATTTTGTCCCATTCCTCCCTCTTGGGTGGGAGGAGTGGGACACATTTGAAAATTACAGAAAAATTAGCGAATGTCATAATTAGAAAGGTTTGCGTTAAAAGAAAAACAAGACTGTGCTCTACTAGTCCCACCAACCAAATGGGGTGGCGGTAATTTCATGATAATATCTGTTTTATCTATAATGCTACAGACATCCTGTTGAGGAAAATTAAAATTTCCTTTTATGTCCTTTCTCATAAGTCATTAAAATACATAGTTATAAAACAGTTTTAAGCTGTGTTTCTGACTGCAAAACTGTAGTGCATGGAGCATAAATTACTTCATTTTTAGCATTAAGAGCTATGTATTTAGCCCTGTGGGCTAAAAAAATTTTCAAAATTTTTAACATGATAATCAAGTTTTATTTTAATGCCAAAGTCAGTGATTGTTACAGCAAAATCTACTTATATATATTTGATATTTTTATTTGGGGCCATTCAAATAGCATGTAAGCATCTAGGGGGGTTAGCAATTTGCTTATTTTTGCTGACAACGGAAGGTGGGGATGTTTGAATGATGCTTACGTAAGACTTTTCAAAAATCTTAAATTAAAAAAACAAAACAAAAAAAACTAGAAAAAAATTTCAAATGGCTGAGTAACTTTTAAAATTGTGATCTAAGAAATTTTCTTAAATAAGGAAATTAAACAAGCATTTTTTGAAAAATTAAGTCTCAATTTTTTTAATTGAATTTTTACTCTTAAGAAAAGTGGGGGTGGGGGGTTGCTATTATCTTATGTTATTATCAAAGGGGGGTTGCGATTTGCTTATTTCTGCTGACAAGGGGGAGGAGAGGTCAAAAATTGATTTAAAAAAAGCTTACGTAATATTTGAACAGCCCCTTTACAGAAGGGACATATTTATGGGGCATGTCCCATTCCTCACTCTGAACATTGCTTCTAAAAAATAACTTGTCACATAAACCATGCTGCTTTTTAGGCTTAATTAAATTGCAGATAAGCATTCATTATATACTTAAGATTACAATGATAATGTATTATGTTAGTTTTACAAATTACATAAATAAAGAAATGAAACTAAAAATAGATTAGAAACTTACTTTGGAGGTGTGAAATTTAACTTTTTCCAACTATTAACTGAAACTTCCTGCTGGATAAACTGCAAGTATGAAACAAAAAGAAGCTATAAACAGGCCCTCTAGTGGTCAAACTGACAATAAAATAAAGTGATTTATTTTGCTATAATTTTAGCTGTCCCACTCCTCCCACTGTCCCATTCCTCCCTCCTCTCCCCTACTAGAAAGTAGTATGGGTATACGGGAAAGTAGGCTCGTCTAGTTCTAGACAGAACTTCTTGTTCAAAACTGCAGTTCCAGGTGTAAAATTTTAAACGATGTTCCATGATTTTTATAAGGAGAGGGTTCGAAAACTCTCCTCTTAGTCTCGTCATATTAGACATTAAGATCGCAAAACACGACATAGTTCTGATTTTTTAATATGTTGTTTGGATCAGTTAGGGTAGTGTAAATTAAAGTCTGCAGTTTTCAAAAACCTGTGCTCGCTGCGTAATTCGTGAAAAACTGCGAAATTTTCGGACTTTTTTTAGTTTTTCCTTTATAACTCTAAACTATCCAACTTTTGATACTTAATGTGAATAGCAGTTTTAAAGGAAATTAAATTTTGAATAATTTAAGCTGAAGTTTGGTTCTGTACAACCAATAGTTTAGAAGATATCGTACTTCAAAAACTGGCCATTTTTGGCGAAAAATGAATAAAATTATGCTTCGATCACATTCCACGCCAAATATGGATAAGAATTCCCAATTTAATCGAAGCAACCTGGATATACTGTTATAGTGCATTTAATCCGCTTTCATTTAAGAGGAAAACGAAGCCTGTAGATGCAACAGTTCTTTTACAATCGTAAAATAAACAAATTATCGTAAAATTCGATTTTTGAAGAAATGAGACAAAATACTTTTCAATACGATATGAAAGATCCTATTCTAAAAAAGGGGAGGGGGGGGGGCAAAGAATGATATAATAAGACTCTAATGCCTGTTTATATACGTCTGTGTGCTGGAAAAACACAGCGATTATGAGAAAATTAAATAGACCAATAGATGACAGTCCTATGCAGGTAACGCAAACATTCCTTCCCCTACTTATCTATGCCTTTCACATTGATGAATTTTCGGTCGTAATTCGTTTTTCGACTGGAAAGTTATCTACCAAGTTTGGTTTTGAATGGATAATATTTTTGAATCAAATATTCTTAGTACATAACACTTCCCATTAGAATAAGAGATATATGGACAAAAGAAAAAAACAGAATCATTTCAGAAGGGTGAAACTATTTACATGTTAGTTTTATCATTAAAACGTATCTTAAAAATTAACTACACTTAATGTCCTTATTGTATGGTGTCTTTGATGGGTACAATGGTACTCTGGAACTGGAAAAAAAAAGAATATGTCGATTTACATTTTTAACAGCTATTTATTATTGTTATTGCTATTACATTTTATTTCATTATTTTTTTTTTAACAAGCAAAAGTTTAATTGCGACAAAACTTGGATAAATTTTTTTAAATTGTTTTTCTAAATACTGAAAAGTAGATTCATAAAAACCTTTTACAAGAATTTGCCGTCTTTTGATTTTTTGAAATTCCTATTGGTATGTTTTCCCTGGTGAATTCATTATTGTTCCAATGTTTTTTTTTTTACTTTTAAATGATTTAAATGATATGAATTGTAATGCATTCTGATCATCAAGACACACTAATTATCAGTTTTATGCCTAAAATTTTATTTGATATGTTTTCCACATTTTTTTCTTTTAAAATCATTGCATCTCTACTATACATTCTTTTGTGCATTTTTTTTATTTATTATTGTGTAACAAATGAAGACATGGAATTGAGTAACTGCGTTTTATTCATCATGTTCAGTATGTTTCTTGGGGGGGGGGGGGGGAACTAATTTTGAGTTCAACTTCAAAGTTAGAAAAAGTACAAGGTTTTTGAATGTTTCACTAAATATGTGCATTAATTGTGTTTGAAGAAGCATTAACTAATTCTTGCATGATTAAACTTAAAAAAAAATACTTCTCTTTTATACAATTTATTGAGCATTGTCCATACGTTCAAAAAATGAACCTTACGGTTTCGTTTATAAGATGTGATGTTTGATTTTATAATTACGCATAGTTTCATAAAGAACAAAATTTTCCAATGAGTTTTTTTAACAATTAAAACCAGAAATTAATCCAAATCTGGAAAAAAAAAAGAAAAACAACATGACCAAAACATTTTATTAACATACATTTCCAAAAGCTAACTTCTTTTTGAGCTCGTTTGAAATAGTTATTTAATGCATTAATTGCAACGAATAAGTAAATTGAATATTGATCTTTTCTAACTCCTATTAATATTTATTGAACATACATTTCCAAAAGCTAACTTCTTTTTGAGCTTGTTTGAAATAGTTATTTAATGCATTAATTGCAACGAATAAGAAAAGATCAATATTCAATTTACTAACTCCTATTAATATTTATTGAAGCTTTAAAGTTACATTACTCAAATAATTTTGAAAATGTTTGATTGCAAAAATTGGAATAAATTATCAAACTTTTTTTCATTAAAATAATTTTACATTAAAATAATTAGCAGGAGAGAAACACCTTCTTCAGTTTATATTCATGGATTTTGTTTTAAAACTTAATTTTTTTAAACAAATTTTCATATTTATTTACTTTTTGCCTAAAATATCTTTTCAAACTTTTCTTGAGGAGGAAAAACTCCGCCTTTAAATTAACTTAAACACTTTAGAACTCTATTTTGAATTCTCGCTTTAAAAATAAAAAAAATCTGATTTTATACAGTTAAAAGTTACCACAAGATTCAACTGATGTCGCTGGAGTCTGACCGGGTTTTTTGTTTGAATGATTGATTTCACACTACAACTTTTATTGAAATGACAGAGCCTGATATAAACACGTATCAAGTGAAGTCTTACTTTTACACTCAAATTAGTATTATTTTCTTTTTTGAAGTAGACAAAATTTCCTTTTTTCTTAATACGTGCACTATCTGGATTAAACAGTGTATATCATTAGGAGGTTTGTCCTGGGGATTGTTGATATTTATAAGGCACTTTTGATACTAGAATTAAGATGAAATTTACGGGCTCGTTTTATGCTTCACGTGTAAAAGCGAAAAATTTCAAAATAAGCGAAAAGAGTCAAAAAGTTCTGTTTTTTGAAATTTGAAAATAAAAATTAAACAAAACGGATTTCACTCTGTAAGTATATTTTTTTCAAAAGAAATAATTATTTTTCATGAAATTACGAACTGCAATGATCGGAAAACTTGAAAAGTTCGTCAGATTCGTCTTTCGTCTTAAATTCAGGACTCATCATGGAATTCTGCTTCATTTTTACCTTCATAATTAGCATTTTTCTGGTTCATGAATTGACAATAATCCTCTGTAGTTAATTTCTACTGGGCTGAAAACAGTAAATATATCACCTAGAACTATATAAAAAAGAAACGGATATTGTAGTTGATTGGTGAACAGCACACTACACACCAGAATTAACAAAATTCCCAGCATTGGAAATATGGTAGTAAAAGCAAATCCTCCTCGGCGTGACAGGCGGGGATACTGACCACTATTCTACCGAGGACCTGTTAGACATTCTGAATAGTACAATGAAATAATTGATAAAGCTTTCATACGCTTAAAATTGCAGTTGTACCCATATTTGTGACTACTGACAGTAAAAAGGGTTTGTAAAAAATTAATTAATATGAAGTGCAGCATAATCACAAAAAAAAAAAAAAAAAAGTTGAAATTCAAATGATATTTAAAAGAAGCGATCAAATTAAACTTTTCGTGATTTTTTACCAGGAGCTAAGTCAAGCTAAGTCTACCTGCAATCGGCCTGCCCTTTCAAAAGCCATTTTAGAAAATCAAGGCTTCTTAACAGCTGAAATCTCAAAAAATTTAAAATACACTTGTTTTTGCTGAAGGTAGGGGAGTCAAAAAATTGCACTGCACTAAATAAAAGGACAACTTTTTTTCAAATTGATCACCGATTAAAAATTTAATATTAGCACCCACAAGAGATTTTTTCCCCTTCATTTATTCAAAATTAACACAAACCCCCATTTTTTTTTAATTACCAAAAATCAAGATAATCAGATTTCAAACATAAGTTTTCCGTTTTTGGGAGATTAGTATTATTATAAATAGGAACAGATTTCTCATCGGTAGACAACTTTGCCGAAGTGATTGATTGATGGGGTCAGGATCAGTATATTTGAAGGGATTTATTTTTCCCCGAAAAAAAAAATATATTAATTTGAATTTTTGGCATCTTGAATTCAAATTATGTTTTTCGCAATCACGAGCGTGTGTGTGTATGAATGCGCGTGTGTGTTTGTGTAGGCGCATGTGTGTGGGTGCGTGTGTGTGTATGTATGTGTGTGCGTGTTGTGTATGCAGTGCTGTGTGTGTACGCGTTCGTGTGTGTGTGTATGTAGGCCGCGGAGTAGGAAGAAGGAGATAAATGTCCTACGGGTTTTGCTAGTGTAAAAGTGGCAACGATTGTTCACTTTTCCCAGAGCGTGCTCTCGGCGAACTGCTCCCGTCAATCGCAGCAGATCAATGTAAATGATGCTAAGTTTCTCATTTTTTTAGAGGCAGCTATTAAAGCAAAAACAGAAACAAACTACTGGAAGTTGGTTGTAATAAGGGACAATATAGTGGACGATGTACGGCTTTCGTACACAGGAAGTTACGCAATATTTTGATGGAAAAATTTATTTTATTTTTCATCACCAACTTGCCGAATTCGTCTGCTATTAATATTGCGCTGTGCGATGTTTTATTTATTACGAGTTGGAATTTTTCTATTCCTGTAAATTATTGACAAAATGAGAATGTAGTACAATTATTTACGTAAATACATTTTTTTTAATTAGTTGTAAATTTCGTGACATGTTTCGAGAACTAATTAAAGCGAAATAATTTTTTGCTTTCACGGCCTTTAACAGATAAAAATAAATGTTAATGTTCTATTTATTTAACTTCAAACTGATATTGATTATAAAAATTTTATTCATGTATTTACTCACTGCTTAGACATAATTATTATCATTGCTTTTTATTATTATTGAATTTTTTTCTACAACCAAATCGAAAAAAAAATCAGAAAAACTTTTTCATTTAAAAAATGCCTGTACAATAAGAGTAAATTTTAATTTTTGAAAACTTGATTATTTTCAACAGAAAATTCCACAAATATCTCAAAAAAGCGTTCCAAGGTATAATTTTTTTAATGAATAAGGTTTCTCGATTTTTTTTCCATTTGGTTGTCGAAATAAATGCAATAATAATAAAAAGCAATGATAATAATTATGTCTAAGCAGTGAGTAAATGCATGAATAAAATTTTTATAATCAATATCAACTTGAAGTTAAGTAAATAGAACATTAACATTTATTTTTATCTGAAAGCAAAAAATTATTTCGCTTTAATTAGTTCTCGAAACATGACACGAAATTTACAACTAATTCAAAAAAATGTATTTACGTAAATAATTGTACTACATTCTCATTTTGTCAATTATTTACAGGAATAGAAAAATTCCAACTCGTAATAAATAAAACATCGCACAGCGCAATATTAATAGCAGACGAATTCGGCAAGTTGGTGATGAAAAATAAAATAAATTTTCCATCAAAATACTGCGCTAACTTCCTGTGAACGAAAGCCGTACATCGTCCACTATATTAGCCCCTTATTACAACCAATTTCCAGTAGTATTTTTCTTTTTTTGCTTTAATAGCTGCCTCTAAAGAAATGAGAAACTTAGCATCATTTACATTGATCTGCTGCGATTGACGGGAGCGGTTCGCCGACAGCGCCCTCTAAAAAAGTGAACAATCCTTGCCACTTCTAAATAGGAAAGATTTATTTATTTTGTGTCTGTGTGCAGGCATGAGTGTGTGTGTATGTGTGTGTAGGAGTGTGTGTTTGTGTCTGTGCGCAGGCATGAGTGTCTGTATGTGTGTAGGATATGGACGCAAACTGGAGACGGTTTTCGCAAGAGGAGCAGCATCGTGAGGCCGGTCGACGTGACGGTGGTGCTGGCAGAGGGCGCTGGTGGGAAAATAAAATCATAGGAATTCAAAACAGTCAAATGAGAACAATAAGCAATCGTGATTGCTCAAAAAAAAAAAAAAAAAAAAAAAAAACACACACACATTCTCTTTCAACATGAAAGATTTTCGTTTTTTACCTTTTTCAATGTGAAGTGGAACCACAAAAAGAGAAATATTTAAAAAGAAAAACTGCCTTTGTAGAGTACCCCATAAATTTTGGTACTATGATAAAAACCCAATAAAAAGGGTTTTCAGGGACGCCCGGATATGAGATCACTGTGACATTCAAAAAATTCCCTTTTCGACAAATTTTGTCTGACAATTTGCCAAATTTGGAGACATCATTTCAAAATATTTAAATGACCGAATCCGAATGGTCCTTTTCATTAGCAGTAGGGGAAGCTGCTGTACCAACGGACGGTTGTACCTACGGACGTTGGTCGGGAAATTCTGGGTATCGTCGAGAGAGAACCTAATTGGAGTTCAACGTGTGTGTCACAACCCTCTCCAATACCTCAGGAAGTTTCGACGCCACCAAACGAACATTTAAGATTCTATCATATTTTTTCGGTTTTAGTAGGATCTAAGTAAAAAAAAAAAACATGAGCAATTTCTTTTTTTTATATCCGTCGTGGATTGTATTATTCATTTTTGTTGTAGGTATCATGATTCCCTATATTTTGAAGGTTTTGTTTCTGATTTTTAATGTTGTAAAACTGTGATCCTGTCGATGTGACTGGCTTGAAAAACCAAAATGGCGTACCTTTGCACCCAAGGACACATAACCATGTGTTATCCACGGACGGCAATTTTTAGTCTCCTTGGGTCACGCCTCAGTCTTCTTACGAGTACCTCAAAATGGTGCCTTGTCATCAACGTCCGAAATTTGCTTTGAAAAATGATGAATTTTTGTTGGCTTAATCTAAACTGAGTTTTTCGCAATGGGTTAACTTCGTCAAAGGTTTCAATTTGCTTATAAATTGAAGTTAAGAGTCATACTATCACGAATCTAATTATTTTTGTTTAAAAACATATTAAATTTTCATGACATCATTAACTCTTTTAAGAACTTTTTTAAAGAGTTCACTAATGTTAAAAATTAAGGAAAATTTTTAAAAAAAGGGAAAAAACTTTCGATTAATTTTCAAAGTTTAATTTCTGTTGGATATTTTATTTAATGTTGTTTTCAATGGGTGTTTGTAGTATTTCAATAGAAAAAAACTTATGAAAATGTATTGAGTATAATTGAGTTCCTCAGACCTATTTTTATATATTTTTTTATATGTCCATGGGTTCAAAGGCACTTGTCCGCGAGGTGAACGGGGTGTTGTACCCACGGATAAAAAAGATGGTTTTTAAGAAATTGTTTTTGAAGTTGAAATCTTTGAGATTTTCACCTGACAAAAATAGCCAAATTAGTTGATAAGTTGTAGATTCTGCCAGAAAATTTTTCCGATCGATTATCCATTCCCAGAGAACAGCAAAAATTAATAAGTAAATTTTGTCCGTGGGTACAGCAGCTTCCTCTACTCATGCGTGCATATGCCATCAGAGCCCGATTCACCTCTGAAATTGGGAAGCTCGGTCTCATATTGAGGCCCACGGCTTTTTGTTTGAGGAAATTTTTCTAAACATTCTATGCACGATGCACATTTAATACAACACTAATGCTAAATGGCCCAGCAGAATTCAGATTTAAGTTTGTTCCACTTTACCGACTGACAAAAATTTTGTATATTACATATTTGCACTTGAATTCTCAGCAAATATAAGCACATTTGATACGTTACAAAGGAAATTAAATGTCATAAAAGTACATTGTAACAGAGTTGAATCAAATCCCACACTTGAAAATATAGCTTGTGGCCACATTTTTTAGTTACATTTTTGTTTTTATTGCAATTCAGTACTTCAATCTGTTTTTCTAACATTTAAACACATAAACAGAGGGAGAAAATGAAATAAAAATAGTTCTACTCATAAGTTTATAGATAGTACTTTTTATTAAATTACTTAAATTTATTTAAGGAGAATGCCTAACTAAGTTTGAGTTAGTTTGAGCCAGCTTTGAGAGGATGAAATTTGAAATGAATTATGAACTTAACATAGTTTTTACTTAAAAGGAACGAATTTATTGTGGGATCTTTTTTTGAAGTTTTAAAAGGATAGATCGCAAATTATTTTATTATAAGACAAGACAAAACGCTAAAACAGTCAAGTCCTGAACAAGACCAAGGTCTTGGTCCTGAACTTCTTGTTAATAGTGCTGCCATCTGACGTTTTTATCTTAAAAATCCGTATAACGGAGCAGCCACTTCGCAGCCTTATCTCAGAGCTTCCAAAGATTTTTTTTTCCCTAGCAAATCCCTTCAAAAACTGGTAGAAATTGGCGAATCATCTTTGCAGCAGTTTCGGAGAAGAAAACAAAATTTGAGAGAAATTTTTTTGTCTTTTGCTTCACAATAGTTTATTACAATTCTAAAACATATTCGCAGAACATTCGCATTAATAGAAACTAAAATGATAGCTACAAGAAAATGAATCAAAAACTAGTTCAGCAAACCAAATGATTCTTATAGATAGGCATAACCATAAGTTAGCTTTAAAAGTACCCTACAATTCAGTGGTACCCAACCAGGCCTGGTTCTATAAAATGTGTACCCGCTTACAAAAAAGCTGCAGGGCCCCGTACCGCCTACTGGATTGCTCCCCCCCCCACACCGAATAATAATTTCTTTAACGAGTGACTGTTGCTTTTTTTTACTGCTTTAGTATTTCTACCTACATTTTGAATTCATAGTTTAAAAATTCTTATTTATCAATTGCACTAGTAAACAAAAAAAAACTTTTTGTCTGGATCCTGGTTTTATATAGTAAATTCCTACTAATTTTGGGTCGAGAAAAGCGAATATGGGAGTGGATTGTTTTTATTAGCTCTTGTTTTCAAGATACATAAGAGCCAACTGGAGAAAGATTCAGAGCAACCACAGATTGATTTAAAGGTAATGTTAAAAAGGAAAAAAAAATCCTATGCAATAAATATTATTAAATAGGTCCTGTTTTAATAAACAATGTTTACTGTTCGGAAAGCGGTGGGTTCGTTTGGCTTATTGCTGTAAACGCTTCATTTTTGATTGCTTTTTGTACGTCAAAGAAGGATCATCTCTTGCAATAATTCAGCAGCATTTGGTGAGAATTAACTCAGTTCAATGACCCTGATACCTGCGTCCTATTGTAAAAATATCTTGGGCAAACCTTTCCCTCAGGCTCACGGCTCATAGCTTTAGTTTTTAAACAAAGTATCCTGGAAGAAGTAAACAAAATAGAGTTTCAGGGACACATCATTCATCAATTGTCACAGAACTTCCGTAGGTAACAATAAATAATAGCCAATCGAGTAACCCGCGAGTTTCAACAATGAAACTCGCGCCGCGACATGATAATTTGATAATGTGTTTTAGTTTTGTTTGACATGTTTTATTTTTTTGAGGACTGAACTGGATCCAGTAACTTAACTGTTTTATTGGTAAGACTGTGTCATTTCAGGGGAAGGAAGAAACGAAAAAGGGGTCAACAATGAACGCTATCTACTGGAGTTTAGGATTAATTCACTGGAGTTTGGGTTACAATTTCAACTATCAAACTATCACCAAACAGGCAACTGCTTCGTTCATATGTAGAAGCAGTTTTCACCCGTCATATCTTGACTGGCGATTTTCTAGTATAAAAAGAATATTCATTCCCCTTGGTATAAAAATGCTCAAGAAAATGTGCGAAGCATTAAAAGAAGAAG
Organism: Uloborus diversus; assembly: GCF_026930045.1. Lineage (NCBI taxonomy): Eukaryota > Metazoa > Arthropoda > Arachnida > Araneae > Uloboridae > Uloborus > Uloborus diversus. The sequence goes on from NC_072732.1 coordinate 97,662,289, forward strand.
ATTAAAATTAAATTATGAAAATCGCTGTCAAATTCGTCGCAAAATTAACGTAATCAAAAGTGGATGCAAGGTGGCACCAGGTAAGGGAAACGGCCTACTAATAAATGTCGAAAAATAAGCAGAAGCAGCTGTGTTTCAAATGTCTCGAACTTGACAAGCTTCGAAATATTAGTAGTTTAAGCATGTGAAGAATATTAGTTCTCTAACAACATGCTTTAAACTTGAATATTTTGCAATGGAAACCTTTTTCGCCCGACACTTTCAGCATCTGCAACAAGAGGGCAATGGTTAAATAATGTAGAGCAGAATCCGTTTATACGGCTCCCATTCAACCGGATCTGCAGGTAATTCGGATAAAATTTGAAGTCATTATGAAAATCTTAAGTTTTTATGCATAATTTTTTGTTTTGAAGACAAGAAAGCAAGTTCAATAATCTTTCACTTTCCAGTTAGATATTAAGCGATACCGTAAAGTGGGACTGCTTGAACCTCCAGGGGTTGCTTGAACCCATGAGAAAAAAGTGTTTAAAATCCGTCCTAGTCCTATGTAACTCAATGTATAGACTTAAAAAACTTTCTCCCTGACAGGTAGCAGTACTAGGTAGAGGTTGGAGCCTGAAACAAAGTTTCTGCTATTCCCGCCTTTTTCTGATTGATGTTATGATTGCAAGTTGCCTAAACAGTTGTTTTTAGTGTACAAACTTTCACATGTAAGCTCATGGAAACATCTGATATCATCAAGGTCAAAATAGTTCTATGTTTGCATTCTATTTCTTAATAAATAACAGTGTTTTAAGGTTATAGCCATATAATTAACACAGTAACTAATACTAGTTATAAAAAGTGCGCTGGTTGCCTTAAAATGGGGCTACTTGTACCCAGCGTTCAAACAGCACCAAACCACATTTCATCACTAAATTATGTTAAGTAAGGTTTGTGATCTTTTAAAATAAAGGAGTTAGTTACTATTTATACCTGTTTTTTTGGCAGATCTGGGGATAAAAAGGGTCCAAAAGTAAAAGAGAACCCCTTGAAGTAGGAAATAATGCGGATTATTAAGAGGAAAAATTACAAGGGTGTACAGATTCAACTAGTTCCGGAGAAATGTCTTAGAGAGTGGCATCAACTCATTTTAACTTAAGTATATCAACTCTAAAAAGGAAATTAGATGATCGTTCACAAAACAAGCCTGGGCATCCTGTAGTATTTAGTTGCTAAGAAGAGCAGATATTAAATAATATCAGAAAAAAACGAATCCACCCAAGACATTAAATTGAGGGGTTTCATTCTTTTCTAATATTTAAATAATGAGCATTTCAAGTTAGATTATGTTTCTATTTGAGAAATTATGTTTGCCTAAAAATATGTTTTTATGTATACGTTGATTTTATAATAATTTATATAAATAATTTACAATTTATATAAATAGTTTGCTCACTAGAATGTAGGTTTTGAGTTTATTTTTCAAAATCATTGGTCCTTCTTGATGCCACCACCTGTTTTACAGCTTTCTTCTAATGGAATTGCTGAGTTGGACCAAGTAGTCAAAGCGCGGGGATATATGGACGCAATTTTTAACTAGTATGTTGTGGCCATTACGAAACTTTCTTCTATATTTTTCTTTTTTTATCTCATCCCTCCCCATGCTTGATGAGGGAGCAATATTCCAAAAAAAAAAAAAAATTACATATGCAAAAACTTGACGATCATCCCAATTCGGAACTCCAGCGCTCGAATACGCTACCCTGCGGTGATTTACAAAACTGCCGATGGAACTAAAACATTGCCACGTTTTAGTTCCATGTGTGTCTGTTGACATAAACACAGGCAGTTTGTTCTGAGTATTTATTAACGCAATCGATGTGTCTTAGTTTGCTTTCAGCTACAGAAATTAATTCGCCTCCTAAGAGTATTCTCGAGCTTCTCAAAATAATGTTAGTTTTCCTTATTTCTTTCAAAAAAGTATTAAATAGTGGACGCGTAAACAAGAAAACTCTGGATTAACAAAATTGGATAACGTTATACCAGGTAAAATTTTTTATTGTTTTGTATGAATTTGTAAGAATATGAGTTTTTTTTAAATCTTAAATTAATTTAACTAATCATATTTTACAGCAGCATTTAGTTGGAATGGACAGTATGCAAAATATTTTCTTGGATTTATTATCGTAGAACAAAATGAAAAATGTTTAACCTAGAAAGAATTTACTTTATTCCTTTTATTCTCAGCTGAAAGGTTTCGCCAAATTTGTTTAGGGTTATAATTTTGGTATTGTGCGAGCAAAGTAGCCTTGGCGAGATTTCGCGTTTTTAGTTAAACCATTTTTAATTTTTATCATGAGTGGAATAAAATGGTAGTAAGATTACGGAATTCGATAAGTGAAAAGAAATAATGGTCAATCAACTGAAAAGAAAACTACCACCATATATCCGTGAGAATTTTGTTGATGATTTGCATAACATGACACAATTAAATCGTAACTCAGAAATTAGAAAAATCGAAACAGAAAATTTTTAAATGAACCGATTCGGGAATTCGAGAGAAATAACTCAGCTACAAATGGAAAAAAAATAAGCGCTAGCCAAGCAAGGCAAAGAAGTATCATCTTCTTTCGATAATAATTTGTAATGTCATATTGAATTTTCTAGCATTAATTGTTGTTCTTGTCAGGCCACAATTATTATTTAGTTTTATCAAGAACTGATAAATATCGAATTCAACATCATGGAAATAGCTGCTTAGAACTACGAACTACGTAGTTTCCATTAATCTTTGACGTTTAGTAATGCTTCTTGAATTCTCATTTCTTTCTACGTGGGCCAGAATATCCACAAGACTTTGAAAATTAGTTTAAAAAGAATAAAGCGAAAAAATCATACGGAAAAAAAATCACAACACTTTTAGCATTTTCTTCGTTACCATGTGCGTTTGTTTTAGTTTTCAATTCCGCCATTAGACAGTGACTTCAGTGCCCCCTACAGTTCGTTGGAGTTGCGAATATCTGAATTATTGCAAAAGCAAAGCAAAGAGCGAAAATTGAAAGTTATTTTAAAAGCCTTGCTTGAATTAATTACAAATATTTCATTTGTTAACAAACATAAGATGGCAACAGTTAAAAATTTTAAATCATTGAGAAAATATTTCCGATCATTTCCATACAATTAAAATCACGAGAAATACGCAGACGACAATCTATTACGATTTATCTTTCTTATTGTTGCATTAATAAAGCTATTTTTATTCGCAAAAAAAAAAATTTAACATCTCTTGGAGCGATTGGCGTCAAAATTGAACCAAAGCCTGTTTACATATGGATTCACATATATTCCAAATTTCAACCAGAACGTAGCATTACTTTTTGAGATAGGGAACTCACAATGGGAAAAAAAGAACGGGTTATTGCGCTTCCCCCTTTTTAGCTGTTGACACCAAAATAAAATCAGCTCTTATACCCACTAAGGGCTACTTGCCGATAAATTTTTCTTTCATTCCGTTCATTATTTCTTGAGATACAGCAGTCACAATTGACGACAAAAAACGTTCTATAGCTCAACCCCCGTTTGAGTTATTGACACCAAAATTGAATCAGCACCTGTTCCTGTTAATGGCAACATATGGACCAAATTTTGTTTGATTCCGCCAGTTACTTCCTGAGGAATAGCAAGCACTCGTAACTCAAAAAACGTCCCATTGCTCCACCCCCCTTGGAGGAATTCGCGCCAAAAACCAATGGGCACAAGTTCACATAGCGGCACTTGCTACATATATATGTAGCAAATTTCGCTCGATTTCATGCGGTAGTTTTTGCTGTAGAGCGGCCACAAAAAACTGGTCACACACAGACGTGACACACACACAGACAGACAGACATTTTCCAAAAATAGTCGAAATGGACTCAGCACACCTCAAAACGTTCGAATCCGTCAAAATTCGAAATTCGAAAATTTGCACGAATCCAATACTTTCTTCTATATATTAGATATAGAAGAAAGTAAAAATAGAAAATATATATAAAGAGTTAAAATTGTTGTTTAAAAAAGGCTTTAGGTGGTAGCAGAACGTCTGAAAAGTGGTAAAAACAAGGTTATCAGTTCACATTACGGGTTTAACAAAGCATTCAGTGTAAAACTCGCAAAAAGTATGAAATTTCGGGTCCACGTAGCCTCACTTTTACGGTACTGTGACATTGCTTTACTTAAACGCCACGCGTGTTTGAAACAAAATGCAGTGAATCAATTTTTTGTTAACAAATGATGTGAAAATTTTAATTATTTTTTCTACTCTGGTAAACAATTCTATGTAATTTCGTTTACAAAACATGGTTTTTTTTTTGTTGTTGTTGTTGTTTTCTTTTACATACGGGGTTATATTAAGCACTGAAATCAATAATATATGCAATAATGTATAATGTGTTAAACGCTACAGTTTAATCTTCACTGCAGCATTATATTAGTGGGTTGGAGAGGTACGCTTGGAGTATAACGTCAAACGTTCGCGGCGCTTTTAGAGAGGCAAATAGACTGACTCTGGTAAAAAGATGCTTGGCTTTGGGTGGAATCATCTATATTTAGGCTGAAAGAGAAAAAATTCATAGATTGGAACAACACCAGTAATCGTTATCTAAAATTTTTAAAGTCGAAATTGAAGAAAGAAAAGCATCTTTCCTAACCCTTATTTTGACAAATGCAATTGTTAAAGCTTCAGCCAATAGGAAGTCAACTTATTGGAGCCAGACTATGTACACGTTAATCTATTAAAAAAAAACAGCATCAACATGAGGGATCACTGCTAAAAGATGTTTGAAAGTTAAGAGAAAAAATGAGAGATCTGTAGCAGTAATAATGTATTTTTATTTGTTGGTTGTATCGAACCCTTTATTGCTTGACATTTATAGTTGTTAAAATGTCTTTTGCAGATAAAAACTTTTATTTTCGGTGGCTAATTTTGCTGCGAGTGTTTACACGTTAAAAGTTACAGAGTTATTGCGCATAAAAACTTGCTTCATTCATTTTTTCTGGATTAAAGGAATATTTCCTATAGAATAGAAGACTCCCTAAAGAGAAGGATGACCCTTTATATTTCCTATCGTTTGTCGAAAATGCTTGTTAAGCGTCTACTATTCATGCGAAAACGAAGAACTTTCCTAAAATCTAAGTGATAAACATATTTCATGCACGAATTGCCGTGAACATTGATAAAAACATTTTGACTGATTTTTGAAATGGTATCGCAAACACCTGGCCAAATTCTCGTGAGAATCATCCAGCAGCAATTTAATTTGTTATAGGTGCTGAGTTCCTAATTCTTTTCTTCACTGAGAGTCAAGCATGAAGGTCGCAGCACTGATTTTTGCTTTTTGCGTCGCCCTACAATGTGAGTGGGAAATTTCACTATAATCTACTAAAAACTAATTTCCCCTATTTAACCTATTTTTAATTTATATGCATAAAATGAACTATTTTTAATACTTTATTTATTTGCAATATTGCGTAAAACAACAAGCTGAAAATACTTTCGGTTATAATTAACGTACATTCTTTCATAAAATTAATATTTAATGTTGTCTAAACGTGAGAGAAACTAGGAGAGTGGTGAAATCGTGCATTGAAACTCTTCGAATGACAGTTTTTTCCCGTTTCATTTATTTACTAGAAAATCGTCCGTCATGGTGTGAGGAGTGAAAATTGTTTCTACATTTGAACGAAGCGATTGCCTGTGATTGAAATTTTAACTCTTAACACCAGTGGATTAACCCTAAACTCCAGTAGATAGAGTTAATTGTTTTGGTTTCTTCGTTTTCTTAAAATGAAAGTCTTACCAGTAAAACAGTTAAGTTACCGGATCGAGTTCAGCCTTGTATTAATAAAGCCTTTCCCCGTATGTTAAACCTTACCAAAACATATGAAATTATCTTGCCGTGGCGCGAGTTTCATAGTTGAAACACTTGGGTTACTCGATCATCGGCTATTATTTATGTGAGGACTAGAAAGTCGCCCGTGAAGGGTATGACGGTGAAAATTGCTTTTACATTTGAATGAAGCCATTGCCTATTTGGTGATATTTTGATAGTTGAAATCTTAACTCTAACTCCAGTGGATTAACCCTAAACTCCAGAAGGTAGCGTTCATTGTTGACCATTTTTTCATTTCTTCATTCCACTGAAATGTCACAGTCTTACCAATAAAGCTGTTAAGTTGCCGAATTGAGTTCAGCAGCCTTGTCACAATAAAGCTTTTCGCTGCATGTTAAACATTACCAAAAAAAACTAGTATGTTGTGGCCATCACGAAACTTTCTTCTATATTTTTCTTTTTTTTTTCTGATCCCTCCCCATGCTTGACGAGGAAGCAATATTCCCAACAAAAACAAAATGACACATGCAAAAACTTGACGACTATCCCAATGTCTGAATTATTGCAAAAGCAAAGCAAAGAGCGAAAATTGAAAGTTATTTTAAAAGCCTTGCTTGAATGAATTACAAATATTTTATTTGTTAACAAACATAAGATGGCAACAGTTAAAAATTTTAAATCATTGGGATAATATTTCCTATCATTTCCATACAATTAAAATCACGAGAAATACGCAGACGACAATTCGCAACTCCAACGAACTATAGGGGGCACTGAAGTCACTGTCTAATGGCGGAATTGAAAACTACAACAAACGCACATGGTAACGAAGAAAATGCTAAAAGTGTTGTGATTTTTGTTCGTACGTATGATTTTTTCGCTTTATTCTTTTAAAATTAATTTTCAAAGTCTTGTGGATATTCTGGCCCACGTAGAAAGAAATGAGAATTCAAGAAGCATTACTAAACGTCAAAGATTCATGCAAACTACGTAGTTCGTAGTTCTAAGCAGCTATTTCCATGATGTTGAATTCGATATTTATCAATTCTTGATAAAACTAAATAATAATTGTGGCCTGACAAGAACAACAATTAATGCTAGAAAATTCAATGTGACATTACAAATTGTTATCGAAAGAAGATGATACTTTTTTGCCTTGCTTGGCTAGCGCTTATTTTTTTTTTCCATTTGTAGTTGAGTTATTTCTCTCGAATTCCCGAATCGGTTCATTTAAAAATTTTCTGTTTCGATTTCTCTAATTTCTGAGTTACAATTTAATTGTGTCATGTTATGCAAATCATCAACAAAATTCTCACGGATATATGGTGGTAGTTTTCTTTTCAGTTGATTGACCATTATTTCTTTTCACTTATCGAATTCTGTAATCTTACTACCATTTTATTCCACTCATGATAAAAATTAAAAATGGTTTAACTAAAAACGCGAAATCTCGCCAAGGCTACTTTGCTCGCACAATACTAAAAATTAATAACCCTAAACAAATTTGGCGAAACCTTTCAGCTGAGAATAAAAGGAATAAAGTAAATTCTTTCTCGGTTATTCATTTTGTTCTACGATAATATATTCAAGAAAATATTTTGCATACTGTCCATTCCAACTAAATGCTGCTGTAAAATATGGTAAGTTTAATTAATTTAAGATTAAAAAAACCCCCATATTCTTACAAATTCATACAAAACAATAAAAATTTTTACCTGGTATAACGTTATCCAATTTTGTTAATCCAGAGTTTTCTTGTTTACGCTTCCACCATTTAATACTTTTTTGAAAGAAATAAGGAAAACTAACATTATTTTGAGAAGCTCGAGAATACTACTAAGAGACGAATTAATTTCTGTTGTTGAAGGCGTTCTTAGACATGTTGAATGCGTTACTCAGAACAAACTGACCGCGTTTACGTCAACAGACACACGTGATGCGCAACGTGGCAATGTTTTAGGTGCAGACGCAGTTTTATAAATCACCGCAAGGTAGCGTATTCGAGCGCTGGAGTTCCGAATCTATTACGATTTATCTTTCTTATTGTTGCATTAATAAAAATATTTTTATTCGCAAAAAAAAAAAAAAAAAAAAAAAAAAAAATCGACACCTCTTGGAGCGATCGGCGTCAAAATAGAACCAAAGCCTGTTTACATATGGATTCACATATATTCCAAATTTCAACCAGAACGTAGCATTACTTCTTGAGATAGGGCACTCAAAATGGAAAAAAAGAACGGGTGATTGCGCTACCCCCCTTTTTAGCTGTTGACACAAAAATAAAATCAGTTCTTATACCCACTAAGGGCTACTTGCCGATAAATTTTTCTTTCATTCCGTTCATTATTTCTTGAGATACAGCAGTCACAATTGACGACAAAAAACGTTCTATAGCTCAACCCCCGTTTGAGTTATTGACACCAAAATTGAATCAGCACCTGTTCCTGTTAATACCAACATATGGACCAAATTTTGTTTGATTCCGCCAGTTACTTCCTGAGGAATAGCAAGCACGCGTAACTCGAAAAACGTCCCATTGCTCCACCCCCCTTGGAGGAATTCGCGCCAAAAACTAATGGGCACAAGTTCACATAGGGGCACATATGTGTACTAAATTTCGTTCGATTTCATGCGGTAGTTTTTGTTGTAGAGCGGCCACAAAAAACTGGTCACACACAGACGTGACACACATACATACACACACACATACATACATACACACACACACACACAGACAGACAGACATTTTCCAAAAATGGTCGAAATGGACTCAGCACACCTCAAAACGTTCGAATCCGTCAAAATTCGAAATTCGAAAATTTGCACGAATCCAATACTTTCTTCTATATATTAGATATAGAAGAAAGTAAAAACTATCAAATTATCATGCCGTGGCGCGAGTTTCATTGTTGAGGCACCTAGGTTACTCGATCATCGGCTATTATTTATATGAGGATTTACTTTCATTTTCATTTATTCATTATTATTATTATTTAATTAATCAATCAATTTATTTTTTGTGCTCATTTTTTGCGTTTGATGGAAAAAAATATACAACTTCGCCTAAAAAAGAGGAATTTAAAAAAATGAGGGAAAAATTTCAGATTTTCTTCGTATAGATTCATGAAAGCGCTATCGAGAAATATATATTAACTGATGTAAACCAATGTAATAAAATATTAGTAAAAGAAAGAAAATAACATTAGTTATGTAGCTGTTTCCAAGTTTCCTAGAATCGTTCCTGAACAAAATTGAAGCGTCTATTTTAGAAACCACTCAACCTCCAAATTCTACAATTTCGAAAGCATTTTAACCGTCAGATTATTTTTTTTTAGATAAGAATTACAATATTTTAAATGAGAGGGATACACATTTAGGTATATTTCTTTTAGCAAAAAGTGTCTAGCATCATCCCTGGAACGATTTATTATGATAATACAGCTTTTACCCTGAAATTAGAAGTTTTGGCGTTTGATTGGTTTTTAAAGTCAACGGTTTAATTCATATAAATAGTAGGGTTTTTTTTTATGGAAAGATAGGGAAGGGGGGATAATGCATCTTTTCCATTTCATGAACATTTGAATGTTTATCAGAAAGTCTTCTTGTGTGAATTTTGTGGATTAAAAGTTGTTTCAAAGTTTCAGACATAGAACATTGTTGGAGCAGCTGCACTTGTAGTTATTTGTTTATTATGTTTTGACTTGACCACTAGACAGTTTAAATGAGAATCAGTTGAGTACCTTTTAATTTATTTCTCTTATTGTGACATTTTAAATTAGAGATTAGTTTCGAGCTCATCACTGCTTGATATAGTTTTTTCTAAAAGCTTCACAAAAAAAAAAAAAAAAAAGAATACTAGGAACTGAATTGTTTTGTGGCTTAGAACTTTTCCAAAACTCAAACCATAGGTCAAACTACATGAAATACACCGCCAGCTCAGTCAATTCCAGCCGAGGACTGCAGTTTCGTGCTTATTAGCACTCATCAGCCCGGCATAGGGCTAACTGAGCTGGAGGTGGAAAACCTCTTAAGGAAGCCAAGAGTGCCAAACAAAGTGGTAGCTAACATAGAATTAGCACTGACCAGACGAGTGACCGAAACAATGGTTCGGTTCAACTCGAATATTGCAGGCAAGGCAGGAATATTCAGTAAGTTACTCGGTCAGTGCTAATTCTATGTTAGCTACCACTTTGTTTGGCACTCTTGGCTTCTTTAAGAGGTTTTCCACCTCCAGCTCAGTTAGTCCTATGCCGGGCTGATGAGTGCTTATAAGCACGAAACTGCAGTCTTCGGCTGGAATTGACTGAGCTGGCGGTGTATTTCATGTATTTCTGCCTTAGCCCTGGCTATAGGGCGGTAACTTACTGAACATAGGTCAAACTATTACTTTTTTAAGTAGTGACACTACATACATTCCTCATTTTTACATTACCTTTTCAGATACTTCTGCGGAAGAATGCAACTGCACGATGGAAGAAATGTGCAACAAAGTTGCAGGTGCCACTTTTAATGTGGTAAGAATTGTTTTTTCCTTACTTCCCTGAAACGTAAATAAGCAAGTATCATCATGTTTGGAGCTTCATTACGAGAAAATCTTCCCAATGATATGAATACTGTCCAATCACTGATTTTATGAAATTGGCAAACGTCCAGTTAAGACGAGTCTATCTGAAAGAAGAAAAGTAAAAAAATTGATGCACCCTTTTCGCTCATTTGAATGAGACTCTGCTTAATTTAGAAGCTAACATACATCTGCAAAAACTGACAGCCCTAAAAACTAATAGATGCACCCATTTCCGCCTGTAAACCGGCCTTTCCATACAATCTTCGGTCAAACAGTAGTATATATCCGAACAAAAAGTGGTTTAAGTCTATTTCTAGTATAATTTGTATTTCAGAAATTAGATTTAACCTCATTATGCTTCATGTCAAGTTGAGGAAAGTCTAGGTTCAACCATTTGCCGATTAACAAACAATTGTATAACAAGATAGCAGTAGTGTGCTGTGTAAAAGTAGCTCGTAAACCATTCAGTGACCCAAAATTATGCTTTGTTCATCTGCATCATTGTTGCGGACTCTCGCTGATGTGCTAAGTTTACTTTAGCTACCAGTTTGTTATCACTCTCAACTTTAATGAGATGGCATCTCCTTCCGATTCGGTTATTGTCCAATGTGCTAAGTTGAAAAATGGAAGTTATTTTAACTATTTCATTTTACCACATACTTCCCCGTATTTTGTTACTAGCGGTACCCGCACATTTTTGCCCGTAGTAGAAAAAATAAAAGGTCATTTAGTTCGCCTGTATATTTACAAATAATTGATGATGAATTTCTCACCAATTTGCTATGTTCATTTGCTCGCCCATGTTGCTGTTCCACGTTATGATAATTTGGTAATTTATTCTTCCAACTTACGAAAATTTGCTGGGTAAAATGTTCTTAAAATTGGAATACAAAAAGAACAAAATCGAATTTTCGAAAAATCGCTTCGAAGTGCACACCCCCATGCTACAAACTAATTTTGTGTCCAATTTCCTGAAAATCGGACGAACGGTTTAGGCTCTGTGCGCGTCACAGAGATCCAAACAGAGAGACTTTGAGCTTTATTATTAGTAATGATTGCATTACTGTCGAGTCTTGATCTAGTTTTTTATGAAAAAAGTCTATATTAATATTTTATGGACATAACGCATTTCCTTTTAAAATTGATTTTTTTCATCAGTATGAATTGTTTTCCAGGCATTTTTGAGGAAGTAAATCGTATCACAAAAACATAAGAGAGGAAAGAAACTTGAACTGAATTTCACGATTTTTTTTTCAGCGCGGTTGCTGGTATACGTGTAGGATTAAGGCTGAATTCGAAGTCTTCAGTGGAACAATGCTTAACGGATCCAGTTGCTCTTCCATTGTGGGTGGCGTTGCTGGGGTAAGTTTTTTTTTTTTTTTTTGAGTAGGGGAAGCTGCTGTACCCACGGACGGTTGTACCTACGGACGTTGGTTGGGAAATTCCGGGTATCGTCGAGAGGGATCCTAAATGGGGTTCAACGTGTGTGTCACAGCCCCCTTCAATACCCCAGAATGTTTCAACCCCATCAAACGAACATTTGAAATTCTATCACATTTTTTCGGTTTCAGTAGGATCTAAGTAAAAAATAACATGAGCAATTTCTTTCTTTTTTTTTTCGTCCGTCGTGTATTGTATTATTCATTTTTGTCGTAGGTATCATGATTCCCTTTTTTGAAGGTTTTATTTCTGATTTTTAATGTTGTAAAACTGTGGTCCTGTCGATGGGACTTTTTTAGTCTCCTTGGGTCACACTTGAGTCTTCGTACGATGTGAAGTACCTCAAAATGGTGCCTTGTCATCAACGTTCGAAATTTGCTTTTAATAATAATGATGAATTTGAAGTATGGCTTGAAGATCTAGTGTTGAAGTAACTCCCCATCTGTTGTAGGATCTTCAAACCGTCAATCCCACCTGTTTTCATATGAAGTCTACTTTTCTAAATTTTTGTTGATTTATCTAAACTGAGTTTTGTTGTGATGGGTTAATTTTAGTTAAAGGTTTCAATTTGCATATAAATTGAAGTTATTATGTAGTACATAGAGAGCCATACTATCATGAATTTAGTTATTTTTTTTCTTTAATTAAAAAAATAATTATTCATAACGTCGTTAACTCTCTCTTTATAACCTTTTGAAAGAGTTCACTGATGTTAATGATTAAGGAAAATAAAAAAAAAGAGAAAAAACTTTCGATTAATTTTCAAAGTTTAATTTCTGTTGCATATTTTATTTAAGGTTATTTTCAACGGATGTTTGAAGTATTTCAACATAAAATGGCTTATGAAAATGTATTGAGTATAATTGAGTTCCTCAGACCTAGTTATATATTATTTTTTTATATGTCCATGGGTACAAAGGCACCTGTCCGCGGGGTGAACGGGTTGTTGTACCCACGGACAAAAAAAAAAGATGGTTTTTAAGAAAAAAAATTTTGAGGTTGAAAGCTTTGAAATTTTCACCTGACAAAAGTTGCCAAATTAGATGATAAGCTGTAGATTCTGCCAGAAAATTTTCCGATCGATTATCCATTCCCAGAGACTAGCAAAAATTGAAAAGTAAATTTTGTCCGTGGGTACAGCAGCTTCCCCTAATCACGAATTGCTCATTACTCTCACTTAACATAGTTGACGTTCGTTTGGTTTTAATGTTCTCTGCTAATAATGCAAACGCTTCTGATCCACGAATTCCCGAGAGCATGTCTTGGGCGGTGGCGTCCATGTGCCACTTGGAATCAATACTGTTTGTACCCGAAATTCGACTCTACACAATCCTTTTGTAGCATCCAGTACAGTATCTAGCATCCAGGTCCCGGCTGAATTTTAACATCTTGAACTCAGACTATGGTTTGGCGAATAATGAATGTGATAGAAACGATTTGTAGAAACAAGAAACCCAACGAATAGGGTCCTATTGCAATTCGTGATTGCGAAAAACATAATTTGAATTCAAAACGTCAAAATTCAAATAAATGGCCAGAGGCTGGATGTTTTTTTTTTTTTTTTCATTTGTTTCACCGCAGAAACTGCAGTGAACAGACGGTGTTACCAGTTTTTTTCAAGGCGTGAAATACTCCTTACCATTTTTTAGAGGAGTCAAAATTTTTTTGAAGGAGTGAAACGTATGAAAACGGTAAAGATCCATAATAGCGATCAATTCCATCAAATAGGTCACTAACTTTTGAAGGGTGAGGTGAAGGATGGAAAGGAAAAAAGAGATTAGTACTATTTTGATTTTTTAACCTTAAAAAATTTGGATTTTTGAATTTGAAAAAAATAAAAAACATTCAAATGTTATGTTTCAAAATTTCTGATTACTTTTTTTTTCCGCATTTTCTACGATGCGATGCTACGATTTTTATTTATTTACGAGGAGAGAAAGTACACTCGACGCAACTAAATTTTTGAGGCACGTTTCCGATTTTCGATGCTTGGAATGCTTTTGCAGAGGCGTTGGAAATCTTTCTGGCCACGAAAGACCAGTAAATTTGGTCAACTCTAAAACGTAAAACTTGTTCAACTGATTTCTGATGCAAGGTAAGTCAAAATAATGTTCCCGATTTTGGGCATTACTGTGCAGCGCTGCGTCATCTTCTCAAGATTTTCATCTTTTTTTTTTTGAAATAGAAAACGTTTAACCAATAAAATTTTTCCTAACTTGCTCAACGAGTAAACCACGATTCGTATCAAGTCTATGGGAACGTTCCTACTAGTATGCCGTGCCGTAGGGTAACGGCAACAGTAAAAGACAAGGCTCCAGTCCCAGACAGTCGTAAGTTTGGATTTAAATAATAAGAATTTTAGGTGGGTAAAGCTGATGTTACTGCGATCCATTAATAAGGTGCAACCATCTAGTGTTTATTTAGAGTGAATTTTATGAGCCTGTTGGTATTTACAAGGCAGTGGTTGCATGGCCCAATTTCCCACTAGCCAGAGTAGGCTGCTGCCTTTGGCGGCAAAATTTTCAGGGGCGGCAATTTTTGCATCAACTACATGTTTTTTAAATTATTTTTTTATTCTTGAAAGTTGATAATGATTATTTTCGCACATCCTATGAAAATCAAACGATTTTCAATCATGGTAATAGATCAGCGTACAACAGTGAGTGAAGACGATAAGTAAGTACCAATTTCAGAAAGTGTCGTTGCGTTTGGCCAGAAGTCACAACAAGATTGGAGTTTTGACAAAGATTTATGTTGCTATACTACAGTTTATTCTGTACTAGTTTCATTGACGTTTATTTTCTTGTTTACATTATTAACATTTCAAAATTGTTTTCTGTTAATCTTAAGTCTCGGAGGCAAATGAAAATCAGTGACGAGGGAAAAGGGCTGAATGATTTTAAATAAAAGAAGCATGCTAAATTAAAAACCGAAGAACGAAAAAGAGTCTTGAAAAATTTTTTTAACGTGATATATTTTTTTCTTTTCAAATGGGCAGTTTTTAAAAGAGGAAACTGGATTATTTGCAATGTAATCGTTGATTTGTACATGAAAAAGAAAAAAAACAAACAAAACAGGATAACTATATTGTTGTAAATAAAGATAACAACTCATAAAATTGTTAACGCACAAGACATTAAAGTTCAGTGCTCATCAAAGATTCGGCCATATAGATATTAAATAACTAAGCTTAAGTTTCGATTTCAAAACATGGTTGTGATCAAAAGAGCAGTAACACTTTTTTAAGAAAAGTAACATAATTAATTCGAAATGGAATCTTCTTTTTTTCTAAAATCAATCTTTTTGAGCAAATCATGACAAATCATGAAACAACAAAGAAGTTAATTTATTCTGAAAATAAAGATGCTGTCATATGTGAAACTTACTAACATGCTTAGCATTCGAGATAAATCTCGGTTACTGTTTATCTCCCCATTTTCTATCATTATAGGTGTACCTTATAGGTCTAACTTATGTCTATATCATTTTTCAGTAATTCATCTGCTTTCCCGTTGTATCTAAAACTTCAAAGAATGAAAGATAACATGTTTTAAGAAACTATAGGGCCACGAAAAAATAATAACGATTCTCTATTAATTGATAAAATTGCAAATAAATATACATATTGTAAATATTATCTAAATTATATTTGGTCTTATGTGAATTGTTTAATTACCTGCCCAAGAGCAGAACTTGAGCCATGAACGATGTACAAAATTAAATAATGCGCATCGAACTAAAAGTTTTGGGAGGAGGAAAATCCTTTTTTCCGAATGTGATAAAACACGAGATTACACGCATATCATACATACGTACATAACGTCTAATGAGAAGGAACGTTATGATTCACTAAATAACAATTTTTTAAATTAAAAAAAAAGAATCTATATGTTGAAATTATTTCTCCTAACTCCAAATTTTCCTAATCGTCAGCAAAATTTGTCGAATAAGGAATTTTTCGGGAGATCACTGTGACCTTCCATCGGGGCGCCCCTGAATGTGAAACGTCATCATTTCTTCATGAGCTTGACAGTTTAAATTTCGGGAGCACTTTTTTGCGTGTTTTTGAGTCGAGGAAATTTTGCTTCTTTTAGGGGGAGGGGGCGGCAGATTTCAAATCTTCCTAGGAGCGACACGGAGCTAAATTTGGCCCTCAGTGGTGGAAGGTTATGAACAGCCTCTATGAGGTCTGCCGGTGTTTCATATTCATTTGAAATTAATAAGGTTTTAGATCTAAAAATAAAGAACTTCTGCATTTTTTGAAGAGAAAAGGATAATTCTGTCCATTACTCATCATTTCGTCTTCCTATCTGTTAATGGGTATCATCAGAATTGTCGTAGTCTGTTATTGGGGGTCGGACCTTTCTCCAAAATTGAGCAAATAAAAATAGAATTAACGAATTCAGAGGATCTAGAAGCAGCCAAACGTTAGATGAGATGAGAGAAAAAGTTTCAAAAGACTAAATACATTAAAAGGTTCAGAAGTTCAGTTAACCCGAGAGCAATGTTTTAAGCATGTCTGTTACTGGTGCCGTTATCCTACTGAGTATTCCGCCACCGCTTCCAACGATGGAATTTGAATCGTGTGTACAGTCTGGCTCTGATCAGATGACTTCTAACGGGCGAAGGAAAAGTTAAATTAAGGGTGAGGAAAGCCGATATATTTCACCAATAACGGTTATTGTAACTGCGCCATCGCCAGTGTAAGTACAGTAAAATTCCATTTATACGGCCCTCGATCATCCGGATATTCGGAATAAATTTGTGGCCTTAAAATAATTTTTGATTACATAGATAATTTAAAACTATGTTAGCAAGAACGTAACTTTGTATAAGTACTACTGCCGTGCTAAGCGCAAAAGTGGTATCTGCAGCTGAGTTCAAAATGAGAAATCCCCGTTTAAAATTGTGTGCCTCCCTGTATTTGATGCAGAAGAAACTTTTTCAGAATATTAAAAAATATATTTCCCATTCACAAATGACCATGAAACATTGAATTTAAGTAAAATATGTGACAAAGAACTCCCTGGTGACAATAACTCAATTTTGACTTAAAGTGCAGATACGACTTTTGTGCTTAGCACGACAATAAAAACTAAACATTGGCTTTTTGTTTTGGTCCACCAATGATGAAGCATTTGAGCAATCCAGCTTCATTCAACCATTACACGTGTTCAAAACAAAAGACAATAGATCCATTCTTTGCCATGAAATTACGTGAAAATTTAATTTTATATCTTTATACGTCTTGCAAACAATTTTATGTTTACAAAATTTATTCGGAACAAGATTTTTTTTTTAAATTGTAATGAACGCTAAATGATATTTTAGGGTTTGTTTTACTTATTACTCACACTCCACGGATTAACCGGATTTTCGATTGTCCGTATTCTGTTTGGTCCCAGTTAGTCCAGATATACGAGGTTGTACTGCTTTTCTTCTCCTTCAACCCAAACTTAAATGAACTCTACCAAGTCCAAGCTTCTTGCTATCAGAGCTGCCAGCAAAGGACGTGCCATGTTAGAATGAATTTGGCAGGAGTTTTCCTACTGTTTGCTGTGTGTAGTATTTCACGTATTTCACTCGTGTTTCGTTCGTTGAGCATTTGTAACATGCAGGGATTTTTTTGCCTAACTTTTATAATTTCAGAAAACAATCACTTAAAATCAGTAAATGTCATCTTTGTTGCACCAAATTTTATTACATCGCCCCGTTTCTATCATAAGAGGCCAAGGGGGCTGGCAAGCAGTGTATCCTGCCCCTAGTCGATGTATTAAAAATTGAATATCTTTAAATTATAATGAATAATAACATTTAAAAAGTTTTAATGAGCAACATAATGGCATAATTTAAATCTTTTACAAATAAATTCAGAGACTGAGTGAAATGTTAAGGGAAAAAAAGGCAGTGTTTTTTCGTTTAAAAAACGTGATTTTTTATTTGAAACGAGAACTTATTTATATGAAAAACTGTTTTATTTATCTATTTTCTTTTTTACAGGTTTGTAAACATGGACTTTGTTTTCCAAACCAATGAGGTGTGGTGACCCGAAAGACCTAAAATGTACGAAATAAAATTGCTTTTTGTTTCATTACTTATGTGTTCTTACATTGCTTACATATGCAGTAGTAGTTCAACATAAAGTTAACATGAGCTTAGCTCTATATGAGTTCTATAAACAAATCTCTGTACGCCAGCAATTCTCAACCTTTTACACTGCGGTACTCTTGACCCTGTTTTCAATTATAATTTTCATCACACAACCAGCTTTATCCTTCTCTTAAAACAACAACATAAATATAACAACTTATTTTGAGCGTTTGATGTTAAAGTTACA
Source organism: Uloborus diversus (assembly GCF_026930045.1). NCBI lineage: Eukaryota > Metazoa > Arthropoda > Arachnida > Araneae > Uloboridae > Uloborus > Uloborus diversus. Next base: position 97,680,482 of record NC_072732.1, read on the forward strand.
CTGCGACCTTAACTACTAAGCTGCTCTTAAACTATAAAAAGTTGTTTTTTATTTTAAATAATAGATTCTCTCCCACCGCTTTCATTAAATGATCATGTAATGAAAATCAGAACACACAAATAGAGAGAATAGATTTTTTTTTTTTTTCAGTTTTAGACGGTTTTACAATCCTGAACCATGCTAATACCTTTCTCCCCCCCCCCCCGCCAAAAAAAAGAAAATATGTCTACTGAGATATAAAACATTGTTTTACGGAAAATTTAGCTTTAAGCCGCTATCATGACCAACTTTCATCAAACCGTTTTCTAATCATCCCCCTGCCAGACTATCTTCTGACCTCTCTCTCTCTCTCTCTCGCTTGACGATTGAATTCGAGATCCTCACGTGACCACCTCCTCCTCAACATTCGAAAGTTTCATCCCGACCGCCGAGGACACACTCCCGCCGTGATATCCGAACACATCAGGCAGCACCATGGGCTACCAGTGGATAGAAAAATGCCGAATCCGAAAGCCTGAAGTCCGGGAATTTTTGTCGGAATTTTTCGGGACTCTCATTCTTATTGTAAGTCGAAACGAGATTCTTTTTTCCTTTTTCAACTTATATTTCTAAAATAAATAAATAAATAAAAGTGAAAAAATAAAGGGGTTAACGGTTGGCATCGACCATAGGACGACTAAAAAAAATGCCGGTAAAAAATCAGGCGTCACTCAGTCGTTACCTCAAAAAACAAATTAATGACCTTAAAGTGTACAAAAGACATTGATATTAAAATCTTTTACATCAAAACAATAAGTCAGCTTTTTATGAATCAATTTATTCAAAATTTATTACTTTCCTTAGCTAATTCATTGAAGATTATTAACTTCATGCATTAAGAAAAATACTATATCATTTAGCAACTTGACTTTAAAAAAGTAGCTTTTAACAGTGGCGGATTCACAAAAATTGGGAGCCCCTATGTTTGTCACAGAACTATGTAAAACCATTTATCGTATGCATTTTTATATCCTCTTCGAGGGGGGCCCTCGTAATTGTGACATTAGTGACATGATAATTTCAGCACTGGCGACTAATGAAATTGTTACTACCGGCCACTAGCGACTAAGAATTTCCCCAGTTCTGATTTTTATTAAAAAAAGTGGGGGGGGGGGGGATAAAGGGTTATCCACTGCAGTTTAAGGCAAAAGTGTGCAGTAAAATTTGTGCAATTTAGTTTCTGAATTGCAACGAACTTCTTAGTTTTTAGGAACTCTCTTTTAATTAAACACTGCAAAATCACGCAATTTCGTGAGCTCGTCGCAATTGATAAAATTTAAGCCTCACAAAATGTTAGTTTTCTTCAACTTTCAGTTCTGTTAATATAAAATTCACGAAATTTTCAGCTTGCAAAATCAGTGATATTTTCATTTTCGCGAAAATAAGTGCTTTTACAGTAGAACAAGAAATTCATCCTGAGCAATTGAGATTTGAGGAATTTATATTGAAAATTTTAGTTATGAAACATTACACTGAAACAAAATCAATGGTAGGGCTCGACCGATGGCATTTTTGGCCGATGGGCCGATGGCCGATTGTTTTCCTCCAAATGGCCGTTTGCCGATGGCCTATGGCCGATGCCGTTGGCCGATGGCAAAAAAAAAAAAAAAAAAAGATCAAACAGAAATAAATTGATAAGATTGTCAGGGATTTAAAGGATCATTGATTCATTTCACTTTACTTCCTTTCTACGAATAAAGAATTGTAATCACAAAAAAAAAAATCAGATTTCGACCTAAATTTCTATTTTACTATCACCAAATTTATACTTCACAAGTTTTTTCGGCACATCTGCACATACATATGTACCTAAGAACATATAGATAACCAAATATCCATTTTGAACGCCTCCTCAATTAATTATCGCAAATTCTCTTGTGATGTCTTCATGCGCGTAAACTTGCGTCACTCAAAAACGTTATGAAATAGTAAATTGAAAACTCATACGTACGTATCTAAAAGTTCGAGGTCAAGTTGTATAAAACCTTGCCCTGAATTGTTCACATTACCGAAACATATATCTATCTACAAAATAGTCACCTTGAACGATTATGCACTTCTGCCAACGTTCGTATAGCTTTTAGAAGCACTCCTGGAAGACATTTTTCGCAAATTCCTGTAAAGCCTCTTGCGCTGCTGCTTAACTTCATCGTGGGGAAGAAGGCGACTTTCATGTTGAGGATGCACGGTTCGATTGGTCAATACTCTGATATGACAAACAAATAACATAACGTTTCGTTGGACTTAGCTCCGCGTGACTTTTACCTGTTCCCAGCAAAAAAACATTTGCATAGACGCCACTTTCTTCCGTCAGGAGAAGATGAAGCTGCATCATAGAAGGTAGCGATAAATGGCTTCCAGGAGTGTTTCCAAAAGTTATATTATGAACACTGGCAGAAGTACATAGTCCCTCAAGGCGACCTTTTGAAGGTGGATGTGCTTCGGTAATGTGAACTATTCTGGGTAAGATTTTATACAGCTTGTCCCCGAACTTTTGCATCGTACTACGTACAATCTGTATAGGGTGTAGTTATGCTTCTCCTTTTTTGACTGCTGTATGATGAAAGAGAAAGAACAATAGTCAAAAAAGGAAGGAAGAAAAACAAAGAGATTGTTTAATAACCAATTGATTTGTTTGTTTTTTTTTTAAATTGAGCATATAACTAAGATTTCAGTAATGTTGTAATAATGTATCGATTTAGGTACACTAAACATAGTTTAAAAAAATTAAATTACGTTGTTTAATCATTCAAAAAAAAAAAAAAAGAATAAAACTATGAAACCGTCAACAAATTACGCAATTAAAGTGGAAAGATTGCACGTAGACATTTTTTAGTCATCAAATTAAACAAAAAAGGTAACAGATAAATTACAATATTAAATCAAAATAGGAATATTTTTTATACTTATTTAAAACTTATGAATAGAAAAGTTTGCATTTTTCATAAAAGTTATAACAGTGACATACATTTTGCTGAAAAAAAAATAGCCATGAAAATAGCAAGGTTCTTAAAGCGCAGCCAAAATAAACAAACTCAATATTTACACCAAGTTAATAACTGAATACATATACTACTTGATCTGATGTTTGCACACATAGTATTGAACAATTTGATTGTTTAATCTTGTATGAAGCTTTACAAACAAGTTTAAATTAAATTTTTTAATTTAACAATAATTTTCTGAAATTTGAAAAATTGCATAAATGAAAATCCTTGAAACTTTTCTATAAAAAACGAAAATAACTTATTCATTGATTTTATATAAATACATAAAAATAGTTACTTACAACAGAAAAAAAAATCAATCGCTATTAATGATGCAAAAAAGATGGCAATTTACGAAATATAGGTGAAACAAGTATGAGAAATACGAAAAATGACATTTCTTGACCAAAATAAATAATCGCTAAATATTTAAGAAATGCTTGAAACGACGAGGTAGGGTTAGGGGGGGTCACCCTCTGATTTTGGAGTAAATCACACTTCGGCCCTAACCTCTGCCTCATTTTTTTAGTACAGAACAGCTACCACCAACGCCTCGGAAGAGTTTCTGAATCTACTTCAGCACTTCCGAAAAAAAAAAAAAAATCAAAAGTCCCTTTTATTTTCGAATTATGTCACCATTCAAAACGTCTTTAATCAATTTCTTACATTAATGCCCTAAATTCTTTCTCAACAATAGATAAAGTTTGAAAGAAAAAAAAAAACTCCAATTTTATGAATGGTGTTAGTTTTGAACAACTCAGAAGTACAACTAGAGTTTAATTTCAGAAATTGAGGGAGTGGGAGGAGGGGCACGCAAGTGTTCTCGGAAATTCAAAAAATAATCGTAAAAATAGAGTTCAAAATAATCATAAACATTGAGCAGAAAAACCTTTCAAAACTTGCACCCGTTTTTGTTTTGACGTGCAATGGCGGATTTAAAATATAGCAAATGTTGCAATTGCGCGAGAAGCCCCATAACCATAGGCAGGGCTGTGGAGTCGGAGTCGAAGACTCGGAGTCGGACTGATTTTTGGGGTAAAGGAGTCGGAGTCGGAGTCGTTAGAAAGCATGCCAACTCCGACTCTGGGCTTTTTTTTTTTCTTTCCTTTTCACTGACTCTCCTAGCATTTTTTAAAAACTGACTACCAATTGGTTCGATTACATGTATAAAAAGACACTAATGAGAAAATAAGTGCCATTATGGCAATCGGCTAGTTTGAGTGCTTACCGAACTTTCTGTAGCAGTCCCTCAGTTTGCTAGCTTTTTTTAATTAACTAATAGCAACTGTCAGCAAACGGTTTTGTTGTCTAACATTTTCAAGTAATCACTTTCAAATAAAAATAGAAATATAGTGTTTTGTTCGATCTCAGTTATAAAATAATAAAAGAAACGTAACAAATTAGTAAGTCGATTCCCGTAGCCAAGGTTGAAACGTTTAAGGGTGATCGGCAAATTCAAAGAAGTTCTGGCGCGAAAGCACGAATCCAAAAGAATCGATGAAATAATCTAATGTTTTTTTCTTTATTAAGACTATTTCTATAAGCTTGGTTCTCACTAAAAAGTATGGAACAAAATAAGTGTAAAAGATTTCTTGATATCAACACTCAATAATTGCAGTTAATCTTAAAATCTTCATATTAAGGTTAATTCTAAAGGAGCCAATAAAATTCAAATTAAAAATTAAGCGAAGAAGAATTATAGGTATAGTAAAAGCTATTCGTACAAATTTGTATACCGCCGCATTTTGTGTAAAATTAGCTTGTGACGTATATGTGCTCTATTTTCGTTGAAATTTTATTGATGATATATAATTTAAAATATATTCACGAAAATTTTCAGAATTTAAATATTTATATTTTTTAAAAACTCTGAAATTAACTTTGGGTGTCATCTACCAGCTGGGTGTCACCCGGGGCAAACCATCCCCTCTCAAGAACTTGGATTTAGAAAAAAAGCTTTTTTCTTCTCAAGTTACAGCTTTCAAAAATTGAAAGCACACAATTTGATCAATATATATTTGTTAAACATTAAAGGGGGACAAATTACAGATTACAATTACAGATAATCCTTTTCAAATTTTTTACAGGGGATTTTTAAGTCATCTCATTTTTTAACTCGTAACTATTGGAAAATTTGATTTTTAAATTAAATTTCCAACGCTGTATGCGTCTTGTGTTTACAATAAAAAACAAAATGCGAAATTTTCATAAAAAGGAATTAATATTTCAATCTCTGTTTAAGGTTTACCCCCTCCCTAAAGGAAGAGAGGGAATTAAAAAAATACAATTTAAAAAAAAAAAAAAAAAATCCGGAGTCGGAGTCGGAGTTGGAGTCAGAGTCAGGCATTTCAAAATCCAGGAGTTGGAGTCGGACATTTTCCTTCCGACTCCGCAGCCCTGACCATAGGGCCACCGAAGGAGTTACAAAAATGCGAATGATAAATGTTTTACAACTTCTGTGATCCCCAAAATGTATTTCAACGGGCCCCAAACTTGTAACTCCGCCGAAGCGATACAGAAAAGACTGCATTACTGTGATTCATATTACAAATATCGAAAAATTAAAAATTACCGTTGGTTCAACGGGAATCTAATAAAATGACACAAAAATCGGTTTCGCCATCTCATATTTGTTTCCATAGTCTCCAATTCGGCAATATATCACCAAATGATCGTCAGTCTAAGACGCTATATTAGTTTTGCATTGAAATAAGTAATTAATAGCCACAAAAAATGAGTAAACAGGCTTTTCAGAACACCCGATCGAAAAAAAGGGAAGTGCACAACTGGAACGTTCGCAGACCCCACATACGAAACTTTAACCTTCTACAGATTATCATTTTTGAGTTATGACTTATGACAGATATATACGTACATCCTGCTGCAAGAAACAACGCAATAATTAACTTGTTTGGTACCTGAATATAGTATTAAAAACTCTTCTAGGGATGACTAAAAATAGAAATTCATACTGAAATTTAAGTAAATAATTTTATATGAAAACAACAACTCCATTTACTTTGTATTAAAAAGTAAAACAGCAAAGATCCTTTTTTTTTTTCAAAAACATCGGCCAATTCCATCGGCTTTTCGATGTTTTTTAAGGCCGATGGGCCGATGTTTCAAGCAAGTTAGCATCGGCCGCCGATGCCGATGCCGATGGCTAAATTGTTGAACCATCGGCGCCGATGCATCGGTCGAGTCCTAATCAATGGCCAACTTAGAAATACTCTTATACCTTTCTGAAAGAAAACGAGCTGATGTGACTTCATTTTTCACCAATTTAATGTTATTTCCCTCCATGGCAAGTTTAATGTGATTCAATTGTCAACTCTCTAAATATCATCAACAATAGCCAAATTACAACCAGATTTTAAAAAAAATCGCCAAATTTGTCGCCAAGTTGGCGACAAAACTTGGTGACCAAAAGACTGGTGATTTATCGCCAAGTGTCCGCCAAATTATAACACCACTTGAGTTTGTATCGAAATTAACAATGATTTCCGTCACAAAAAGGTGCAAAAGACCCTTTTAGAAACACCCAAATGCAACCTAAAAAAGAGGTGCACAACTAGACTTCACTAGAAGTCTACGTAACAAATTTCAACTTTCTAGGACATATCGTTCTTGAGTTATGCGACATACATACGCACATACGTACATATGCACATACATACGTACATACAAACGTCACGAGAAAACTCGTTGTAATTAACTCGAGAATCATCAAATTGGATATTTCGGGCCTCTATACGTTCTTATGTTTTTATGTACGTGTGGTTGGGTCGAAAAAAAACTCATCATTCATTCGGGGGTGAGCAAAATGGAAATTAAGGTCGAGTTTTGAGTGAAAAATTTTTCTCGAATACAATACTTCCTTTTTTGTAAATGGAAATAAAAAAATGAAATGAGATATAATTATTTAAAAATTACGTTTTCCATTATTGCGAGGAATAACGTATGTAGTTACGACGTGACCTTAGAAACGAATGTTTCTATAAAGTACAAATTAGAAATATTCGTGCACTTAGTTCTTTTAGTACTTCTTGAGAATAAATAACAATGCACATGCACGTAATTCAAACAGTATTTTTCTGTGATTAAAATAAATAAACAATAAATGAATAATAATGAATAGTAATGATATTAGCGGTGGACATGATAATGATAATAAGTAGCAGTTAATGATGATGAAATATAGTGAAAAAAAATGATTAATAAATGAATAATAATAATAATAACGACAAAATGACAATAGTTACAATTTCTATATTTCAAACTTTCACCATAATATTTTAGCCTTTTTATTGTATTTTTGGATATAAAATGGAAGACAAACTCCTAAAGTGTTGTATATTTACCCAAAATTCAGAAATAATTATTTTTAAATCGATCTTAAATGAGTGATTAGCCTGGTTCAAAGTTATTCTACAATTTAGGATAACTTTGAGCAGGGCAACGGAGAGCCAAGGAGAGTTCCTTGTCAATTTGGTCCCTAGGCCCCCTTCTCCACACAAAACTTTCAACAATTATACTGCTCCAATTACGAGCCGGGTCCCGAAAAGGTTCGGGCCCCCAGTTTCCAACTTTGTTGACATGGCCTCTCGTCGGCATATATATACACACACACACACACACACACACACACACACACACATATATATATATATATATATATATATATATATATATATATATATATATATATATATATATATATTAACAATTTTAGATTGTCAGAAAAAAGATTCTCTATCTTGGCCATACATACTAATTAGATAATTTTGAACTGTGCAAAAAATTGCCTCAAACAAAAGGTTTTTCAATGGACAAATTCTACATAAAATTTGTCCGAAGTAAATCAGTCTGTTAAATCAGAAAATTTTCAAATAGGGTAACCAGACTTCCGGATTGCATCCGGACAGTCCGGGTTTCAAGCTTCCATCCAGACTGATATCCGGATTTGAAAAATGCTGAAGATGAAAATCCAAAAATATGATTCTTTTTTATCGAGCTAAGGAATTTTGCTCTGTGCGCTCCTTCTCCCTGCTCGCATCAGAGTTGCCAGATAAAACGCTTCGAAAGTGGCCCAAAATAGCCAACCTGTGTGATAAACGCGCTACTTTCTGGATATTTTTAATACCTCAAATTGTAACCAAGCTACGAATATTTATAGCACTTTCCTTGCATTTGCATCAGCAAAGATTTAATATTTGACTAACTGTTACTACTCGAATCTGGTTTTAATTTTCATCTCTAACACTCATAGGTGGCTAGAGCACCAAGAAAAGGAAAAGGCGGTGGAGGAGGTGGAGGGGGAGGAGTGTAAAAGAGGTGTTGGGTATAGGGGCGCTGCCCTTTTATTTTTGTAAAATTGGACTATATTATTGGGTTTTAACATTACTAATTACATGACCCTTAAAAAATGTGAAATATGGATAGAAAAAGAAAATTCCTCCAGAGAATTATCACTGTCTTAAAAACTTAAAATAAAATAATATTGACACTTAATAAATTTTAAAATTTTTAATCATAAACATCAGTGGCGCTCACAGGACTTTGTCAAAAAAAGGGAGAGGGGGGGGGGGAGAGTCCAGTATCGAAGGTCCCACTGTTTTCATATCATATTCCAACCAGCATCCAAACATATTCTTTTGATTTTTTGGCGGGGACATTAAACATGTTAAAAAAAATATTGAATAACATTACTTGATAAAATAAATTTATGAAAAACAAATGTTAATTAAAATACCAGAAAGCACAAGATTGAATTTATTTACTTTTCTCATAGGTTAAAATAAAAACAGTGAAGAATAATCATCAGTATAGAATAACTTGTGTTTCCATACAGTTGCAGGGGAAGAAAGGGAGCAAATAAAGTTTATTTATTTATTAATTTTTTTTGTTTATTAAATCTAAAATTGTTGTTACCTTTCCTTGAAGTTATTTTACGTACTACATACATAGCATTGCAATATTCAATCAAAATAACTCAAGGGCAATCAATGGGAGGTGTTCGGACCCTCTGGACTCTCCCCTTGTGAGTGTGCCACTGATTAACATTTTTTAATTTTGTTTCAGACCGAAGGATTATCAATGGGGACATGAATGTAAACCTATGTGAAAATTAAATGAGCTAGTAGTTTAAAATTTAATTTCGGATTTGAAGAGTTTAGTTAATTAGTCAAGATAATAAGTTCAGAAAGATCTCAATTTACAAGAGCGCTGAATAGTGTCTACACATGTTCATACAGTTGTAGTACATATATCTACACCTTTTAAAGCCTTCTAAACTGACCAGGGAATTTTTCTTCGAAGTTTTTAAATTAGTAATTATTATTAATTACTTTATTAATTATTATCAATTGCTAATTATTAATTAATATTAATTATTAACTATTAACTAATATTAATTACTAAATATTAATTACTAAAAATTATTGATTACTAAATATTACTGATTATTAATTATTAATTACTAACTATTGCTAATTATTAATTAATTTTTAATATTTTTTTATTCATTATTAATTATTATTTCTCAATACAGACGGCCACCGTAGATTCCCCTTCCAGTTCAGAATCCAATTCTTATGAAACAATCCGAGAAAAGCTCTCTCATTTGGAATTATTATTTCTTATTTTCGTGAAATAAATCAATCCACGCTGTCAAAAATAATTTTTCAATTGATCCTTAATTTTTAACTCTGAAAAGTGAGATGACAAGGTCCCTTTACTTTTGGAACTGAGGGGGGTAGTTGCCATTGCATCCGTAAGCTCCACCTGTGTTTGTTCTTTTAGTAAATTTGTTTTACATTACTTGGTATTAATATCATGCTTATGGTTTCTGTTTATTTCCATTTATCATGTAACAACTAAGTACAGGAGAATTCCAATTATCTGGTGCTCCGACTATCCGATTCACTGATTATCCGAATAGCTTTAGGCGTTTCAGAAAATAAAATTAAGACGCAAACGTTTAAGGATTCTCATGATGATGACATGCGTTGATGAAATAATGATTGTGTCAACGCCTGCTATTGTCGAATGCATCCCCCCGCGAAGTTAGTGTAGCCGCAGTGCGAACATAATCGCGGTGGCGAGTCTCTCACTGTCTCTTGGATTCTAATGTGCAGCACTTATAAGTAAGTACGCGTAACATGTAAAAGTATTGCTTTCCATTCAATTAATTAGAAGTTTTTTTTTTTCTTTAAAATCGTTTTTCCTTCCAATTTAAACACATATACTATAATTAAAATAGACCCCTTTTTTCGGAGAAAATTCAATTATCCGAATTTTGGATTATCCAAGTGGGATCTGGTCCCACTAAGGGTGTTCTTTTCAGTCAAAAAGTACTACTTTGAGTCACTGAAATTGATGTAATAAGCAAAAAGAAAAAAACATGGAACCAGAAAAATTGTTTATTTTCCCAACATTTCTTTTTATGTCCGATTTTGGAAATAAACCGTGGGATTTATGACGTCACAAGTCATGTATTTTGGCCCGCAACTCCATTGGCGGATTGAATGTTTACGCATTGTTAAAAAAAAGGTTGCCATCAAATAGTATTAACAACAGCAATCAAAATTAGAATTTTGCAAAACATGGAATTTATTACTGTCCCCCATTGTGCTATACTATTTTTATCTTTATCTAATGCCAAAATATTGCGCTCTGAGCTATTGGCGTCAGTGAAAGGCATTTTATCCCTTGTGATGTCAAGTGCAGAAGATTAAAAAATAAAACTGAATCTGCACACCGATCAAAATATTTTTTAAAAAATAATAATAACTGAGTCAATCAAAAAATAGTTAAATCCTATGTTTTTAAGCATGCTCTTTCAGAAAAAAAAAATGCTTTTGAAACTTCGGAAACAACCCAACTGATTTGAATAATAAGAGTTCTACTGCAGTCATAAATTAAGAGAAAACAATATTGTAAAGCTAATACGTTTCGAAATTATAAAGAACCCCTTTTCAATATGAAAAACATGTTGTCCTCATAAATTGTTTCTGCGTAAAGAAATAATCTGTTTCTTAAATGCTCACACTATAGCACAAAGAGTTGTTGATAAATTTGCATTAAAATATTCAATAGCTTTAAAATTTTTATTGGATTTCTGACATATTTTAAGTAAACCATAAGTGCGTTCTTTAAAAATTACATACAGCTCTATGAAAATTAAAAATTAGCCACACATTTGCTAGACAAGGTTCGATCGGTGAGAGATTTTCTGCACCAAGCCCCCCCCCCCCTCTTTCATCATGAAATGTGTCATGGCATGTGAATTTGGCCTATTTAAATTACGGTATCCCTTATTTATAAAGGGAAAAAATCTTCCCGGAATCTAACTAATTAGAACCACCATCAGGAAAAGTTTTATGTGTTCACAATTTATTGAATGTTCAAATTCAATATATTACGTTTTTACTAAAAGTTTTTAATTCATAAATATTACTTTAATAGATTTCCCCCCCCCCTTTTTTTTTTTTTGATATTTGCTCACAAAATACAATTTTACAAAAATATGGTTTCGTAAACTTTCGGACATTTTTTTTCGGACACAAGAGTTTTGGACCAAACGGTAATAAAATTTTAAAATAATTTTTACTTATTAATTTTAAAAATAAACTTTTTTTTCAGTGTAAGTTTAACTGTTCGAATTTCGTTTCAGTGAAGTAAATTCATTCAAATTAGAGCCATTCATAATCCTGTCATTTACTTCCAAACAACACCATTGAAGATAAACTTTGGACTTCCCGTCTAAATATTGTGACCAGATATCAAACTCTATCGTGAGAATTCAATTTTCCGTGATGAAAACTTCTTATTTGAGCGGTTACTTAACTTTCGATAAGAGTTAATCGATGAAACAGATTAGTTGATACTTCCTATAAGTCTAATCAGGAGGAAAAATCAGAGCAGTATTCCGCTGGTTTTTTGCAAGCGGGTCATTTTCAGGGTCCGACAAATTCTAGGTGCCAATCACCCAGGCAGATAAAAAAAAAAAAAAAAAAAGCCTTGAAGACTAGTTCTTAAAAAAAAAAGAAAATAAAAGAAATTCCAACGTGAATACAATTTTTGATCTATCGAAATTTTCTGTCTGTAGTCTACAAACTTTCAAATCAAGTGATTATTCACAAATAAAGTAATATTGACACTTAATAAATTTAGAATTTTTAGTTATTAACATTTCCATTTTTTTCTTCGGATCAACGTGTATATGCATTTTGATGTAAAAAAATTAAATAAGTTAGTAGTTTCAAATTTAATTCAGAATTGATGAGTTTTAGTTATTTAATCACCACATTAAGTTCAGAAAGTTCTCGAGTTACTAGTACGCAGAATAATGTGCCACTGTCATTAATTAAACTTGAGTTTCGGGGAGGGTTTTATCAAACGCATTTCTTGAAACCCTTATATCATCAATAAAATATGATTTCATTCGTAAATAATATATTGATTTTTCTTATAAGTAATAGATTATTTGAATAGGGGTTGAGGATACTGCTTTAAGGGCATTAAGAAGAGCAAAAGTTGACATTTGTATTTAATGGAAAAAAAATTTGATGTATACACTACATAGCTTCCATGTAAATCCTTAAAAATTCACATTTTAAAGAATTTTTCGACAAATAAAAGATCAATTACTCTAACTTTTGTCACATAAGATGCGTGATTCAGGTGTTATTTTCCAATAAAAATGAAATAACCCATGCATTTAAAGCACCAGCAAAAAATTGAGGAAAACAAAATTGTTTCTTGATCAACGTTCATCGTTATTAGCTGAGAATAAGCTGGCAAATTTCAGAAAAAAAAAATATTTTCTACAAAGATATAAGCATTTCTTCACAAATATAAATTTTGTTCGCATGTTTTTGATTCATAGCACGCAGAGTTTTCCGTGTTATTAGACAAAACTAAATATAACACTAAAATTTGAAATAAAAACACTAAAATTTTGAGGAAAAATGAACATTTAAATCAACTAATTTTTCACTGCGCTTGTGCGAAGGATCGCACAATTCATGCACCCATGCACCACCTTCATAACCCAAGTAGAAGTAGCAACTCAAAAAAAATTCCTGTTGAGAGTCTTAAAAATTTAGAAAAATATCAGCGATCTAATGAGCTGTATTTTAATGATCCTAGGAAGCGCAATGAATCATAATGCTGAATAAATGTAGAAAGTTGTTTAAGAATTTCTAAAAAAAAAAAAAAAACCAGAGAATTAATTAAAATAATGCATGTATTTAAGAAGCACTAATGTCCGACGCCCCCGTACATGGGCATAGTAGAACTTTCTGAATCCGAATTAATTGAGTCCGAAGACGGAGGCAGGGGGGGGGGGGGAGAGAGAGAGTTTGGGCTATCAAATCGTTTGTATTACGGTACATATTATGCTTTTCACATATCCTATACAAACCAACAACTTGGACGTGAAAAGAAAAAATGTTAAGTGCAACAGAAAAAAGAAAAAAGCTTTGAAATGTAAACTGTCGTTCACGAAATATAATAATAAAAATAGAATATAGACAGTATTCCAGTCGTAACAAATTATACCAATAAACATACAATGCAGTACAGTACTGAACGACTGTACATACTGTGATAATTAGCCAAAGTTTCAAAAATTACTGAAGGGTCTCATTTTTCTTCTGAATTCTCGAACGGGTTGCTTCCGCTCTCGCTGAGTAGTTAAATTAACTTTATTTACAGTACAGTAGACCCTCGTTACTGAACACACATAATTCAGAGCTCACTGGAGGAAGCGTTTTTAGAAATGACAAAGAAGGATGAAACCAATGAGAATACCGAGATCGATGACACACAAGTATCATCTCTTACATTGGAAATATTGAGCCAGTCTTTGACAATGGCAAAAGATCTTTCTGACTTTTTAGTGAAGGAATATCCCGTTATGGAAGAGACGCCAGTGATCATGGATGCGTTAATGCCACACTAAGAACTGCGGAGAAAGATAATTAATAACTGCCAAAAGACTATCATAATTAGCTTTTTTATGCAGGATGTTCCGTTTTAACCAGCAAGACCTTTATTTTCGCAACTGTTAGTCCAGATGTATACCAATTGCAAAAATGTTCAAAATCAGCTGCAGAGTTAAGATACTGAAAGTTTAAGGTGAAAATAAAAATAAGTCAAAAAATACAAAATTTAACTTTTTTGTACGGGCCCCAGGTCCCCTAACTTATATTTAGGGAAATAATTTTGATTGAAAAATAACTCCAACACAAAAAGTTAAAATTAGTACGACCGATATTCACTGAGATATGGAACGCAGCGTTTTGTGACTTAGACCACTTTTCACTCGTCGCCAATAACACCTTTTGGGGGAAAATATAGCGGTTAACAGATGTTTAAAATTATATAAAATTATATGTGTGTATAGAGTGTGGTGTTTCAAATTGTTCGAGGTTTTGTAGTGTGTTTTTGCGTATCACGGCATAACATTTGCATTTATTTTTAAATAGCAATGAAAAACATAAATACCTTGTTTTTCTCACTTTGACGACCTGTCATTCTTCTGAAAGGGCGATAAGTTCCAATCACATCTTCCGTATGGTCCCTTAAAACTTAAGAATGGAATATCTCCTTCAGTTTTAGTCGCACAAATGTCAAGTTTTATGTGTTGGTGATAGTTTTCAATTAGTTAGGGGACCTAGGGCCCGTATAAAAAGTTGAATTTCGTATTTTTTGACTCCTTTTTACTTTTGCCTCAAACGTTCAATTTCTTAACTGTGCATCTGATTTTGAACATTTTTGCAATTGGAAGTATACATCTAGGACTACCGGTTGCGAAAATAGAGGTCTTGCAGGTTAAAACGGATCACCCTGCATTAACACTAATTAATTCTTGTTTTCTTTATATTGTGCATGTATCGAATGTTTTATACAAATGTTTTCGTTGTGCATATGTATCGAAATAAGTATACATTAAACTTATATATTGGTCTATCACTAAAATAAAGTATTTTCTTTATCTATGGTACATTACCGCCATTTTAACGCTACTATTAAATCTAACTTACACGCCACTTTCGCAGAACGTAACCCCTGCGTAAAACGAGGATCTACTTTACAAGTGTATTCCATCTTGGCGATGTTCGGATTACTGGACGGATTGCTGGATATTCGGTTTACGAGGGTTGAGATTTAAAGAAGTTTCACTGGACGCGCACTCATTTTTTTAACTATTAAAAACATTGATCATTTAAAGGGGTATAAGGAAGTCATGTGGTGCCCACATAAGATTTTTTTAAAATTTTCATTTACTTTGTAGCTGTTTGTTAGTATTGAAGTTATTTATTTGATTTTTCGGGTTCTTTTACAGCTCTACGGAGATTTGGCTTTCGCTGGAACCATTTTAGAGGGTAAAGGAGTCCCAGATGTGTTTGGTGTCACGTGGGCTTGGGGTGTCGGTGTTATATTAGGTATCACAGCGTCTGGAAACATATCAGGTAAGAAAGAAAATATCGAGTATGTGTACCTGGCATACTGCACAGAAAGTTTAGGGCTGCTCTTTTAGCTACCAACATGAAACTGGTTTTTATCACTTGACGAACTCTCATCGAATTCAAATTCTGTGTTACGTGTTTTTCTTCTAAAGAGAGACGCTTTGATGTTTACATATTGTTGAACATTCTGGTGTTCAGAAAAATCAGACGAAAGAGGTCTGATGACGGTTCAATATTGACAAAAGATTTGCCCAGTGGATACTTCTTTAATCCAGTTGTTTCATTGTAGCTTAATTAGTGATTAGCAGGGGCGTGCACAGAAATTTTGGGGCCCGTCACAAATGACTTTTACGGGCCCCATTCATATTGCTAAACCTTACGCCCCTACATCCCTACATACATATCACCTTTCACCAGTCATTTTAAAAATCTCGGCAACCTTCAGGCTCGGGACCGCACCAGCAAAACCCTTCTCCTCCTCCCCCAACCCCCCTCCCTGTGCAAGCCCCTGACGATTAGTAATGAATTAGCTAAATTACTTAATTCAACTAGTGAATGGGGGTGGGGTGGAATAGGATGAGCCATTTATCTCAGAGCTCTTAGAAAAGGGTTTGTAAGTAATTTTAAACATTATTGAATTACTTTTACTGCAAAACTTTTTCGAAAAAAATCGAACATTGAAACTGTTACATAATTAGTTGGACTGGAATTAAATAATTATTTTGTGCAATGTTGTTTCAATTTTTATACTATGCAGAAAGTTTTACAATGTAGTAGATCAAATGCATGACGCCTAGTGAATAATGTTCAAAAAATATTAAACAACTTTTTAACCTTGTTTATCCAAATCTCCGGATAATCTGGATCGAACTTGAGGAATTTTTTTTCCTTTTAATTTTACTTTCACATAAATTTTTAGTAAAAGCAAGAACGCAATTATAAGTACGCCAAACATTCACTTTTTGTTAACTTTACGATGAAACAAAACCCACTTTAACGAATTAAATTTAATACACATCTGATTTGTTACGTAAAAGCGGCTGTCTTTTGCTAAAAATTACTTTATTGAAATTAATTTTAACATTTAATCATGACATGTGATAGATCACACATTGTTAATTTCTGATAAAAGGCCTTAACCTATATTGGAACATCAAAAAGCAATAACAAATTCTTTAGCGTATATTAACTATCAGTATGTGTAACTTCTGTGCCAATATTTTATTTACAACTAGTGGCACCCGCACGGCTTCGCCCGTAATAGAAAAATTAAAGGTCTTTTGGTTCGCTTGTATATTTACAAATAATGTATGGTGAATTTTCTCGCCAATTGGCTTGTACCGACGTTACAGTTCCACGTTATGATAATTTCGTATCTCGCCAATTGGCTTGTGCCCATGTTACGGTTCCACGTTATGATAATTTCGTAATTTATGATAGTTTTTTTCTTAAAATTGGAATAAAAAAAGAACCACATCGAATTTTCGAAAAATCGCTTCGAGGTGCACACCCCCATGCTACATACTAACTTCGTGCCAAATTTCATGAAAATCGGCCGAACGGTTTACGCGCTATGCGCGTCACAGACATCCTACAGACATCCTACAGATATCCTACAGACATCCAGACATCCTCCGGACAGAGAGACATTCAGCTTTATTATTAGTAAAGATACTGCTGCAGGCAGGTAAACGACAGTATCTGTAGAAATGAGTTTTCGAGACATTTTAAGAAACGTGTTTTGGATTCAATACTAACAATAGGGAAATGTTTGAATTAGATTTTTTTGTGCTTTTTTTCAGAGAAACCAAATATGCAAGCTTGTACAGTAACGCTAACGAACAACAGATAAAAAAGTGCAAAAAGAAAAAGAAAGAAAATCCACGGCAGAATATACTTGCATACATTACATAGAAAATACTTGCATACATTACATATGTATCCGTATCAAAAATGTGTGTTAATAATTTTAAAAAAATCAATGCCATCACAAATTTTCAAATATAAATCTTAAATCAACAAAATCTCATAACGTAATCAATATTCAGCTGGCAAATTCTTCCGTTATAAGAAAAACAAACAAATTTGGCTAAAATCTTCGAAAATGTGAATGCGATTTGTTATTATTCATACAGACGAAAGTTGGTTAACCAAAGTCCCAAGTTAAATATCTTAAGACTAAAATCATACAAATGATGAAAAAATAAAAGTTTTGCGAAAAACCAATTTTCAAGAGTAAGTCAAACTTGCAAGTCAGAAAGTAATACATACATTACTAAGCTTACCTGTGAAAAATAATTCCAGTGTTTTCATCGTCCATTGATTTATACACCCATAGGCAACGCTGATTGTCTTTTTTTACACCAAAAGTTAATGAAATAGGATTATTTTAAGTTTAAAATCTCAAAACAGAGCTGGGGAAGTTGACGAGTACAGGATACCGACCGCAAAATGTTTTCCTATTCCTATTCAGAGTCACAACTGACTAGAACTGTATTTATGTCGAGGACTGCATACTAAGTGCCTTGCCTCCATTATTTTATATACCGATGGATGGCAGCACCATCACCGGATCAAACTGTTAATGAGAATTTAGAACTAGTTCAGGATCCAATAGCTACCTGGTGCTAGAACCCCCAGAGGTATCGTTTCACTTGGAGGACATTGAGACCACGAGTATATTTAACGTCGCCCAGTCCCCTTTAATGACGACGGTGGGTCTTCGACCATCGAGGTTCGAACCCAGGACCCTCCGGCCCCGAATCCGACACTCTACCGATCGGACTACCACGGCCCGCACAATGTTTTGCAAACTTTAATATGGAGGATCGGTTACAGTTTACAGCTCTACGTTTGTCTCCTTAAGTTTATTCTTACCTTATGATACAGTCTTGAGGGGTGGGGGAAGAACTCTTAAAGATCCTCTCATTAGAATCTTAGGCCATTGATCAAAGATTAGAATTTGCATAGGTGTGTAGTGCACCAAAAACGTTTGGGGTCAGAAGAGATGCGGGAGGATTCGTGGTGGCGAGTTTCAGTGGCGGTGCCCTTAAAGTTGAATTTTTGGGAGGTGGAGTGGGCTAAATTATTGGATTTTAAAGTAATTATTGATGAAATTATATCTCCCAGACGACTAGAGTAAAACTATGTTCGAAAAATTTATATGAAAATAAAACCTGAGAAAAATATAAACACAATAATCAAGTCAATTCTTCTTTGTTTAAGCACGTGAGTTCATCAAAACTAGCAATTTTTGATTGATCGATAATTTTGAACTTAGAAAAGCGGAGGGGCAAGGATCTTTTGCTTTTGAAAGTGAGGAAGCAGTCGCCCCCCCCCCATTTAGTGCTAACTACAAAATTTGAACATACTTGAAAAAGTTTCAAATAACGGCTAAATTATAATGATAATCTTAAAGAGTTGAAAAAGGATCAAAGGAGCCTTGAAATAGCTATTATGCTGTATTTCCTTGAGAATTAGTGCTTATTTACTTTGGTTTTCCCTTTACTTATTTAATGATAATGCAATCTTAAAAAACAAGTAAAGATATTTATATACAATAGAAATCCATAAATAAATACTTTTTGTTACAGGTGGGCATATTAACCCTGCGGTGACCGTGGCTTTTGCTGCTGTGGGGAAAATGCCTTGGAGTAAGGTACCTTGGTATCTGGCGGGTCAACATTTGGCAGGATTTGTGGCTTCTGTCGCCGTTTTTATAACATACTACGGTACGACTTTTTAACCTTTTTTGTGTACGTGAAAGATTGTTTGGCATTATAATAGCAGAAAATGGATGTACTCATATAAATTACTAACGCTAACAGTTCCGCAACAAAATGTATGCAATGGATTTGCATGTGCCAAAATGTTGTTAATCGATTGTTCTTCTGATATCCTATTACTAATCACATGTTTTCAAGTACATGTTTGTAAGTTGCTTGCGGTGTAGTTCTTTAGTTGGGGGTTCAAAGAATCCCAAAGGACTCCGTGAACTGGCAAGCAACGTTTGCCCGCTTAATTTAAAATTCGTCAATTGTCCCGCGTTCATAAATGGCCAGAATCTCACAGTACGGAGTCGTGCGTTTAGTTTTACTACATCTCTGAATTTACGAATTGAAATTCTGCTTAAACTGCTCCCCCCCCCCCCTTTTTGAGCAACCACTTCGAGTAGAATGGATAGAATGCATTCTGATTCATCCGCCATCGTTTAATTTCACCGCACTTTCCGGATCCGTTGAGCGATCTAAAGTAACCTACTATGCATCTTTAATGCCTTATCAAAATCGTGTCAGATAAGCTGAACGGAGGGACAAGGCTCTGTCTTCCTGGAACTACGAGATAACCACAATGTTTATGGCTGAGACTGAGTACGAGAGCAAAACACGTCCATCAGCGAGGTGATCTAAGATTTGGCACTTGTGTCGTCAATCATTTAGTAATCCTCTACATTATATCTGTCGGGAGAATCTTTACTTTCTTATGTTTATGACGCCATTTAACTAATAATAATAATAGAAAACGAGTACATAAAGTTTTATGGAGCTTGAAATCGTCAATAACATGTGAACTAATATTTTATCTTTTTTTTTTTTAGTTCATGAGAATACGTAGCGGTGTGATTTAAGTGAAAACCCAACATAAAAAAGCACAAAATCTCAAGAAAATACAGCATGGGCATGCAGATATTTCAAAACGACTATGGAGCCTTTTCATTAGTGCAAAAAACTCAGCACATAAACTCGACCAAGAATAGGTTAATAAATATAACTTTGATATGACACTATAACATAGACATCATACTGGTATTTATTTATAAAAATCAATGCGATCTATCATACAAGATGAATTTCACCAGGAAAGCTCGAAAAATTCGATACGTTTTTTCGAAAGTGATTTTTTCCTATTTAGAAAAAGTAAGTTTTCATTTCATTCCAAGGTTGAAATGGGGAATTTTTTTACATCCCCTTCCCCGTATCAGAATCCTTGGCCTCAAACCATGCTCAGCAGTCCTAAAATTTATGTATATACATCAGACGGACAGATTGTTGTGACCGCCCCCCCTCCCCCCTCACACACACAAAAAAAACATATTTTGGTTGCTCCCTTGTACATTATTAAAATTTTTGTGGAATTTTATTTAATTTTTTTGCGAGTCCATTTTTTTAGTCTACGAGTTTTTAGTTAAACTAGTCACTACCGAATTTTCAGACTCGGATCTGCTCGCTGTAGGAACCAGCGCTTAATTTGCATATTCAGGGGTGCCTCCCCCTAAGAGCAAGGGCGCACCCCCCCCCCCCCCCCCCCCGCTAAATATCGCGAAGATCCCCCAAAAAAGCAAGAGAGCCCACCCTAAAAGTGAAAAATTCCCCTCAACCCCCCCCTCCTTAAAAATTTCATTGACGCAGTTTGCACCATAACCCCTTCTAGGTAGGCACCGCTGGCATATTAGCTCACAGGAGCTGAGCTCCTGTATTTCTTTTCGAATTTTTTGACATCATAGGCAAAACTCAGCCTATTTACGTGCAAAAATAAGATCTGAGGACTATACTGCTGTAAAGAGGTAAAAGGCAGTATCTGCAGAAATAAGTTTTAGAAACATTTGAAGAAATGCGTTTTGGATTCAATGCTAACAATAGGGAAATGTGGTAATTAGACGATTTTTTTTTTCGCGCTTTCTTTCAGTGGAAACCAAATAAGCAAGCTTGTACAGTAAAGCTATCGTACATTAGATGATAAAAATGCAAAATAAAAATAAAAAAAAGAGAAAAATTTGCAATTACTGCCCTTTACCTGCCTACGACAGTACAGGGCTACTGTACTTCTTTTGCGAGAAATTAAACCCAGTAATAACTATTTTCTTCTTATACATATTAAAAGAAGCTAATCAACAGAAAATCGCAAATCAAACCAGCTTGAATTATGAAAAACTATTCAAGTTGTAATGCAGAAAGTTGTGCTTTTCATTATTGATACACTTGCTTTTTTATCTCTAGATGCTTTCAATGCTTTCGATCCGGAACGAACAGTCGTCGGGGATACTCACACAGCTTGGGTATTCGCAACGTATCCAAGAGATACTATCTCGATTTGGAACTGCTTCATTGCGGAGGTAGGTTCTTCGTTCGAAAATTAATTACTTATCAAGAAATTGTTTCTTTCATTTTTGCAGAAGTGAGGTTTAAGGAATGCTTTCTACTAGAATTTGCTAAGATGTTTTCAAAATTTGGATCGGTAAAAAAAATACAAATCTGCAGTTATGCTTTAGTGGTAGTGTAAAATACACATTCACCATGAATAACCTTTGTCAGGTAGTTTAGTAAAGCTTGCGCACTAAACTACCAAAAAAGTGCTCAAAAGTAGGACAATTGTAAACTCTTCTTCTGTTGTTCCCATCAGGTTTGCGGAGTCAGAGTAAAAATGATAAACTACGACTAAAGAAATTTTTGAGCCTTTGACTCCGGCTCTGAATCCTTTGCCCCAAAATCAGTCCGACTCGGTCTTCGCAAGCTCTAGTTTTCATCACATTCACAAATAAATCTGTACAGAAAGAAGAATGACTGTTTAAAATTTATTTTCAAGATTTACAATATGACTTTATTGAGCAGAAAATAATATTTATGGAGACAGCTATCAGGTTATAGATTATTTCGGATTAATTTTAATGGTACATTAAAAGGTATTTTAACAATGAATACCATTTATGGAACATCAAAAAATTGTATAAGCAATGAATTTTGGAAATAAAATCGTATATCTTTCTAGTAAATAAAGCTGAAGTGAGGACCTATTCATAAGACATTTTACTCAAGGTACCTTTATCAAATATTATTATGAATTATATACCATATTAATATCAACCGTCTATAGTCTTCCTAGGTCTAATAGTGATCAAACAGAAATTGTCTTGATACTGCTCCATTTATACCGTTTATCACTCACGATGAATCCAAGACGATTTTTATTTTGTCTGAAGAGAATGAATTATGGGAAGCTATTGCGAACACTAATTTTTCATTACTTTTTTCTCATTTCATTGAAACAGATACAATTTTGACATTTATATGTCAGTTACCATCCAACGAAATTGATCACTGCAATTCGGATTGAAAAAAAAAAAAAATCTTTAAAATGAATGAACTTAATGTTACATTTTTCTCGATTTTTATTGCTTTAGTACAGGACCAAACCATAACCAGGACCATAATTCCCCATAACCAGAAAATTTCGAGGAGGGTATAAAAATAATAAGTGTCAAATAATAAATAATCTAAGTTTCAAATTAATGAATGTATTTTTCTATTATTAAATTATTTTCTGAAAAATCTTTTTCCGAAGGTTATAGCCGGAATTCTGGTCATGTTCACCGTGATGGCCATCGTGGATAAGAGAAATCTCAACATTCCCAAGTTCCTATACCCCATATTCATTGGCGTCATGATACAAGTCACTGCACAGACATTCGGCCTCAACTGCATGGCACCCATCAACCCAGCACGGGACTTCCCCACTCGAATCTTCACAGCTATAGCAGGATGGGGGAAAGAAACCTTCAGGTGAATGTTAAATACTATTATAATTATACAGATAAAAGCAATTTAACCCTCTCAGTGGTAAGTCCTATTGTACTCGGGACCGGGGTATGCTATGGAGTTTAGTGTTTGAGTGGGGGTGTTCCCGCTGCCAAGTGGTTTCTGTAAATGGCCATCCTTGTTCACCAGTCGATTTGAACTTCCGTCAGACACCCGAAGCGTCAAATGAATTCTGATTAATTAAAAAAGGCTTCTTTCGGCGGCTCATCAAGGTTCAACTCAGCTGGTGAATGTAGCCTTTACGATCATATTCAAGCCTCTTTCAAACACCCAAACCGCCCAATGAAACCTTCTAATTGACTGAAAAATGCTTCGACACATGGGCGGATTTATGGGGGGGGCAGAGGGGGGCAATGCCCCCCCAATTTTGGAAAGACTTAATGTAGTAACAACACATCTTCCAAAAAAAAAAAAAAAAATTACTATTATTTTTTCTTTTTGAATAGTTCAGAAGGGCACCATAGGGCACCATAGGTGCTCCCAAAACTGGGGGGCAATTCCCCCCAGTTTTGGGAGGACTTTATATAGTAACAACATATCTTCCAAAATCTTAATACAAAAAAAATCATGACTTTTTCTTTTTTGAATAGTTCAATGAAAATGAAGAGAAAAGCGAATGTCCTTTTCTGAAGGGAAAAAAGAAAAGGGGGAAAAACGAACATTGAATACAAATAGTACAGCTGTCACTGGGGTGCTGAAAATGTGTCTAAATTCACTATTTTGGACTGAAAACCATTTGGGCAAGTATATGAATGAAAATATAGGCTAAACGAGCTATACATTAAGCTGCAACACTTATAATAACTGACGATTATTTTAACAAATTAGAACCTAAAGCAAATGGGACCCCCCCCCCCCCATTCACGCTAACCGAACGATCTACTCGTTATGATGTGTCCACATTTCAAGTATATTTGCATAATATTTATGTTTTTAGTAAATTAATTGGTCGTTTGAGAAATTCTAAAAAATAGACTAAAAAAAATACATAGTCCCCCCCCCTTCTCTCTCTCTCTCTTTTTTTAAAGAGAGAGAGAGAGAGAAAATAAATACTACCGCAAACTGAATAAATTTTAGTTATCTGAGCTTTCTGATTAAATGATTCTTTTTACTTACTTTATGAATACTGTTTTAAAAATAAGATAAGTCATAATCATCTAAGTCTAAGTGAGTCAGTGCTTGTCATTATTGAAATCTAAATAATTGAGTCATCAAAATTTGTGCAAAAAATTGCTGAAATTTTATAGAAATCTATAAAAATCTAACAAAGATTGGTAAAATCGTAAAAATCCTTTAACCGTAAAAACTGACGAATTTTCGTAAAAATTACAAAAAATCAAGCAAAAATTTGCAGGTAAGAGTGAATTACAAACAGGGTCAAATTTGCCTATAAGATAAATAAGCTATTGCTTAGGGTCCTTGCTTTGAAGTGGGTCCCTAACTCCCAAAAAAAATTCATGATTCGTTTCTTAAAAAATGGAAATTGCTTGAAAAACTAATTTCATTTTTAAGTGCTTGAAAACCTCTAATATTTGGAAACGCGTGGCTACAAACCTTAAATTTTAAAATTTCTAACAAATGGTAGAGGAGGAGGAATGCCAAAATATGTCAAATTCAGCTCTTTGCCACATCCTGTATTAAAAATGTAAAAATCATAGTTCTCTCGTTTGTAACATATTATTTGAAATAAATTTTTGTGACTCACATGTTTCATATCTTGTTATTTATTCAATCCCGAATGCAGTATTTTGGAAATACTTTTGTATTTATTGCTTTTATCTTACTTCTTCTGCATATTGTCTTTCTGTTTAGCACGGAAAAAAATATACACTACTTCTATTTCTTTTCGTTTTCTGCCCCACTTGCAACTGAAGAAAAGTTGTTGTCATGAGAAACCTATGGTTTCTTTTTTCTTTTAAATTTAAAATAGCTATTTCTCACAAAGTTAGAACAGGACTGTAAAAGTTTACAATCAAGTACTAAAATGTCAGAGACTGGAAAGTACAAATGAAGTGCGTTAAATAATTTTATTTATTCTAGAGTTCTCGAAAATAATTAGATAAGTCTTTGAAAATCCTAAGCAAAGTGGGCTCCAATTACTTCTACTGCATATTGTTAATCTGTTTAGTCAGAGAAAAAAATGATACCCTACCTCTATTCCTTTTCGTTTTCTGCACTACTTATAATTTAAAAAAGTTTGTTGTAATGAGAAATCTATAGTTTATTTTTTCTTTCAAACTTAAAATAGCTGTTTCGTACAAAGTTAGAACAATACTGCACAACTGTATAATCTAGTTATCAATTTCTATCTCTATCCAATTAACCTTTATAAGGCTTCAAAGTACAGAATTTTATATCCATTTTACAAAATTTCCTCCGGGGGAGAAACCCCCAGCTCCCTAAAATTGGAGATATTCTATTTCCCACTTAAAAGGGAGCCCTGCGTCGCTCTCTTGATACCAGCTCCCTCTCTTAAAGTCAATTCAAAAAGGACAGCATGAAAACACACATTAATGAAAACGACACACAAAAAAGTAAACATGGATTTATGCATCACAGGAAACACACAAAAACATGGGAGTGGGGGGCAATAAAAATGTTGCTAAAAAAAAATCCTGCCCCCCCTCCCCCCCCAGGAACTCAGTCCTAAATCCGCCTATGCTTCGACAGGTTCGGAGGTAGGTTCAGCTCGGCCTCGAGGTCGGCCAATATGGCCTTTACGGCCTTATTCACTAGCAGATTCAAGCGTCTGTCAAACACCCTAACCACTAAATGAAGTCTTCTAATTGATCGAAGAAGGATTTGATCGACGGTTCGGGTGTCTCACTAAGGTATTATTCACACTTTAAGGTCATATTTTCCTTGCAGATTCAGGTCCCTGTCAAACACTATAAGGACAAAATAAAGCCTTCTAACTGATTGAAGAAAGCTCGACGGTTCGAGTGTTTGAGAGAGGTTCAAGTCGGCTGGTGAATATGGCCATTATGATCTTATTCACTAGTCGATTGATATTTCCATTAACTACTAGAACCGTAGCGTCGATTGAAGCCTTTTGATTGATTGAAAAAAGCTACTGACGGCTTTTAGGATGTTTGACTCAGGTTCGAATCAGTAGATGAATACCTTTGACATAAGCGAAGTTAAAAGGGGGCTAACCCCCCTTGAAAACTTATAAGCCCCGTCAAAGAAAGAAATACAAACGAAGTTTAAAGCCTTCTTTCTACATGCGTATCTCTAAAATCGTTATTTTCGTTTCTCCAAAAGTAATACGCACATCAATCAAGAAATATTTTTATACTAGCTGCGTGCCCGGCGTTGCACGGGCTACCTAAAAAATGTAAGAGCAGTCCAGTTGATGCTTTTGTAGTACACTGACACTAGTTTCTAACGCGTTAAGGAATAAATAAATGCGCGTAAAGCAAGGTTTGCAAAACACCAGTAAAACATATTTTTTCCAAAACACCTCATCAACGTTAATAATCGCTATCAATGATACAAGTTATGAGTACATTTTCAGTCAGCACAAAAGGGGAAAATATATGCATTATCAACTATAATCTTTACTCACGTTAAACTGAATTACATCTGATAAACTATATCGGAAATATTTATGCACAATAACAATCCGCTTTTTACATAAAATAGTCTACTACCCGGCGTTGCCCGGGTGTTTATTAATGCAACATACCACTCAGATAAATATTTGGATGGATTCTATCCACATGGTCGTACAAGAATTACATCAATCCGTTTTCCAGGTACAAACCCTCAAAGAACTCAAATAACTTGTAAATCACTCATTTACTTTACGACGTGCACGGTCCTCCTCGAAAATGAAAGTTATGTCATGTGACGCGTATTTAACAATCAGGCTTGAACAAAAAAAAAAAAAAAACAGCAAAATTTTGCTGCAGATTACGGCAAAATAATCGAAAAGTAAACAACTTAAACACCCTGATTACAGGAAAAGCCTTAAAACAAAAGCCTAATTTTATTTCTTTATATTCGAGAAAAAAAATTGCAACAGATGTTTCTTTTCAATGATTTTCTTCACGCTGTAAATTTTAATAAAAGCGTTCATCCGTAAAGTTGAGTTGAAGCACTGAATAATAATTTGAATGGAGGAAAGCCTTCGAAAAAATATGGATTTTATTTTGAAATCTAAGAGTCATAATTAATTATTTTTAATTGATATCTCCGCTAATTATTATCGGAGGATTATGTTAAATAGCCAAACATGAAGACGGGAGGATTACGAATCCATCGATACCTGGTTCGATGGTCAGTTCACTGTCGTTCGGGAGAAGAAGCTTGGACATAGATAGATAGATAGATACTCAGATTTTATATGTATAAGATGTTTTTCTCCGTCTCAGTTTCAGGCATGAACTTATCTTAATTCTCAGTTTCGTATACACCTTAAACTGTAAATGAACTAAGATTTGTTTCTCATAAATTTTGCGAAATTTCCTCTAATTTCAAAACTGATATTTAGCATCGATAAAAAATTAAATAAATGGACTTGTAAAAATCATTTTGCTTTTTGAAATTAACTGAAATTATCTATTTTTTTTATAGTATCCGAGGTTATGGTTACTGGTGGATTGGTATATTAGGACCTCACATCGGATGTATCCTCGGTGGATGGTTGTACTACATAGGTATCGAAATACATTGGCCTCCAGAAGACAAACAAGAAGATCAAGAGCTAGCTCTAAGTATGTTCTTTTCCGCCATTTTTAAGCCACTTTGTTTTCGAAAAAACAAACAATAGAATGTTTTATCGAAATAGTCAATACTCACAGTCACAAATCATATAACATTTAAATTTCGCATCACGAAATTACTGTACTATTACATCAGGGGTTTCCAACCTGTGGCCCTCGCCCTCGGACTGTATGCCCCCGCTCATCTAGTTTCTGTGCTCCCACGAAGATTTTTGGGAAGATTATTTCCAACATTAAATTTTATTATTCGCATGCAAGAAAAATACTTTTTGAGAAATGCCATATTTGTTCCAGTTGCTGCTCATTAACAAATGCCGTATTTTACGGACTATAAGAAGTACTTCCGAAATTCAGGTGTATTTCGTAAGCGAAATCGTTGAGGCAATTCCATGACAGAGCTAGAACTATGGACGTCGTGTTTAGTGGTTACAAGTCGACAATCTCAGTTTCTCCATAAAACATTTCATATACTTTCGGTAAAAGTTTCTTTTTGTTTTCAATTTGCGATATTCGTTACGTTGACAAAGTTTCCCTCCCACCCCCCCCCCCCCCCTTCCGTTCTAAAGTATACTTTGGTCACTGCTATAACTATGTTGCGGCTCGCCACCGAACCTTTGATTGCAGCTGCGGCCCTCTAACACTTAGAAGTTGGAAACCCGCGTAATACATCATAAATGATGGTCACTGCCATGGCATGTTTTCAAACATGTACAAACTATTTGCATAAAAAGAGGGAAAAACATAAAGTTGTCATTTTTTATGAATTTCATTTAAAGAACTACACCCAAACCTCTTTTTCTGCAGTGGATAGGGACCGCATAAAAAAAAAATCACATAAAAAAAAGATCGTTCGTTTTATAAATACTATCGTCAATTGAGTTCCAATCTGATTGAAATTTTCATACACAGCACAAAAAAAGTTCTCACAAAAAAAGTCATAAAAAAAATAAATAAATAACTAAATAAATAAATAAAATAAATAAAGAAATAGATAAATTTTAAAAAATCGCACAAAAAGAGGTTTGGGTGTACTTTTATACATATGCTTTAGTTGGAATTTTATTTTTACTATAACATTATTGGCGTGGTTTTCCATATGAGGATCTCCGGGATATCTGCTGCTTTAAGTGCATTCCGAACCACTAAAACGTGATCAGAGAAGTACTATGTCAATTAATAACATCAACACTCTAGCCAAAGCTCGAACCAGATCCAAGTGGGAACCTTGTACAACTGTACCTAAGCCACTATGTGGTTTTTAAATACTAAAATGGAATATAGGTAGTTCGTTTTTTTTTTAAATTACCTCTTTCTGTCTTCCTATTATAAATGATAATATCGTTTTAAAATCAAAGCATCAGACCTTGAAAAATATAACTGTATTTAATAATCGAAAGCAATATTTATTATGTTGTCTAGTAAAAGATTTGCTATTTAAATTCATAGATACCATTTTCACATATTCATCCGCTTTTCATGCAAATAATGATCTAATTTTTACTAGCAAGATAAAAGATTTCGAACGAGACATTAGAAATAAGGACTAAGATTTTTGTATCAACCGAAAATAAAATAAAAGCAACGTTTTTCGAACTTAGGCTTCAGCTGTGATTTTGGCACGTTTTTAAGTTCTCTAAAAGAAGCCAGGGCTACTATTATAATTTCTTGGCTTAAAATAGAAGAGTTTCTTCTACCATTTGTACTAGTTATCATCAAATTTTTAATTTTGTCTCTTACACTCTGTTGGTTCTTAGTGTTTCATGTGTTTTTACCTAGTAAAAGACATAAAAACGCATTTTATCATACTGCAGTAGCCTCTATAGACCAGTGGTAGCACTAATACATCAACCTTTTGGATTGAAACATAGTGAAAACATTTACTTGGTATCTTGGTACTGACAAGGGCTACTGAACGCAATTTTACAGGGTTTATATATCTTATTACACATCACACGTAGTCTTCTTTTTTTTAAATCATTTTAAAAGACACTGCTGTCAGGCTATGTTTTATCTGTAACGGTTTCATGTAAGGTTTTAAAGCAAAATATTTTCAACTACCTACTGCATTTGCCAAGTAATATTGTCAAGCGACCAATAAAGACGATTCTGAATGAGTCGAGCAGGAGAAAATGAAAATTAGCTACGGGATTACCATACGAGTGTTTCGGTCATTTCGACGTGCCGCACAGTGTTTCGATTAATACAAGATAGCTGGACAAAAGTCAAATTCAGAATTCATCACTTCATCACAAGAAATTAAGGTTTTCCTAAATTCACATGATTTAATTGTTCAAGAATAATATTATTTATACTGGTAAGTTTTTCCCTAATTTAATTGCTCCATCAGATAATTAAACAATATTAATTTTTTTTTGAAGATAAGCGAAGGAGTTTTTGCTAATGGGTAATGATTTTACCCATTTGTACCCGGGCCAAATTTTCGGTGTATAATAGCTGCACTTTTCCCATCATTAATAAGGCTTATTATAGTCAGCACGCTCTAGTACAACATACTTTTTTCCTATAGAATACTTTCTTTCGAGTAGGGATTTCTTTGAAGAATTATTGAAGCATCCAAATTTTTGGGTAAAAAAAATGTTGTACTCAAGTGTTCTGACTATAATACGTCTTATTATTAATGGGAAAGCTGCAGCTACTATATGCAGAAATTTAGCACGGGTACAAATGGTAGAAGTCATTGCCATCACTAAAAAGTTTTGAAACAGACAAAAATTCCGTCGTTCATCTGAAATTTTTTTAAAAATATTGTTTAACAATCAGATAGATTTATTAAATTAGGGGAAAAAAGCACTTACTAGAATAAAAAATATCCATCTCGAACAATAAAATCGTATGAAATTAGGAACACTTTAATTTTGTGTGATGAAATGATGTCTGGAACTCAACTCATTTATTCAATGACAAACGGATACGTACCTTTGAACCTTATTACTCACGTGACGGAATGGTGCCGCTGCGTATGTGGCAAACTGGTATCCCTTGTGAACATTATTGGCATTGGTGGATTGGTGCCACTGTGTTGAACCATACTGAACAAATTAACTAGTATTCACTCATTGTTTTAAAATGCACACGTTTCATAGATTTTTTAAAAATCTTATTTTAAAGCATGTACTAAAACCTTCTTTATTGAGTAAGAGAACTATAAGTATTTTATTTGAGTCAATGCTTTTCAACTTGTTTTCATTCTAATAATTTTAAATTCATTTTCTTTCCAGGGACAAAAGCGTGATTAATTCATTCATCGGTGTGTGTCTGTGCTTAGTGTTATGCATGTTTTCTATCAAGTCACCGTTTCCCATCAGATCTACGAGATTCCTCCCTTCATGTTCAATTTTATATACAAATAAAAATATGCTTTATCAATTAATTTAGAACGTTTTTTTTTACTTCTTCTCTTGTAAAAACACATGTAGATTTTTTTTTTTTTTTTTGAAAATGATAATAATTACAATCATAATAAATTCGACCGATCCAGCAGTTTAAAAGACTAACATTCAATGTTCGGCAGTCAAAAGCACATTTAGAAATGCAACTAACCTTTAAAATTTAAGAATTTGACTTCTCCAGTTATGAGTTAATTTGGAAAGTTAATTTGTAGTTGTAGGAGTCAAGTTTTTTGAACGAAATTTATTGACAAGCTTGCCAAATTCGAAATCCTATTTCAAAGGAAGTAGCAAATCGTTCCCTAAGTGAATCGAAAAACATTGGATATTTCTACACCTACAATTAAAGAAACTGTTATGGACAGGGTTGGCCGGATTGGACCCAATTGGGTTGGACCCAATGGTTTTTTTTTGAAAAAACCCATTTAAAAAAAACCCATTATTTAGCCCACTTTTGGGGTTTTTTTTAAATTTTCCAAGAAGTTTTTTAAAAAATTAATTAATTTAAATACTTTCACAATTTAAACTTCTTTTTTATTTGTTTTTCACCACAGCCGATGGACATAAAAAATGAATTTTGAACTTTAATAGTATTTCTTCACTCTTAACAGCATTAAAAAAAATACTTCAAAGATTTTAAATAAATGTATTTAACTTTTTTCTTTAATAGGTCAATAAATAACTCAAATTATCTTGACTAAGTCCTGTCACATCTGATTTTCTCAATATTTGTAGATTGTACGGAGGAAACTACTCTAGCCGAAAGGCTTTCGTGTGAAATATTTTCTGGAAACCAACACGTCACAAATCTCGAATATAAACAAGGTATATTTTTTAGAAATTAACAGGTTTTACGAACGGTCGAACAGAAAACAGAATAAGATGTACATTATCTTACAAAAAAGTTTAATATTTCTTACTCTGTACACAGAAATAGAAAAACAGGCAACATAAAATTCAAAGAAATGTCTTGATTAACCTGGAATTCAGTAAAAAGGGATTTAAACTACTTGAGGTTCTACAGTAGTTTTGCATAACAAAATGAAATACAATAAAGTAAAATGCAAAAAAAAAAAAATGTCGTAATTACAAAAAAACAATAGATTTTATCACTTGAGAAGTAACTTTGCCTTAACTGTTGGTAGTCATGGAAACTAAAAAATCTGAAACTTCACCATTCCTGGGTTTCGTCGTCTTTTTTACTTTTCTTCAAAAAACGCTGAATTTTCCAGCTTTTTTTACCTTAAGACAAATTTTTTGCTTTGTCCATATACTTAAGCTACAATATGCTACAAGCACCCCACATTTTCCCTAAGAAAAGACAAAAAAAACCCACATTTCTTTTAAAAAAACCAGCTTTAGTTGGGTTTTTTTTTGGGTTTTATTTAAAAAAACCCAAAAAACCCTGGGTCCATGGGCTTTTTTAAAAAAACCTGGGTTTTGGCCAACCCTGGTTATGGAACTTGGTATCCGTTAGATTCCTGTGAACACTTTTGTTTGCAAGCAATACCCAAGCATGGTATGTGTACTGAACTTAGTACGTTTTCCACTTATGTTTGTTGGAATTAAAAGTGCTGTTTGATTAATTTTGGTTTAAGTGAGTGAAAAGAAAAAATCATTTAGGATTAGGTTAGTAGAAAAATTCTTGACTTTTAAAATTCATCTCTTTAGAGGTGAGAAGAGTTATGCGGTTAAAAAGCGATGAATGACACTTTAAGTCCCCAAAGAAAAGTGTCAGCTTCTCGGAGGAGACAGTAAAATTTACAATGAATAATTTAAGTTTATTTAATTTAGTTGGCAGTTGTTCCAAACTGCTATATATAAAGAGTTAAACTGTGACAAATCCACTATTCAAATTAACAATAGAAGCGCAGCAGTCTCCGGATAATGGCTGCATAAAGAGGTAAAACAAACGAATCTAGAAACTAATAACCTGCTTTCCAAAACATAAAATTACATTATTTACTTTAGAACTTGTCTAACAAAAGAAACAAGTATGTAGTACACAATGTGCGCACTAAAGTTAATTGCTACTCTCTTAACTAACTATAACGGCTGCTGCTATATTCAAAAAAGCAGTATCTAAATAGCCATGCGCTACTGAGTGAAATCACCTTAAGGCGCTACCTGCTGGAAAATTGGGGAGTTCAAATTCCTATTGCAAAAACGGAGCGAGATAGGGGAGAAAAAGTGATGTTCAAAATTGTTGATCTTCATCGATGTAGTACGAAATGGCACTTAGAGGACAATAACGCAAAGAATAGAGCGATTAAAACTGGCCTTTGTTTCTTCGTGATTTCTTACACTGCGACGTGAGAAAACGATCTAAGAAAGTAGCGTAGTATCTAAGACAGGAACAAGAAGTTCCGTTCAGAACTAAACGAGCCAACTTCCCCGAACACTACTATCGACTTTCTACTGATCAATGTTCTCTAAATTAGCTAAACTTGAAAATTACGTCAAGTATACCTTTTCAACAATTAAAATTAGTTTCTAAAAACAAATAATGCCTATCACTATCAAAAAAAAAAAAAAAAAAACCCTAATGAAATAGATGCGTGAAAAATTAATAAACAGACAAGCAACGTAGGAGTACATATAAACAATCAAAAGCAGCCAATGTCTTTCCATACAAAAAAAATAATAACAATCACTTAAAAAGGACGAAACAGTATTAAAAATAAAACGCACATCAAAATAAATACATGTTATCAAAGAAAAAAAAATCGTTTGCAGCTCTTTCTTTTTGGTAAAAATCCTCGAATTTTACTTTTTCTCCGTGGACAAAAAAACTAAAATTAATAAATAAACTTTTAAGGAAGAAAAAAGTAAGTAATAGGTCTTATTAAATAAATGATTTTCATTTAAAATAAAATTGTTTGCAGCTCTTTCTTTCCGTTAAACAATAAAGCAGTTCAAATTTCCTTCTATTTTCAATTGTCAAAAATAAAATGTATAAATTAAAACTTTAGAATGAAAGTACAATGAATCGTCTCAACAATTATTATTTCTCGATAAAAACATTTCCGTCGTCAATCACAATGAAAACGATTTTTTAACACGCTTTTATTAGCTTCACCTGTATGTATGTATGTATCTTGTAACGAAATCTTGCAGCTCAAATTTCGCCCACTTCCTGCGATCGGATTCTTTTGAAATTTGGCACGCGACCTCAGACCCGATGACAATGCAATATTCTATAATCAAATTAATTAATTAACTCTTTTAATTGTTAGTTTCCTCCAATTTTAATCAATATTTTGGCATAAATCCAACAATGTGAGAAAGGAAAAATTTTTTAAAAATACATTAAAAAATGCTCGCAAAATTTATTTAAAAATATCTACAAAAACCTATAATTTTTCTGCATCAGACAAAATTTGTTCCAATGTTCCAAGGTAATTAGAACATGAAAAAGAATTGTTTTTAACTAATTTCATGCCAAAATTTAGGTGAGCCTTCAATTGGAAATTCATTGCTGATCAAATCATTGTTGAACAAAACTTTTATTCAAATGCATCTCAAATTTTCAAAGTAATGTAGATATGATTTCCGCACACAGACATCGATAACTTAGAAGGATTAGCTGGATTAGACAAAAACTCCACAGGCAATTTATTAGCGAAGTTGAATGTTTTTAGAGTTCGGCTATTACACTTTAAGGGGTACAGTTGCTCTTTTTGGAGTTCGAGAGACCATGTTTCAAATGCCACCCGAGACCTTTAGTCGCTTTTTTGTGGGCAAATTTCATGAATATAAAATATTTTGAACAATGTTGAAATGAAATATTTTTTCGTAAAACAAGTAAAACTAAAGAGAAGAAAATAAAATAATAGTTTAAAAAACTTAAAAAACACGCTTTCTTAGCATAATGAGCTAAAAAGTGAAAAATAATCTTTGGATGATAGTAGTTGACCAATCACTTAATTTTAATGTAATACAAAAAAGCGTGGGGTGCTGTCTATTTACATTTTTGCTTGGACAACAAATCGAAGAAATTCAAGACAACTGATAAGAAGCCCCCCCCCCCCACGCTTTTTTGTATTACATTAAAATTAAGTGATTGGTCAACTACTATCATCCAAAGATTATTTTTTCACTTTTTAGCTCATTTTGCTAAGAAAGCGTGTTTTTTTAGTTTTTTAAACTATTATTTTATTATACTTAGAAAGGCGACATTTTGTGAAGTTTAATGCTTTGTTGTGATCAGGGTTCGGTGATATACATCATGATATATATCACGATATATATCCGATATTTATTTTAAAAATATCATGATATTTTGATATTTTCGATATTTATTTTTTCGAACTAGGAGATTTGCGATATAAATATTAAATGTATAAATAGGATTAATATTATTCTTTTATTATTAAAAATAATCAAAAACAATATAGTATATTTACATAACATTAATTTTTCTTTAATATAATAAAAATAATACGATATTCCTTCTCTATTTTCTTTTTTCATAAAATTTTAGGTAATGTAACAATTTTATTTGGTCAGAAAAAAAAAATGTCTTACGGATGTGTACTGACTGATGCATATTTTTTATTTCTAAAATATATGAAATTCGTAAAAAGAAGTTAACCGAAGAAAATGAGTAAAGCATCTAATGCTTAAATAATTCCATTAAAATTAATAGAAATGTATCAGTTATGCTATATTTTATTTCCAATAGATTAAATTATCAAATTTTACAAATGATTGAAAAATATCATTTATACTTAAATGCCATTCAAAGTATGTAATTTTTTTAAAATGTATATATATGAATGTAAATAATGAAAGAAACATTAATTTTAGAATTGATGCATTATTAACAGCACAAGAAAATAAACAGTGATTTGAGGAAGCAGTTACTATTTAATGACTTAAGTTTGCACTGAATGAAAATACCGGATATATATCAAAATATCCGATATATATCAAAATATCCGATGGTTGTGATTGAATTTTTCAGATTTATCATGAACAGACGTTTCAAAAATATCCCTCCCCCTCCCCTTTTTTTTTCACTTCTAGAAGCGTGTCCCATATTTACTGATCTTAAATCTGACAACCCTATTGAAGACAATCTACAATTACGTTTTTGGAGTTCCGATTTCAAAAAATTGCCTCGGAGGGCGACGGAACTTCTCTGCTTAACATCACCAAAGATGGTTTAAAACTGCGTTTTTAGACCTACAATTTCAAAAAAGTTTCAGGAGGAGCCCTTAAACTCCCTTCGCCCTATCGTTACCAAAGATCGTCTAAAACTGCTTTTGGAGTTATGATTTCGAAAGTGAGTGCCACCGAACCTCCTCCCCCCCCCCCCCAACATTACTGAAGACCGCCCAAAACTGCGTTCCAGAATGACAATTTCAATATAAGTGCGTGGGAGAACTTCCAAACCCCTTCCCTCTCCTAACATCATCGAAGGTCGGCTATAATTGCGTTTGGTTAGCTTCAATTTTGAAAAACTGATGGCTATCTAACGGTGCCAAAGATGACTTTCAATCACGTTTTTAACACTTTAATTTCAAAAATTTTCCAGGAAGATTTCCCGAACCTCCTTCACCTAACATTACCGAAGACAATCCAAAAATGCGTTTTTGGAGGTCTTCAATTTCGAAGAATTGCCGTGGGAGAGTCGTCAAGCCTCTCCTCTGCCAAACATTACCAAATATCGTCTAAAACAGCTTCTTAGAACTATAATTTAAAAAAATTCCGGGGGAGGGCCCCCAAACCCCCCCCCCCCCTGACACTACCAAACCTTTGTCTAAAACTGCGTTGTTGGAGTTTGAATTTCGGAAAGTTGCCGCGGAGGAGAGAAACGGAAATCTTTCCTCTCTTTAACATTACTAAAGGTTGTCTAAAACTGCATTTTTAGAACTACAATTTCGAAAAAGTTCAGAAGCAGAATCACTGAGCCACCCTTTTCCTGACATAATCGAAGCAATCTGCAATTGTGTTTTTAGAGTTTCAGTTTCAAAAAATTTCCACGGCAGGGTCACCAAGCTTCTCCTATCCCTAAAATTACCAAAGATCGACAAAAACTGCAAATTCGTAAATTTTCCGGAGGAGAAAACTCAGGAACTATCATTTTTGAGTCAATATTATACTTGCGATGGCGGTCGTATTGCTTACATCGAGTAATGATTTCCACGCTAATCAAAAGCTGAGAATCCACTCTCTCTTTCTATATTTTAAAATTTATTAAAGGAAAAAAAGGTGGGATGAGAGTTTGCTGAAACTCATTACCCTTCCCCCTTAGATTTTTTTTAAATCTCGCGACGGCCCTGAAAATTGAATGTTATCATTTTAACTGGGGCTTACACTTAAATTACAGTTTTTTGCCGACACATGCAATATATAGAACAAATCTGGTAGCCATAACACTCTATTTAAAGTTCTGAGCAAGCAGCTTAACTTAGCAGCGATTATTCGCATGATCCTAAATTTATTAGAAAAAACTACTGCTTGTACTTTTAATTGCTGTCGTAAATGTAAGCAGTTCGTTTTCGCATCTATTGTAACTTTTTTTTTTTTTTTTATCTCAAGCAACTTTATTTTGTTGAATAGTTTTGATTGATTCATTAAATGATTGCAAGTGATGCAAGTTTAACTCGCAATGTGTGACTCTAAAAAGTGTTATGTTTAAACCCAATTTAAAATCAAGAGAGCTGTAAAATTTTTTAGGGCGGATTTCGCGCCATTGAGCTTGGGGGGGGGGAGGATGGGCACCCCTGGCAGCAAAAGGGTTGCCATAGCTCGGTCTACTCTTATTATTAGTCTATGGTCTGTTTAGTTGCTTGTAAAGGTAACGTTAAGCCCTTGGAAAACAGAGACATTTTCAATGTACATAACCACGAAAGGAAATAAATTCTTCAACAAAACTTTAAGATTAGATATTTTGTTTATTCAACTTACTGTGAAGGACGTCAAGGAGTACGGAACTTTAATGAGGACGTAGGTTTGAAAAACGTTACAAATGGAAAGATTCAATATTCCCGTCCAAAAGATGACATTGTAAGATATGTCCCTTATTGAGGGACGGATTATCATAACGTGGAACTGTTGACGAGTTTTAAAAATTTCCTTGCAACTAGTCACAACTAAGCGCTTGTATCTGCTTATCAGGGGAATTATCATGACGCGATACATGCCAAATCGGCGAGAAAATTTCCCATTACTGAAATTACTGTTAATTTTAACTTTTAATCGAACATTTATTACTTTTTACTGAGTTATTACATTTTTTGGTTGGTGGGGTTATTTTACTTTTTAATGGCTTAATTCAACTGCTGTTATTTTTCATTTAATGAACTGTCGTGTTTTGATTTATTTCATTTTAAAATTAAACAAAGAGTTTTTAGTTTCAGCAACATTCTTTTGGGCAACATTTGATAAGAAAATAAGCACTTTGTTTTGATTTGTTTGGCGA
This sequence comes from Uloborus diversus, assembly GCF_026930045.1. Classification (NCBI taxonomy): domain Eukaryota; kingdom Metazoa; phylum Arthropoda; class Arachnida; order Araneae; family Uloboridae; genus Uloborus; species Uloborus diversus. Next base: position 97,719,139 of record NC_072732.1, read on the forward strand.
AAACTTCGAAAACGTGCCAAGTGTTTCACATTTTGATAATTCCTCCTATATCGAACGTTACCAACAACAATGTTGCTTGAATTGAGAATATTTCGATAATTGGGGATCTGGCGCGGTCGTCTCATTCTTGGCGTAAATAATTTTATTTTGGTAACCCTGCTGATTTATAGTAACCCTATGTGAATAGATGTTTCCGATCTCTTTGTTTTCATTTGCAAAGAAAAATACCTCTCGAGCAGGCGCTTGTGCCAAAAATTGACGCCAATGAAGAAAGATCGCCAGATTCCCCAATTATCGAAATATCCCCCTTGAATTTAAAATTAAATGTTAATTTTTAAGCCATTGAATAAGAATAAAAGTTTTAATAAATTTTGAAAAATAGTCCTTTAAATAAATAAATTAAAAACAATCCACCAAATAAATGTATCGAGTTACTAGCAGTACCCGCACAGCGATGCCCGTGCTAAAAATTTACTGGAAGTCCGTTGAGTAAAAAAAAAAATTAAAAAAATAAAAAAAGAAAATTAACTTGAATTCTGTAATTTTGAATTCAAATTATATTTTTTACGATCACGGATTGCGACAGGGTCCTACTTAGTACACTAAAAATAGGGGTCGGACCCAAACATCCAAAAAAAAAAAGCTAAACCTGCTGCAAATTGTTTATTACCCTCCCAATAAGAACAGGTAAAAAGTCCCACCCCCATTGTGCGTCGTGTTTTGGGAATGGGGGGCATCTAAAAATTGCTGTTTTGGGTATTTTTCCAGAATTTTTAGAGTAAATTTAAAGTGAGAACATTATGTTTTACTAAATTTAAAAGCATGAAATTAAAGGTGTTTGACCCCCAAGAGGGATGACATAACCCACCAATGCTACAGACCTCCCCTATCCCCGTAAAACGAAGCAGTACCCCCGTACCCCCTCCATACATTTCATATGGAAACATTTTATGCTAAGTTAAAGTTAGAAATCGAGTGTGTCCATCTTCCAAGATTGATGGTGCATCTCCTCTCAAAGCTACAGCACCCCCCCCCCTCCGCCAAATAAAATAAATCCTCACTCCACCCCCCCCCCCCTTTATTTCAAGTAGAAGTATTATTTCATGCAAATCAAAAATGCATTAAATCAGGACTGTCCACCCCATAAGAACAGTAGCTCACCTCCCCAAAACGAAATTATATACTAAAATATTATCCTTCCCCCCCCACCCCCTCTAATGGGGCACATTTGATTAAATGGCCAAAAAAATTATGTTGAACTGTTTTTTACTTTTCAATGATTTCTCCTAAGCTTGTAACAAAAAGTCTTCGTTATCAAGATGTTTTTTGGAATCTAGAACCTCATCAAAATCGTTATTGTTGCAGCTATGTCTAACACAGTTTGTGCATATAATTGAGCACTTCAGTTCACTTTCAGACTTTTCAAACATTCAATATATACAATGAACTCCTCAGAGCAAGCACAAGATTTGAGACGCAGAAAGTCTTCTAGAGCAGAAGGCTTGGCTGTTTGTAATAGGACGCAGATTATATTTGTGTGGTGCTTTCTTTGCACCGATCAAAAATGACACTAGCTTTCCCATACTTACAAATTACCTATACACTGTATTGCTAGTATATTTTCTTGAAGCTTATAGATCATTACCAAAAATATGATCAAGCAGGTATCTTCCATCTATTACATATGAGGCAGTGAGAAGCAAAGGGATGCAAGTGGGCAAAATTAAACATTTGGAGATAACCAGCACAAATGGTTGGTGAACCTCTCCTCTATCTTGAGGCAAGAGATGGTACTAGTAGACCTGGTAGTTGCTTCTATACAGCAAGATTTAGAAAAAAAAATCAATGAAAGCCTACCTAGGATCTTATCTTTAAACGCGTTTTATTCAAAACTTGAAAATGTCCGCTTATATCCCTTTGCTTCTCACTGCCTCATATATGACACCAGCTGTTCGTTCTGTGATGGTGGATGAACCTTTTGCTTCAGATAATAGCACTTTAACGATACAAGATTTCTTTTCTTCTGAAACCAGATTCATCGAATACTGATGGAGGATCAGAGCATAACTCGTACCAGAAGTTTTTAACAGTTTGTTATTCCATCTTTACTGTTCATCGCCATTCGGTGTAAAAGATGGTTTGGACTTACACATCTTTACCAGATAGTAACTACTCTGTAACAGAAGCTAAAGTCATAACTGTTTACCTCCTTTACAAAGAAATGCCACAAAATTGTTTTTCTTCAATATCCTTTGATGTTACTACCCGAACGTTAAAGGTCTCATCGCAACTCACCTTATCATCAGCGAGCAATACCACTACCAACTTAAGAGGGAAGAAACTTCTGGGGGCTTTAGGAACGGATTGTGATTTCCAAACTGGGAGACAAAAAGGTTTAAATATTTAGCATTCTAATGTTGTATTGCTCATTGCTCTCATCAAGACTTGTTCTATCTTTGAATCACAACAGGGTCTAGACCACCTGAATTTGTCACTGCGTTAGATCGTTGGATAGCTGATGTTATAGCTGATGTTTGATGTGATCAATTTTTTTTATTGCATAATGTACTCAAAAGTTTGAGATAGTGTTGAAAGTATATGTCTGCATATGTAGCATAATTCACATAACCAGCTACGTAAAAGAGAGGTAGCTCGGTGTTTGGCAAATGAGAACCCCCACCGACTTAGAGGGTGCAGAATTGCAGCATTGCCCGTCTCACTATTGGCAATTTCGGTTTGTCCCCCCTTACGGTAACGGCAAAAGAGGTGTAGAATAGTTGAAGTTTGTTTATCAAGAAGAAGTAGGGAAACTTTGGTCAATTTGGACTTTTTTTTATGCTGCACAGGAATTTTGTTTTCCAGCGCTCTAAACAGTTTAATAACTCAAGTCACAAATAATTTGGTTACTGAGCTCGCTTAGATCTTTTAGAATTATCATTCTGATACTACCATATCATTGTGTGGCATTTTGTACTTTGGAGAAGTTTAAATCAGGCAAATTTTTTTCGTGAACTTCACTGCAATAGTTGATTTTAGAATGTAAATTCAGGGTCCCCTCTCCCCCCCCCCCCAAAAAAAAACGATGGCGCATCCCTTAAGTGTGACGGAGTGTCCATCCAGAATAAAAGCATTCAAAAAAGAAAGAAATACCCCTTGAAAAAACTGCCTTAAAAATTCCAATGACGCAAAGCTGCTCTATGAACCCCCCCCCCCCCATTCCCCCCCCCGCCTGTGCACCCCTGTTAATTAGAATTTTTTTCTGTATGAGTTTATTATTTTACAATTATAAAGTGGTTTCTGCGAGATTTGAGAATTTTTTTTTAAGTAATAGAAATTATTTTTATTTAAATAGAGGATTATTTCGTCCCCCCCCCCTTCCCCCCAAAACCCGACGCGTCAAGTGCTGGGACTTTTTACCCCTTCTTGCTGGAAGGGTAAGAAGTAATTTGCAACAGGTTTCACCTTTTTTTTTTGGATGTTTGGGTTTGGCCATTTTTTGGCCTAATTTTACTGTACTACTCATTGGGGGCTATTGTTTCTAGAAACAGCTCCTGTCCCCCCAAGTTTACCCCTCCTCCTGGGCGGTTACGCGTGTATAGTTGTATGTGTGTGTGCAGGCGTGTGTGTGTGAGTAGACCTGTGTGTATGCACGTTTGCGTGTGTGTATATGTGTAAAGGCTTGCATGTATGAGCTTGTGTGTGTGTGTGTGTGTGTGTAGGACATGGAGGCTATCGACCAGGAGAAACGGATTCAAGGAGGCAGTGCTCGGAACCACGCCTGCAGAGGTCGGTGGGAGGTGGTGCTGGTGTCCCTAGTCCAAGCTGAAAAAGGAACCACAACATCAAGGCTGGTCAAATGAAAGCAATAAGCAATCGTGATTGCTCAAAAAAAAAAAAAAAAAATCAAAATTAACTTGAATTCTGAAATTTTGAATTCAAATTATGTTTTTTTTCGCAATCACGAGTTGCGACAGGGCCCTACTCATTCGGGGCTATATCATAGCGGGGCTATTGTTTCTAGAAACAGCTCCTGTCCCCCAAGCCTACCACTCCTCCTGGGCGGTTACGTGTGTATAGTTGTGTGTGTGTGCAGGCGTGTGTGTATGTGTAGGCACGCGTGCGTGCATGTGTAGACTTGTATGTGTGCGTAGACCTGTGTGTATGCACGTAGGTGTGTGTGTGTATGAGCGCGCGTGTGTGTAGGACATGGACGCCATCGACCAGGAGAAACGGATTGCAGGAGACAGTGCTCGGAGCCGCGCCTGCAGAGGCCGGTGGGCGGTGGTGCTGGTGTCCCTGGTCCAAGCTGAAAAAGGAACCACAACATCAAGGACGGTCAAATGAAAGCAATAAGCAATCGTGATTGCTCAAAAAAAATGACGCCCTCTTCCCCTCTGGTGTGAAATGATCATTTTTCTTTGTATAAAATGTGTACACACCTTTTCAAAAAAAAAAAAAAAAAACTGTAAAGTTTCTTTGGAATTTAAAACTTTTCGTCAAATTATTAAATTAGATTTACAGTTGCTTTAAAACTCTATTTAGCGAGTGAAGCGGTTTTTACAGCAATTTAAAATATTTTGCCTAATAAACAAAAAAAGACATCAAATAATATCTTTCAAATGTAAAAATAATTCCGTACCTCTATTGTTTATCGCCAAACTCGCCCAGCAACCACGCTATCATAATCAATCCGTCTAACGAAAAAAAAAAAAAAACATTCCGTGGAACATTCAAAAATCATCGTCAGAAAAAAAGAAGAAAATGTCGTATATTTCACTCGGATAAAAACAAATCAAAATCATCTTTTCCTTCAAAACAAAGCGCCAAACCAATGAATTACAGTTACGATTGCTTTGAAACAGTAATCCTAGACTGAACTGCTCAGCGCCGAACGCGCCAAGTGACCACGCTACCGGAACCCAGCCCTTTTGCGAGTGAAGCGGAAGTTTTTTCTTTGGCAATAATAAATGTTTCGCCAAACAAACAAATAAAAGTATAAAATCACATTAACAGTAGCTTTCAAATCTTTATACATTAAGAGCTGCGTTGCCCGTCTTTGCCCGGTCTACCTTGAGAATAAAAATTGTGTCAAGTGACATATATTTAACAATCGGGCTTAAATAAAAAAAAAAAAAAACACCATGCAAAATTACCCTTCCAAACAATGACAACAGATATTCGCAACTCCAGAGCTTGAATACGCTACCTTGCGGTGATTAACACTACTGCCGAAAAAGGTAAAACATTCCATTCCATGTGTTTTCTTTGGGGTAAATTCCAGGCTTCAGACAGTTTATGGTGTAATGTAATTTCAGAAGAATAGAAAAGAAAGCTTCCCACAAACACGATGAAAAATTACTGTCATTCACTAAATCAAAGCAAGTTATAAGTTACGGCATTTGTTTGTTTTACCTTTTTCATCCGCCATTAGACAGTAGCTTCAGCGTCCCTTATAGTTTATTGAAGTTGCGAATTAAAATACTTTTGAGAAATTAAACTGCGAAAGATGGATTTTAAAAGCGTAACCATTGAAACACGAAATAAAGTAAGTTTAAGAAATTAAATGTAAAAAAGGAAAGAAACAATGGATTCAAAAAGCGTTACCGTGGAAACGCGAAAATAAAATGGTTGACAAAAATGACATTTTTAGAATTTGATTTGAAAACGCTTGTAACTTTTTTTCCTTTGAAGATAGAAGCTAAGTTTTTCGACCCTAAGTCGAGAGAGATCTGAAGTAAAAAATGTCGCTTTTTCCAATGATGTCAAAAACAAAACTGTGGGACAATTCCTTTACTTTTTATTGGTAGATTTAATGAAGAAAGTTGTGCTTAAATTTCAGCTAAGCCTAAAAATGTTCGAGATAAAAACGCAAATTACTCCCGCCGTAATTAATTTAGAGCATTGAAACAAATTGTTTAGAACGCAGAAAACTCTACCCTTTTCAACGATATGATATGTGCAAGTAATTTTTTACTTCCATATTCGGGAATTTATGTGAAATTCGGGTCTAAATTGGAATAAAAAAGAACTATTTGTCGGATTTTTTCGAATTATAGCCTATGTCACTCAATAAGAAAGCACCTTTCATATAGTGAAGGAATTTTTCAAATATTTACAGGGGTTCCGGAGATTACCTCGAACATATAAGCACACAAAAACCCGGCTTCTCTCTTTAAAATAATAGTATAGATTAAAAAATAATAATAGTTCTATTAAATTGAGAAATAATCCGTCAAAGGAGTACATTCAGCCGTAAGCTATTCGCAACTCCAATAAACTGTAGGGGGCGCTGCAGCCACTGTCTAATGGCGGATGAAAAAGGTAAAACAAACAAATGCCGTAAACTTATAACTTGCTTTGAGGCTTTGTAAATGACAGTAATTTTTCATCGTGCTTGTGAGAAACTTTCTTTAATGTTCCTCTGAAATTACATTACACCACAAACTGTGGCCTCCACTACTTTACCACTACTTTACTCCAAATAAAACACGTGGTATGGATTGTTTTACCTTTTTCGGTAGTATTGCTAATCACCGCAAGGTAGCGTATTCGAGCTCTGGAGTTGCAAATTAAAATTTAAAAGAATCCACCAAATAAATTTATCACGTCCTTAAGAAGCAAGAAAAGTTCCATAAGAAGGTAACATCGAAACACGAGGAGTGAAAATGAGGAACAGCGATTTCAGCAAAAAAAAAAGTTTTTGCGCCAATTTGGCGTGTTCTGCGTTATGTTATTTCCTCAAATTAGTGCAAAATCCCTTATCAAGCCAATGTGATATCGCCGGGACCATCAAAATATGTTCAGAATATCGCGGTGCTCACGTTTGGGAGTGTCTAGAAAGAGTTCACTGTACTACAGAATTGCACCTGTTTAACAGAAATACATAATATATGATTTTCCCTTCTTTTCTGTACCAGAGCTGAGGGTGCTGAAACGAAAACCATTTTTTTTTTCTGGAAAATTACAAACTATACATCAAGATTACTCTGACTTTTGATTAGTTCATCAAAAACTAGTGGTAACCGCACGGCTTTGCCCGTAGTAGAACATTAAAAGATCTTTTGGTTCGCCTGTATATTTACAAATAATGTAGTATGTTGACTTTTTTGTTAATTGGCTTGCCCATGTTACGGTTACACGTTATGATAACTTGGTAATTTACTCGTCCATCTTATGATAATTTTGCTCGGGAAAATGTTCTTAAAATTAGAATAGAAAAAGAAAAAAATCGAATTTTCGAAAAATCTCTTCCAGGTGCACGCACCCGTGCTACAAACTAACTTTGTGCCAAATTTCAAGAAAATCGGCCGAACGGTCTAGACGCTATGCGCGTCACAGACAAGCAGACAAATTTTCAGCTTTATTATTAGTAAAGATAGAATTATTCGTGAGTTCTGTTTCTTAACTGTAGGTTACAGAAGTTTCGCATCAAGAATGAAGAAATAAGGCAATGTACAGCTGAATTTTTTGGAACATTTATTCTTGTGGTATGTATCAAATCTCTCTCTTTCTTTCTCTGCGTGTGTGTGTGACCACATGACAATGACAATGACCCAAAAGCAGATATGCTTTTGGGTCATTGTCATTTTCACGAAAATTGTTCAGAGAACAGTTTTTAGACCTTTTCCAAATAGGAATATATGAACGTCAAAAATACATACACTGGAATCTGGAACAGGACGAGGACACATCTCATCTCTCTGCCTGCCTTGCACTTGTTTCGTTACAGTGTGCGGACGTTACTGGCAAAGAGTCCGGAGAAAAGCATTAAGTTTAAAGAAAGATGACAACATTTCGGATTTTACTATGTCGTCCAGTCTGTTTAGAACTTGGTATTGTAGTTCCCGGTATTGTAGTGGCTTTGGTAGTTCTTCAATGTTACATTCACTAATCATGGGGTCAAATATGTGTGTGGCACTTTGACTATACCGACTTGCAGTGTCTACGTGCTTAAAAGTAAGTGGGCTCATCCAAATTATACACTGCTAATCTCTGACACTTTTTGAACATATTTTGAATACTGATACTTATCCTTTTTTACTTCCTTTTACAAAAAAGGAAGTATTGCATTCGCGAAAATATTTTCACTCAAAATTCGGCCTTAATTTCCATTTTGCTCACCCCGAATTAATGTTGAGTTTTTTTTTTCAACCCGACCACACTCGGATGAGAGCTTAAGAACGTATAAACACTCGAAATATGCATTTTGACATTCCCCGAGTTAATTACAACGACTTTTCTCGTGACGTCCGTATGTGCGTATGTATGTGCGTATGTTCGGATGTGAGTATGTGCGGATGTGCGGATGTATGTCGCATAACTCAAGAACGGTATGTCCTAGAAATTTGAAATTTGGTACGTAGACTCCTAGTGGGGTCTAGTTGTGCACCTCCCCTTTTAGTTGCATTCGGGTGTTTCTAAAGGGGTCTTTTGCCTCTTTTTTGGGGGGGGGGATCATTGTTAATTTGGCTGTATACTCAAACGGTGTTTTAATTTGGTGGACACTTGGCGATATATCGCCAGTCTTTTGGTCGCCAAGTTTTGTTGCCAACTTGGCGACTTTTTTTTTTTTTAAATCTGGTTTCAATTTGGCCACTAGAGGTGATATTTAGAGAGTAAACTATTGAATCACATTAAAATTGCCAATAATGGGAAAATGACATTAAAATTGGAGCAAAAAGAAGTCGTGATGCACACATCCGCTCGTTTTTAGAACACTTTGAAGCACAATTTTTGGAACAGTTTCCAAAACACTTTTCAGGACACCTTTTTTGGTGTCGCACACTTTTCTAACCTTTCTGGGAACGCATGGGGAATATTTTTTTGAGCACTGACATGCGCCCCCTTTTTTAGAACGCTTTGTAACACACATTTCGGAACATTTTCAAAAATCTCGCATAGCTGAAGTCAGCCGCCAAACATAACATTGCCATTGCCCAGTCTTATTAGCAGAGATATCTCTCCGTAACAACCGACATTGATTCGTTGCGACAAAATTTCTAGTGGTATCTTATTAAAAGATTCCATTTACTGGTAGTTAAAGAAATCTGAGCTGTAGGAATTATATTTGTTAGAATGAAAGCAATGATTTCACGAGTGTGCCCAAACGTGTTCCTAATCTGTCCTCAATTGCGTCACCAATTCCCAAGTTTAAGTAACGCAAATTTAACAAACATACTGAGCGGAACCGATTCCAAGAACATTTCGATGCACTTTCCTTTTGACGGAGCACATTCAGAAAACATTTTAATGCACATTTAAGTAACTAAAACACTTTTGCTGAAAAGTGTTCCAGGCGTGTTTCCAATGTGCACCAGGAATTTGCAGGGTACCAATATACGATTAAAAAAGAAAAAAAAATGGTTTAACAGCAACAGATTTCAGAAGAAAAAAAAAACCTATCTTTTCTATCGCAGATGTACGGTGACCTGACTTTAGCAATGTCCATTTTGGGTGGTCAAGGTGTACCGGACGCTCTAGCTGCAACCTGGGCATGGGGCGTAGGAATCATTCTCGGAATAACTGTCTCTGGTTCCGTATCAGGTGAGGATTTCTCTATTTCTATTCGTAGGAAGTTTAGAAAAAACTGCCATTTTTCTGGCAAATCAAAGGTGCTTTTTCAAAAGATCGCGTATTTAAAAGTAAGAGATAAGATAAACTCTGCCCCAGCAACACAGTTTTAACCAGAGGCCCACCTCTGGTTCTGAGGTCTATAAGGGTAGGGTTATTCATGGGGGGTCATGATCCGTCCTAAACTGTCGACAATATTATCCGTCCACATTGTGTTCAAACACTTAATGAATAAAATGTAAACAATTTCATTAATATTTTTAACTAGCAAAAATACCCGGCGTTGCCTGGGTCAGTAATAATTATTAGAAAAAATCGTTACTTGCTTTTGTTTTCTGTTTTAAGTGAAAGAACTTAAAACACATGTTTTTGACGTGATTAAAAATCGAGTCTCTTCCTTACCCATAAAACTAAAATAGCAATAAGTATAAAGAACAAAGTAGTATTGATTTAGAAACGAAAGCACTATATTTAAGCATATACAAATTTAAAAAACATGAAATTAATCTTCTCATGTTTAAAAAGATTAATCTGTTGATACTTTTTTTTAACATGGAGTCTAAAACCTTCTCTGTATGGCTAATGAAGTACGAAGTGATTAAAAAAAAGGTGCTGCGCTCGTAATCCCCTTATACTTGCTTTAGTTATTTCGGGAAATTTCAATCATTGTGGCTCTTGGTGCGATTTTACCGAATTTGCGAAAGTCGTTTCGGGGTACCTTCGATGATGCTCCCCCATTCTTTCCTTACTTTGTAAAACGATATGATATTAATTTTCGTTACAGAGATATCGTCGCCAGATGCTGAGATATTTTTGGTCACCATAAAATGGCGCTAAACAGTTTCATCCGAAATGTTACCAAAATAAGTAATAAAATTTGGTGATTGTTTGAAATTGTTCAAAAAGGAAAATTAATGGAAGTTTTTGTGCTGTTTATGGATTTGCCTAATTTAGTTGCTGGATTATTTAACACAGTAAAAAAAGTCTTTTGAAAATCCTTTGATTGGCGATATTTTGCTTACATGGTGAAAGCTGAGAAACATTATGACGTGGTCTTCGGCTTCAAAAACAGCAACGTTGAAAAAAACTGCCATATGCATCAGCTACGGAAATCTTTCTGCAAAAATTTTGGCGATCTGCTGGTTGGTTGGATAATGAGTAAGTGTTCAATCAGCATAAATAATACTAAAAACAATTAATTACATTAAAGTTCCGTTTAAATGGAAAATCATCAGCCAAATCATGTATTATTTGCCAATCTTGTGCAAAAATCTTACTTCAAGATTTGACTTGAGAAAAGCCTTGAACAATCACGAAAAGCAAAGAAAGTCAACAATACAACAATTGTCGCTATCGACAGGGAGTTGAGATGATACACTAAATACTGTATTGAGTGGAGGAAAGCCTTCGAACATGGATCTAAAAAGCTCATAACTCGTTTTTTATTCTACTTAGAAATTTCGAACAGGTGCCATCTTCAGCAGAAAAATCAGAGCTTTCGATGGACATATAATGTAAATATGTGCAAGTATTCATTCATCCCAATATTAGAGAATTTATACAAAAATTGTGTTTTATTGCCCCCCTAAGGGGTTTTGCCTCCCATAACGGGACGAAAACTACCCTATGTGTTATTCTGATGCATAAGCTATATTATTGTAAAGTTTCATCAAAATCCGTTCTGTAGTTTTTGCGTGAAAGAGTAACAAACATCCATACATCCATACATCCATACATCCATACAGACAAACTTTCGCATATATAATATTAGTAAGATTTATTATTTACTAGCAAAAATACCCGGCGTTGCCTGGGTCAGTAATAATTATGAGAAAAAATCGTTACTTGCTTTTTTTTTCTGGTTTAAGTGAAAGAATAAAACACATCTTTTTGACATGATTAAAAGTAGAGTTTCTTCTTTACCCATAAAAGCAATAAATAGCAATAAGTATAAAGAACAAAATAGTATTGATTTAGAAACGAAAGCACTATATTTAAGCATATACAAATTTCCAAAACATGAAATTATTCTTCTCATGTTTAAAAAGATTAATCTTTTGATACTTTTTTTTTTTTAACATGGAGTCTAAAACCTTCTCTGTATTGCTATTGAAGTTGCGCGTAACCCCCTTATACTTGCTTTAGATATTTTGGGAAATTTCAATCATTGTGGGCTCTTGGTGCGATTTTACCGAATTTGCGGGATTCGTTTTGGGATACCTTCGATGATGCTCCCTCCTTCGTTCCTTACTTTGTAAAACGATATGATATTAATTTTTGTTACAAAGATATTATCGCCAGGTGCTGAGATACTTTTGGTCACCATAAAATGGCGCTAAAGAGTTTCATCCGAAATGTTTCCAAAATAAGTAGTAAAATTTGGCGATTGTTTGAAACTGTGCAAAAAGGAAAAATTAATGGAAGTTTTTGTGCTGTTTATGGATTTGCCTAATTTAGTTGCTGGATTATTTAACACAGTAAAAAAAGTTTCTTAAAGATTCTTTGATTGGCGATATTTTGTTTACATGGTGAAAACTGAGAAACATTATGACGTAGTCTTCAGCTTCAAAAACAGCGACGTTGAAAAAAACTGCCAAATGCATCAGCCACGGAAATATTTCTGCAAAAATTTTGGCGATCTGCTGGTTGATTGGATAATGAGTAAGTGTTCAATCAGCATAAATAATAATAAAAACCATTAATTACATTAAAGTTCCGTTTAAATGGAAAATGATCAGCCAAATCATGTATTATTTGCCGATCTTGTGCAAAAATCTTACTTCAAGATTTGACTTGAGAAAAGCCTTGAACAGTCACGAAAAGCAAAGATAGTCAACAATACAACAATAGTCGCTATCGACAGGGAGTCGAGATGATACACTAAATACTGTATTGAGTTTAGGAAAGCCTTCGAACATGGAACTAAAACGCTCATAACTCGTTTTTTATTCTACTTAGAAATTTCGAATAAAGTGCCATCTTCAGCAGAAAAATCAGAGCTTTCGATGAACATATAATGTAAATATGTGCAAGTATTTTTTCATCCCAATATTAGAGAATTTATACGAAAATTGTATTTTATTGCTCCTCTAAGGGGGGTTTTGCCCCCCATAACGGGACGAAAACTACCCTATGTGTTATTCTGATGCATAAGCTATATTATTGTAAAGTTTCATCAAACTCCGTTCAGTAGTTTTTGCGTGAAAGAGTAACAAACATCCATACATCCAAACATCCATACATCCATACATCCATACAGACAAACTTTCGCATATATAATAGTAGTAAGATTTTTACTAGACGTTAAATCCCGGTTATCACAAATTTGCCATTTCAACTGCGCTTGCGCGCGGACTTAGCTTTTTGGGCTTTCTGTTTTAAGATTTCGTGTTGCTCGTTTATATTTAGGCTGAGCTAGAGTCCGAACAAATTAATGAATGCGATTAGAATACTTTCACAGCGATTTCGTGATATATTATATGAAACTACGGATATTAACTGATAGTCTTTATAATGTAAAGAGAAAAATGACACTTCAATATTTATTGGTTTGGAAATATTTATTTAACATAAACGTAAAACACGTTGTGTACTTCAAAAATGATTGGAAAATGAGTATCGATTTCTGTCTTTTGCGGATATTTTACGTTAGGCTTAAACAGCTTAGTATTATACATTTTTATTTAGGTTGAGGGTTCGGCTTTGTATTTAAAAATTTGGCCCTGAAAATGGCCTTTGTTTGATAGAAAATCAGACTTCGAATCCATTAATAATTAAGACGCAAAACTCAATCTTTACCGAGGCCTAAAAACTAAATCAGAGAAAGCTTTGTGATTTCTAATTTTTATCTGTTGCTATCTCATATTTATTGACAAATTTAAAATGCTTGTAATTAATTTTAGCAAGATTTTTGAAATCAGCAAAGTCCGCGCGCAAGCGCAGTTGAAATGGCAAATTTGTGATAACCGGGATTTAACGTCGAGTTTTATTTTTCGGCAATTCCACGGATAACTGACTGACATTTTTGATGCAAAACAATACGTATTTTGTAATGTTCAATGCAAAATATGCATTATAAAAGCAATATTTTCCCATAAAAATATAGCATTTTTTAGGCTGAATTAAATGGTATTGTTAAATTCTCAAAATATATTTTGGGCGATTAAAAAAAATGTTAAAAGCATGGTAACTAACTGACATAGTACCTAAATCTTTTTAAAATGTCAGTCAGTTGCCACGTTTTTAATAAATATTTAAAATCACCCAAAAAGTATTTCGGGAGTTCAACTACAGAGGTCACCGCTTATATGAATCAAATTTCTTCTAAACAGTTTTGATTCCATAAAGCGGCTGATTCAATAAAGCGGCTAGTTCAAGAAAGCTGGATTTTGCTCTATTTTTGGAAATTTGATTCATTGAAGCGGTTGATTTAAAAAACCACTGATTCAATTAACCGGCGACCACTGTATATGATTAAATTCAGCTAAAAAATTCAATTTTCCAGGGCAAAAGATCGTTTGAACAACATGTATTTTGCGCTGAATGTTACAAAACACGTATATTATTTTGTTTCAAAAATGGTCAGTCAGTTACCCGTAAAATCGCCCTTTTAAAAGTAAATATTTGAAATACTACTTCTTTTCATTGCTTTATGAAATTAATTAGTAACGTTTATACCCTTTATGTGCTGTATCTGCCCAATGGCTATCGAGTGGAACAGTGAGTAGGCAATGGGCACCACCGGAGTCAGGTCCGTACCTGGGTCCACGGTGTCTAGAGTCGTAAGTGGTTTAGTTCTCGTTCCCTTACGGGTAAGGGGGCCCCGGCCGAAAGGTCCGTTCTCTGGAAGCCCTAGATGGCATAGCAGAGCGGGGTTCCCTGTTTCGTACCCTATTATGTGCCTTATTCCTGGCCGATTTGGTGCTTTTTATTGACACCCAACCAGTTTCAGAAACTTTATGTACCCAAAACCTTGGTTTCGTTCATAGGGAGAGTGTCATTTTTCAGCATACGCAACCCCCCTATAATGGTATTCTATGTCCGCCTCTAAATATATCAGGTGATTCTGTAGTCTTTCCGGGGATCTTCTCTGTGTTCCAGGGATATCAAGTAATAAATGTTTAAGTCGCGTGAATGACTTGTACATTAAACCACTGGCGGATTTACCATGTCGCAATTGCAAAAGGTCGCCTTGACGTAAGGACTCCGAACGGGATCCGAAACTGCACATTTAAAACGTTTGGGCTCCCGAAAATGCGTTACGATGGGCTTCCAATTTTGCAAATCCGCTACTGCGACAAAGCGTAGAGTTGATATTACCACTAGAGTGCGTGATCATTTATCCCCAAGTTAGTAACTGGCTACCAAGATGTGGAAAAAGTAGTGATTAAATAAGAAAGTAACAAGGGGGAGGTTCATTTTTGGTGCCTTTCTCATCTCATCATGATGAAATTGAATTACGCGTTTAACTAAATTCGCGAAATTGGTTGAAAGTTAGACCGGTCCTTTCGCCAAATGTTAGTGGTTCAAATCAATGTCATGAGTTCAACCAAAACAGCGCACGCCCTATACTCGACTGCAAGCTTACTTGACAATGCAGACATGAGCTGAGGCCAAGCGAAGGAAATACTTCCTAGCGCCTTGTCCGATATTCGGGTGAAATTACGCTCTTCGCTTCAGAAATCGGATTAATTAGTCAAACCCACTTATATGTAACTTTTTTTTGCCATAATTTCTGTCAATCGTTAAATATTTTCAATTTTACCAACGAAGCAGCGTGGAGCGTTTAATCCATTTGAATCAAACGCGCCTGCAAATAGCAGCTGACAGACAGGTGGCGACCTCCTCTTATTCGTTAGTAAGTGTGACGTTTAATCTGTTAAGCATTGGTTTCCTAGAAGCGAACACGCTTAGCGTCGGCGTCGTTCCTCGCCGAGGCGAAAACTTGATTCTTCTGCTCATGCGCGCCCGAGCCAATTCGGCGTTTTGAGTGGTCACGTCGGAATCCACTTGACTTTGATTTCAGCGTTACGTCGATGAGCGACGTCGAAGATCGGCGATTCGCTTCTAGGAAACCAAGGCTTTAACTCGTTTTCTCTTCCGCGTGTCGCGACGTCATAGTCAACTTAAGTTGCAAGCAAGTATAGCTCTACTGTTTACTGTTACTCTATGAAATATAAACCCTTGCAAAAGTCGAAAAAAAAAAAGAGGAACCGTAAATTGAAGAAACAAAGACGTTTTAACATTACACCACAAATGATATTTATTATTAAACTAGAGGACCCGACAGACGTTGTTGTGTTCAAACTTTGTACATAGAAAAGTTAAAAAGTTTCAATCAACTGTCAAGTGTTCGAATCGTTTTGTTGAAAAAAATAAGTAAAAAGAAAATGTTTTAAGCTGCTTGGTGTCAGAATGCGGAAATTTATTACAACTTAATTTATGCTGAGCAGTTGTTTTATTAACTATTTTTTCTCCCGCACTTGATGGTTTGTTCCTTCAGTCATACTCAAAGGATAAAAAGCGTTCTCAGATATTACGTGTAAAAAACTAACTTTCCATCTAGAACAAACGGGAAATCCCGCTGCAACATTCCCCATATGAAAAAGGATAAAACAATCGAAAAGATATGGTTTTAAAAAATGACAAAGGTAAAAAGAGTTCTCTGAATAAGCGAAGCCCCTCCCCCTCCCCCTCCCGATGCAAAATAAACACATTCTTCAACTAAAATGACTTAAACACTTTTTAAATACGAAAAACAATTCATTGCAATTTGGAATATTTCGCCAAACAAACAAAAAATACAATAAATTACATTAACAGTAGCTTTAAAATGTAAACAAATGTTCTCGCAACTCTATTGTTTATAATCATAATCACCAAGTTACCACGTTCCTGTAATTCAGCCGATCACTGCGTGAAGCGAACTCCGATCGATTAGCTGCTCGATCTTTTTAACGAAAACTTTTAAAACTTCATATATTGCCTAGTTTGTTCTTTCCACCAAAGATAAAGATCTTCCACTGCACTGATTGGGTACAGAACTACTCTCTTGTAATTTATCTCGACGAAAATAAAATTAATTTCGTCTTTACATTCCATCATCTTTTCCTTTAATAATGTACTGATTTGTTTGATAATCCTTAAAGTATTCTTGACATTGGTGCCAAAACTCAGATGGATTTCAACCGAGAAACAAATGTTGCTAGGTTCTGTACTTTCTTATCATTTGGTTCGGAAAACCTAAAGCACCGATCCGGTCACATGGTTCAACTACGACGACAGAACACACGTTTTGCGTAAACCTTCCACACACAGTACTTTACTTTAAAATTTATCACTGGACCTAAAATCGTTGCTTTCAAGAAATGAAAAGGATTCACTCTCTCTCTCTACGTTTTATCTGTTCTCATTGACATATCACAGTATTAAATTTCATTACAAAAAGTAGAGCAGGCTTTCGTATTGTCCTTTGGCAACGGGTTAAATATGTATTTCAATTCTCGCTCAACAATTGGTTAAAATAAATATTAATCATTTGGGAGATATAACCATCCAATGTTTAAATTAATTAATTAATTAACAAAAACGTTTCCGATTCGATCCATCGGGCTTCGAAACCATGCTTGCCACAACTTAATTACACACAAAAAATTTGATCAAAATCGGTCCAACCGCTTAAAAGCCTTATGGTGACAAACGTCCGCACAGAAGATTTTTATATATTAAGATATTTTTTATTTTTAAATGCAAAGGGAATAGAGAAAAAGGAATTTTGTGTCTCAAGCTGACACTTCGGAAATTTTAAATGCATTGCGAACACTTCTCAGGACAAATTTTCGTTGTTCAATTTGAGCCTCTTCAGACGCGTCCGCACTGAAGTCACTGTCAAATCACAGAAGAGGAAAATAATGCTTAAAGAGTGAAACCGTAAATCATATACCCTTCAAGTAATGCTCGAGTCGCAGGAAGTGAGCGATTTCAGCTCATTTCTCGTAATTGAGCTATTACACACAACGAAGAGAAATTTGTCCTTACACGAGACGCTGGACTAAAAAAAAAAAAAAAAAAAAAACTCTAGTTGCAGACGTCTTGGAGAAAGAATGTAACTGCCCAATTTCTGGCTTATTTCCTTTCATTTTGGATGATTCGAGAAGATAAACTTATTACCGCAAATAACTGCTCGCGGGAAATATTTGCTTTTAATTTCAACAGCTTCCTTTCATGAAATAAAGATTTACAAACTCTTTTTTAAAGCTGTACGTGATCAACAGAAAGTGTCTGATCTTAGAACTTATTTTGGGGACTTTCGTATCGATCGTAAAAGAGAGTTCAGAATCTAGAAATTCTGTAGACATTTCTTTTTTTTAGTGGTTGTATGCAAAATAATTCTGCCGATATTAATGCAGAATATGCAATCGATATTTATATAACATAGAGATTCTGCAGAAATGTTTCGGGAGCTACAGGAAAGAGAATAGAATCCTAGACAATGTCATAATTAAATCACGCACAATTTTACAGAATTCTTTTTTAAATTGTTTTTATGAGTTTTGTCAAAAACGTATGTTCTTCGGCATAAGACACACCTTTATCAAATGTTTAAAAATGTCCTAAGTGCTACTAAAACTTTTGGCTTTTCTTTTCAATTCTCAATTTCTCAAATTGAAAATCCCTAACCACTTCCACCAACAAAACAAAAATGTTATTAGGATTTTAGTCCTCTACGTCTCTCTATGTGACTACAAATAAAAATTACTTACTTTAAAACTAATATCCTAAAGGCGTAAAAAAAAAACTGTTGATTGATATGTTAGGTTGTTTTTACCCTTTTAAAATTACCGCAAGATGAAAAACACATAAAAAATTTATTCAGTTGACTTTACATGTTTTCATTTGAACCAAAATGTGTGTTTTCACACTTCTTGTTACGTCTTTCTTCCTTTTTGTCACAAATACACAATTTTTCGAATCCTTTCTCTCTCGAAGTCTGACTTTGGAGACGGTCTTTTCTATACGCTTTTCTCTTTTTTCGATTAATATACTCAGTACAAAATATTATCCCCATTTTGCCTCAAACCAAAAAATCTAACTTTGCATTGTTTACTTAATACTTGTATCTAACCAGACTACTTATGCACTAAAATCATATTTTCTTGGTAGTAAGGTGGATGAAAAATACTCACACACAAAAAATGCTTTGACCTATTTTTGCCGATTAATCGTCGGAAAAATATTTTTTGATAAAAATTACTTTAAGAATGCCAAGAATCCAAAACTAGTTGAATGAGTTTGCAACAAAAAGAAAATGCACTTAAAAAAAAATTGTCTGGGTCCCCTTTGGGGCATTTATAACATGTGAACCCTTCGCAATTGCGACATGGTAAATCCGCTACTGAAGATCACTAACTAAATATATTTGTTTCATCAGGAGGTCACATCAATCCAGCAGTGACACTTGCTTTTGCCTCCGTAAAAAAACTTCCATTGAGGAAAGTCTTCTGGTACTTTCTTGGCCAATATTTGGGCGGATTCATAGCATCTGTCTTCGTATTTTTAACTTATTATGGTAAGTATTTGTATTTCCTGCAGCTACAACCAGGCCCGTCATTTCGAAGTTTTCAAGGGAAAGGGGGGGAACCAATTTTTTATGAACAATGCAAATTATATCAAAAAACGAATGGGTTGTTTTCCTTTTTCCAAAAACACTTTTTTCTGAAAAAGCATGGTCGAAAGCATGGGATGAGTATTAATTTTTACTAGTTTTCAGGTCTAAAAAATAACTTTAAAAGACGTTCAGTAGCTGTTTTCATTTTCTCTGCTGCCGTCACAAGTGAACAAGTCAGGAGGTTACCAGAACAAAGTTTCAGAACATTGCCAAACTTCGCCACATGAATATTTTATTTAACTAACAATACTCGTTCCGCTGACAATTTCGCAGTGAAAAATCATCGAAGGACGATATTTTGGCAGAAAATACAAATACGCAGCTAGTCTTTTATGAGAAAAAGGCTGCATACATGTGATTGAATTAGTTCAATTCGATAAATAGCAGAATTTGAAAAGTAATTATTAACAGAGTCTATGTTTCTCCCCTTTTATTCATGAATTAGCAACGTTATCCATTACTTTCAATTGAAAGCTTAAAGTTAAAGAATTAAGACGCTTTCATTCATTTCACGGTGAGGTTTTCTACGAAAAATCGCTAAAATATATTAATACGCGAGCCAAATTTACTGTCTGCCTGGTTTTCAGGTAAACCTTCTTTGCCTACAGAAATGAAAATTGGGGTATTTTTTAGATAAAGAAGTTTCATCAAGTAACGTGTGACTAGCTAGGAGTCTCTAGCTTTATAGTTTCAGTACAGCTTTGCGCAGTTTGATCTTATAATATTATGATCTGAATAAATTTCTTGGTGCTGCATCTTTCAAATAACGCGAAAAATGTTGTGATTTTGTAAAGAGAAATAATCGAACATGTTTATAAAGTAAAAAATGTCTACTTTCCTGAGAAGTTTTTCGACTTATCATCATCATAATCTTTCATCAAGGAGACTAGGCTAAAAGCCTGTTTCGACTTCTTGGTCCAACCACCGTTTTCAGAGTATGCCATGATCTCGTTTGCCACCTGACCAGGGCCGCCAAGAGCCAATGCGGGCTCCTTGGCACTATGGTTGCCGGCCTCCTTGCCCCTTCCCCCCTTAAAACTTGTAAAATTTACACTACTTGGACTCCAAGCCGGGCGCCTAGTTTTCGACTAGGCTGAAATAGCCTCGCGTCGGCCCTGCTCATGGCTGGACAGTAAAAGGCAGTAACGCTATGTCATGCGTTGGATACGATCTATCCTATGAATGCGATATTCATGATTTCTCTTCACAAGAGGTAACACTTTCAATTATCTTCTAATGTCTTCATTTCTGGGGTGTAACGTAGTAGGCCTCCTCGTGGTGCACCCGCTCTCCTTGTAGTTTCGTAATTAAGGGTTCTCGTATACATAGCTGCGGAAATACTCCTGAGGAGTATTAGGAAAACTGTAGCTTTTCAGTGGGCATATCATCCCACTGTGGTCTGCCCGGAAATGAGAAGGCTGACTTCTTGGCCAAGAAAGAAACTAGTATTCTCCAAAGGTCTTGCGGAGCTTTGCCACTCCACTTTGCTAAATTTGAGATTAAAAGAATTTACAGAAATGCGTTTCGTCAAGTTGCTTCCCAGGCTGCTGAGGGTACACCCTGGAGAAAACTGTGAGGGGCGTAACACTGTATCCCAAATTCTCCTCGAGCTGCTGTTGTGCCTGTAATCATACTTTTAACAGGACACGATTGTCTTTGTACAGTTTTCACCTGATGAATTCGCCGAATTGTACTTTATGTAACTGTGGACAAGTCATGGACGCTGCTTATCTGGATGATTGCTCCGCACTAAGTTTAATTAAGTTGCCGAGAGATATTGGAAAGCCCGTGGTTTAATGACCTAATGGCCAATTGACTCAGCATTTGAGAAATACATAAAATGTCTTCATTTCTTGTCCATAAGTCTGCAGCTTATTATAGATGGGTTTCCCAGATGCCCCGGTTTGACCGGGACAGTCCCGGATTTCAGACAAAATCCCGGTGTCCCGGGCCGGTTTACTTCACGTCCCGGAAAAAAATAAATTTGAATAGAGATGACCAGAAAAGTCTAAAAATAATTAACTGTGGCGGATTATTTACGGTTAATTACTGCATTGTTATTTGTAACATTGATTTGTAAAACTAATATCGGATTGTGAGGATTTTTACGACAAGATTAAAACCAAAAAGGATTTTCTAAAATAGTCATTTCCAATGAAATATATACACAATGTTAAAATTTTTATTCCTCATTTAAAGTGTTTCTTCTTACTAAAGTAACTTTTAATATTAAGATGTAGAAATAAAATGTTTTTTACCTGCTTGTATCATGCGTTACTACCCTCGTTTTAGGTTCATATGTAGTAACCATTTATTCAAAGCGTTGAGAATGAACTACCCTTTTAAAACACTCTAAAAACCAGCCGGGGTTGTGTGCCCCTTTGAATACTCGCATACTCGCGACGCTGAACGGTGTGTCCTGGTTGAACATTTCAGAAATCTGGGCAGGCCTAATTATAGATACCGCATTCATGGGCTTAAAGTTGTTTCCCACTCTCAGTTCAATGAGCTGCTTGATATTTAATAAACTTACATTCCTTCGTGGTTTTGACAACTGATACTTGAAACTTCTTTTGCAGATGCTTTCAACAATTACGATCCAGATAGAACCGTTGTTGGGCTTTTCCGCACAGCCCATATCTTTGCTACCTATCCCAAAGATGGAATCAGCATCTGGAACTGTTTTCTTGGAGAAGTAAGCAATAGTGATCATAACAGGAAATATCCAACGTTGTTTAGCACAAATAAACAGATTTCAGAATACACGTGTTTCGAGGTTTCAAAGAACCCCTTTTTCAATTCAGCCTCGAAACACGTGTATTCTGAAATCTGTTTATTTGTGCTAAACAACGTTGGATATTTCCTGTTATTCCTCGGCACAAAGGTATTTATTTATTGCTTAATAGTGATCATGTTTTACTTGTTTCAACAACTTCTTTTCGGACAGTATGAAGCAGTGGCGTGCAGATCAATATTTTTTAGGGGACTAGTTGGTTACGGTAAATTACGATACACAAAAGTAACAGGATTTATAGATATATTATCTTCCCTATTATTATCAACTTCAGTGTTATGCTTCAAAGTTGATGAGCAACATTGCTCACTAAGATGAAAATCTATTCGAGTTTTACCAAAAGTTTTCAACTGAGTAATGGCTTGGTAGTGTCCTTGGGTTTTCTCGTGACGAATCGTTGCCTCGTGGAAATTGCTCATATCTGAAAATCCATTGGCATTCCAGACGCCTTTTTCCTTTTCAAAAAGGAATCAGAGCCAGCAAAATATTTTTTTTCTTGACTTACAAGCAGTCAGCCACTTAACAGTCTCAAAGTAATCTTTCTAAAAATGCTGATTGTAATTTTTTAGCTTCGCAGATATTGCTAGGTCAGGAGTAGGCCTGCTCTGTGAAATTATTTGAGCTTTCTCTTGGTCAAGTCAAAGCTCCGAACGAACGGTTTGCGAGAACGTCCAGCAGGCAGCAATTCTCTTCCTAGCTCCGGGGTAGTCTGTGCTGTTGCGCATGCTCCTCAACTACGTCCAGTTGGGGACTTGTTTTTTCGACCGAGTCCCCTTCCATTACAAAAGAAAAACACAATGAACGCAGGAAAATAACTTTGACTAGTGAATTTGTTGTTTCCTGAAGCTCACATAGAAACCTGTACACTAGGTAAGGGAACAAAAATTTATCCGTTGGTTTAAAAAATGCATGAAATAATCAAATAAGCTTTCGAGCGAACGCCAAGGATCTAACAAAGCTATTACTATATGAGATCTGGGAAACAGGTTCTTAAGAGCTAGTCCCTCTGACAAGTCCATTTAAGACGTCGCACACAGGGGAGAAAGGGAGGGAGGGGCAGTAAAAGAAGTAGCGCTTTCTAATACACTTGTTTTTCTGCTCACGTTTTTTCTTAATAAATTATTCTGCGAGGTAATTTTTTTGAAGGGGCAAATATTTAAGGGACCAGCCTAGTCTCTCTGGTACATGGGCGGCACGCCACTGGTATGAAGTACATACACTCCTCAAAAGTAAAATTGTAACACAAAACATGTACGTAGCGTCATTAAAATTGCATTTTTCCTTTTAATTCGAAATTTGAAAAAAAAAAAAAAGGTACTCGAAGCAGTTTTGTACCAAATTTTAAGACTGTAGGTGCTATGGGGCTTCCTGGACGCAGTGGCACATCCTTTCACAATTTCATTGATGCTACTTATTTTCTAACTAGCTGTACCCGCACGGCGATGCCCGCGCTTAGAATTTAAAGGACTCTAGAAACCTTTTTAAACCCTTGAATAAATGAACCCCCACCCCTGCACACACCATTTATAAAAACAGTATAAGTTCCTTTGAAATTTAAGTATTTCTCCAAAGGTATAAAAAGCATTATATTACATTAACAGTTGCTTTAAAATATCCACCATTGCCATTGCTATTGCCAATGCCATTGCCTATCTTGCCAAGTGACCAAGCTACCGAAACCCAGCCGATGATCTAGCGCACGAACTCCAATCAATTAGCGATCCGATCTTCTTAACGAAAAGTTTCAAACATAACCCCTACTCTCTCCTTTTTCCTTTGAGGAAAAAGAACGTAATTAATTATGACACATTACCTAGAACAAAAGGAAAATCCCGTCCAACGTAGAAAAAAGAATTCAACTCAAATATGCAGCGCAATTTACATAAAATGATCATTCCGCTCCATCTAGTAAGACAAGTTTTAAATTAAAATCCGCACTACAAATACAAAAGGAATGGCTTGCTCCCCGAAGAAAAAATAATTTACCTCAAATACGCAACGCAATTTATGTAAAATGATCATTTCGCACCTCCTAAAATAGTGTTTCTTAAACTGTGTTCCGCGGAACCCAACGATTCCACGAAGTTTAATCAAGGGTTCCATGAAATTTGCATATTTTCTTTATATGAATTCAAAGTTAGTCACTTACAAATCGATTAAAGCTCTTTTTCAAAAAAAAAAAAAAAAAAAAAAGAAAGAAAGAAAGAAAGGAAAAAACATACAGCATCCAGCCTTCATTGGAATTGTTACATCTTGAATTCAAATCACGAATTGCGATAGGACCCTACTCTTTGGGTTTCTTGTTTTTTGCAAATGAAATAGAATGGAAATGGCCAAGAAATTTGCAACCGTCATTATGACTGATGATTTTCTAGAATAGGTAATATGAGGCATATCCATAAAAAAAGAAACTGTGATTAGGTTGCAGTAATAAATATAAAGATTTTATGGCTGATAAACGCCAGCACACTTATCATAAAAATTATTTACAAACGTTATGTATTTTTATTTCTTATCAATCTTAAATGATGGGAATCATCAGTAGTTTGGAAGTGTTGTATTTGAATGCAGTTTTGCTATTAAGTTCATCCATATAGATGTTTTTTCCTGAAAAAAACGCAGTTTTACACAAAAATCCCTTTTTTAAATGTGAAGTGTGCCTGAGTTAAGACATCAAAAAAAAAAAAAAAAAAAAAAAAGTTTAAAATCTACCTGCATACGATTTGTAACTATGACGATGAAAATTTTGCTAACTAAAAACAACCTTTGTCATGGTAATCTGAAAAATCAGATCTACATCAACTTTGGTCAAGTGAAGATAATAAAAAATTTGTCACTGCTCAAAAAAAAAAAAAAAAAAAAAAAAAGCAAGAAGTTCTGTCTAGAACTAGACGAGCCAACTTTCCCGTATACCCATACTACTTTCTAGTACCTGAACAATATTCTCAAAAATAGCTAAAGTCGCAAATTTTTTGAAACATATTTTTAAAATACTTTAAGCTGATTTCTAGGAATAAAATATTCCTCACTCATCTAAAAAAATTAGATGCGTAAAAAAAAAAGCAAATAAAATAGCAGCCACTTTTAAACAAAGCAGCTAATACACTTTTTTCCATTAAAAAAAATCTTTAACAGCTTTCAAAACGAAAAAATAATAATTAAAATTAATAAGCTCATTAAAATAAATACATCATATTAAAAAAAAATCGTCTTTTTCCCCTGTTGCCAAAAACATTTTTTTAAATGAATTAATGCACTTACCAAAACGAAACAAAAAAAAATTAATAATAAATTAATTTGAATTCTAAAATTTTGAATTCAAATTATGTTTTTCTCAATCACGAACTGAGACAGGACCCAACTCATTGGAATTATTGTTTCTAGAAACAGGTCCTGCCCCCCCCCCCTCCCAAGCCTGCCTCTCCTCCTGGGTGGTTACGTGTGCATAGTTGTGTGTGTAAGTGTATAGGCTTGTGTGTGTGCGTAAACCTGTATGTATGCACGTAGGCTTGTGTGTGTGTGTGTATGTGTGTGAGCGTGCGTGTGTGTAGGAGATGGACGCCTCCGACCAAGAGAAGCGGATAGCTCAGGACCGGAGCAGCCGCGCCGCGCCGCCTGCAGAGGACGGTGGGCGGTGGTGCTGCAGAGGCTTCTCGTTCAAGCTGAAAAAGGCACGGAACATCAAAAACGATCAAATGAGAACAATAAGCAATCGTGATTGCTCAACAAAACAAAAACAATAAAATGTCAACTTAAAGAAATAATTTTCATTGTCAAAAAAAAAAAAAAAAAAAATCGTCTGCGCATATCTTTATGTAGAAACATAAATGACTTCGAGTTTATTCGCCAAAAACTGAGTACCTAAATTGAAACTTTAGCGTAAAAATAAAAGCAAGTCATATCAACAATAATTATTTCACAGTTAAAACCATAGCTGCGGAGTCGGAGTCGAAGTCAATCTCATTTTGAGATAAAGGAGTCGGAGTCGAATATTTAAGAATCGGAGTCAGTCATTTGTCCTCCGTGTATAAATTTTTGCCAAAGCTACGAAGTCAGAGTCGAAGTCGGGGAGTCGGAGTCCGATTAATCGTCGGGCACAGGAGTCGGAGTTGGAGTCAAGTGCCCCTAAATTCTCGGAGTCGAACTCTGGAGTTTGGCGTCAAGAGTTATTTCCAACAAAATTTGTTTGAAGTAAATCCGCCTTCAAGTACAGAATCTACATTGACGTTCAGTTTCCCCGTAGGCGCTATTGTTAAGGGATTTGAACTGTTCAAAATTGAACGGAAAATTGTTCAAACCAAAAAGATATTTTACATATAAGTTTTTCATCAAAAGCTTTTTCCTACAAAGTTTGTTTGAAGCAAATTCGCCTTACAGTTCGGAATTGCCTTGAATTTCCCCGTAGACACTAATGTTAAGTTTTTTTGAACTGTTCAAAATTGAACAAAAATAGTTCAAATCAAAAAATAAAATATGGGAATGAGCTGTCCTCGCCGAGATCTTTCGAACAAAAAAAAGTTTTTTCGAATCGGACTATTCATTCAAAAGTTATTAGGGGGGGACAGACAGACAGACCGACAGACCGACGGACCGACAGACAGACCGAGAGACATTTTTCCCCATCTCAATACCCTACTTTCCAATTTTTAATTTTTCGATATTTATTTAATTATTTTAATTATTTTTGACATTTTTTTGTTTTTCGCAA
Organism: Uloborus diversus; assembly: GCF_026930045.1. Lineage (NCBI taxonomy): Eukaryota > Metazoa > Arthropoda > Arachnida > Araneae > Uloboridae > Uloborus > Uloborus diversus. Next base: position 97,745,878 of record NC_072732.1, read on the forward strand.
TATTTTTAAGATGCATTCAGCCTTCTTTCATGCTTTTTTCTTCTTTTTCTGACTTTTACTGGGAAAGTAGGCTAAAAAAATTCATTTGAATTTAGAATTCAAGTGAATGATTTTCGCAATCAAGAATCGCAATAGGACCCTACTCGTTGGGTTTATTGTCTCTACGCATGGAATAAAATGGAAATGGCCAAGAAATTTGCACCCGTCATATATGATTTTCTAGAATAGGTAAGGCGTATTCATAAAAAAGGAAATGGTGATTTGGATGCGATAAAGATAAAGATTTATGACTGATATCCAGCAGTACACTTATCTTAAATATTATTTGCAGAGTACACTGTTTAAAAAAAACCTGAAAGTTCAGGTAGTTTTCTGACTGATTTTAACAGAATATTTCTGTAATGCTTCAAAGCGTATTTTTTCCTTACAACAACAGAAATATCACGAAAGGAAGTAACGAAAACAGAATTTTTCCATTTCTAGGGTTGCCGCTGTGCTGTACTTTGTTAGTAGTATTCTGGTTAGCCTTCAAGTTATGATAAACATCGCTTTTTGATAGTGCTTATTAAATCGCACTGTTACATTTTGTTAATTAAAAGCTTATTTAGAATAACAACTCAGATGTCGTAGACAAAATAGATAGCTTGCTATTTCATGTCTGGAAAGTAATATACTCGTATGTCGAAATTGTTTTTACGCCTTTGGGCTTTGCAAGTTTGGAAAAATGTTTGCGCCATTTTCAGACAGGCAGATGTGTTTTGATTGCCCTGGTGATTTGATGTGTGTTTTACTGAGTCAGTATTAGAATATTATTGCGGTGTATTATTTTGCTCAATACTTCGAACAATTCTATTCGTTAGTCATATTGTGTGTTCTAGCGGTGAGAATAGTTTTAGGATCTCGTGTTATCCATTTAAAATAAAGGCTATTGGATTACTTGTGTACAGATGCAATGGAGACACTTAAATTTAGCACTGCTGGTCACATTTAAGTATTATTGAATATCTTTGTACATGTTAATATACAAATGTATTTTTCTTGTTAATATGCATTTGATAAAATTCCGATGGTAGCTGATTTAGAATTTATAGAACTATTATAAAGTTACTGTTTTTGCTCTAATGCGTTGTGTTCTTAAAAGTCATTAAAACGTTAAATGGCCAACATTTCGTATCAACCGGAGATTATCGTGGTGTGCGAGCAAGACAGAAAAAATCACTCAGGTTTTTTTTTTTTTTACAATTTTTGACAAGAATAAGTTTTTTTTTTTGACTACTTAGAAATCTGGAAACATGCTTTACTCCTTTCGGGATTGCATTTATAATAAAAAATATAAATTATTTAATTTATTTCCTTAGGATCTCATCTAACAACTTATTTGAGATTATTGCAAGTTTCTTGTAAAAACATTTCGGGTAAAACGAACTGATTGATATGTTTAGCCTAAGTATAATGCTCATGCACTAAAAATCTATGTTGCTATTCCAATGAGGGAAAAATGCGGAAATCACCGGGTGGAGGGGATATACATCATCTGAGCAAAAAATTCTTCACGCTTATGTTAATGATTCTGTTTTTAAACACAGTAAATTCGTATGCGGTACTCTCCATTAGGTATATTATTCCATGATAAAGTCAACCGGTTTTTAATGATATTTTATTTGACTCATTCTGCAAAAAAAAAAAAAAAAAAAAACTATTTTTCATGTATGCTTTTCCATGCCACGCCAGAATATGTACGAGGGGATGTGGAAGGAAATATCGAACAGTATCAGCATCAAAAATTGGTGTTATATTCAAATCCACTAATTTCCTTGTTGGTACTTTTCGATTATTTTTATTCATCTGAAGGTGCAAATTTCGAGATAGATGCTTGAAAGGTAAGTTATCAAGCAAAAATTTCACTTAAAATATAGTTAAAAAATAAATACAAATTGAAAAATAATAGTTTTTGAATAGTTAACTATTTTTCTATTATATTGTTACAAATCCTGTAAATAGTATTTATTGTAGTAACGTAACCTGTAAATAGTTTCCCGTAATGAATATACAACCCCTTTTCATTCGGCTAAAGTATACGACCCCTATTTTCTTTTCTTTTCATTGATAACGGTCTACGCATTTCGGGAAGCCGAAAGAATGTTGTGGAATATTTGAGAGATTTCTTTCGATGTTTATAAAGGCGTCCCACGTGATAAACAGGAGAGTTTCGATTGAGATTTCGAACTGAGAGCATTTTTGCTCTGTTGCGAGGCATTTCGCTGTGTTGTTTCCGTATTTGGATGTAAATACGTGTGTAAACGTTGAGTTTACGGTGTTGTGTGATAATTGCTTAATTGCTGATGAATAATTTAGCAGTTGTTGGCGATCTTTCCTGTACATAGTGTAAATAAATTTCCTGTGCTTTATCAAGAACTGTGTCTTCATTTCAAGAAAATGGAAGTCGCACCGAATCCGTTACAATTTGGCGCCCAACGTGGGGCTACTTCAGGACTTTCTTGCAGTAAGTGTGACTTTGGACATTTTTTCATAAAGACTTTTTAAATTTGGACTTTATTTTTATGGTGATTACTCGCGCAATGGATGAACAATTAAAACAACTGCTTGATGCAATCAACTCGGTGAAGAGTGATATGGCGGCTAATCAAGAACAATTAAAAAATGATATGGCGGCTAATCAAGAACAATTAAAAAATGATATGGCGGCTAATCAAGAACAATGGAAAAGTGATTTAATGGTGCTGAAAAAGGATTTAGCTTCTAACCAAGAGGAAATTAAAAACGACCTTACTTCGGTAAAGACTGTGATGGAAAATAAATTTAATGAGATAGAGCATCGAGTTGATGCTTTTGATGAAAAATTTGAAACAGTAGAAAACCGTATCGCAACAGTTGAGAATCATGTGGATGAGAAAATTAAAGACATGGAAAGGAGATTGGCGACCGCGGAAAGCAGCTCTGTACAGTTTTGCGCTCCCACATCTGTTGCTCGACCGTCCATTAAACTGGCCACATTTGATGGGAAAAGTTCGTGGCAGGTGTACAAGACCCAATTCATGATAGTGGCGGAAGCGAACGGATGGGACTCTGCCACCAAGGCCTGCCATCTTGCAGCATCCCTGAGAGGTGACGCAGCGGACATTCTTCAGACCCTTCCGGACAGCCAGCGCCTGGATTTCGCCGCCCTCACATCTGCGTTGGAGCTTCGCTTCGGTGAGAAGTGCCAGAAAGATTTCAGCCGACTCCAGTTGAAGTCCCGTTTCCAGAAAACCGGGGAAACCCTGCAAGAGCTAGCGGCGGACGTCGAGAGACTGTCTCATCTTGCTTTTTGCGACTGTCCTGCGGATGTTCGAGACAACCTGGCACTCAACTACTACATCGACGGGGTTCGAGATCCGGAAATCCAGAAAGCTCTACGGATGGCGGATGTCAAAGACCTGAGTTCTGCCGCTGTGTATGCGATGAAGTTGGAGGCCGCCCAGCAAGCAACCCGCAAGGATCGCCATTCAATCCGCGGCGTGAAAACTGATGAGCCTGATCCGGTTTCGTCACGCTTTGCTGAACTGGAAAAGCAAATAAAAGAAATTGCAGGAATCCTCAAAAGGACTTCGGCTCCCAAGTACCAAAATGGACAATCACTTAAGTGCTGGAAATGTGGCGGCGAGGGACCCAAAGACTATGTTAAAAATAGGTAATTTCTCAATGTCTTAAGCAGAGTATAATGTAATTTCTGTACTTTTCTTGTAATCTGTGTCGGTGTTTGCTCATATTCAATTTCTTTGAACTGGAAGAAAAGAAAAAAAAAAAAAGAGGGGGAATAAAATGTACTACAAAGCTAAACGTTTAGAGAATTTATTAGTACTACTTCACTTTGTAAAGTGTAGCATGCATGCATTTTTTAATATAGTTATTTTTCAATGCATAATCCTTTAAAAACATTTTATAAAAAAACATACTGTTACAAATTCTGTAAATAATAATTATTGTAGTAACGTAACCTGTAAATAGTTTCCCGTAATGAATATACAGCCCCTATACATTCGGCTGAAGTATACGATCCCCTATTTTTCATTGATGAAATTTGCGAAGGAAGAGAAATAAAATAACGGTCTACGATTTTCGAGAAGCATTTGGAATCTTGTGGAATGTTTGAGAGCTCTCTTTTCGGTGTGTATAAAAGCCGTTATGCTGGATAAAAAGTTTAGTTGCGATGGAGAATTTGTGCTGAGAGTGTATTAGCTTTGTTTATTGCGAGGCATTTCGCTGTGTTGTTTTTCGTATTTGGAAGTAAATACGTGTGTAACCGTTGAGTTTGCGGTGCTGTGTGATATTTGCTTAATTGCTGGTGATTAATTTAGCAGTTGTTGACGATCTTCCCTGTACATAGTGTAAATAAATTTCCTGTATTCTTAATCAAGAACTGTGTCGTCCTTTCAAGAAAGTTGGAAGTCGCACCGGATCCGTTACAATTGGCGCCCAACGTGGGGCTTCTTCTGGACTTTCTTGGAGTAAGTGTGACTTTGGACATTTTTTCATAAAGACTTTTTGAATGTGGACTTTATTTTTATGGTGATTACTCGCGCAATGGATGAACAATTAAAACAACTTCTTGACGCAATCAACTCTGTGAAGAGTGATATGGCGGCTAATCAAGAACAATTAAAAAATGATATGGCGGCTTATCAAGAACAATTAAAAAATAATATGGCGGCTAATCAAGAACAATTGAAAAATGAATTGGCGGCTAATCAAGAACAATGGAAAAGTGATTTAATGGTGCTGAAAAATGATTTAGTTTCTAACCAAGAGGAAATTAAAAACGACCTTACTTCGGTGAAGCCTGTGATGGAAAATAAATTTAATGAGATAGAGCATCGAGTTGATGCTTTTGATGAAAAATTTGAAACAGTAGAAAACCGTATCGCAACAGTTGAAAATCATGTGGATGAGAAAATTAAAAACATGGAAAGAGATTGGCGACCGCGGAAAGCAGCTCTGTACAGTTTGGCGCTCCCATATCGGTTGCTCGACCGTCCATTAAACTTGCCACATTTGATGGGAAAACTTCGTGGCAGGTTTACAAAACTCAAATCATGATAGTGGCGGAAGCGAACGGATGGAACTCTGCTACCAAGGCCTACCATCTTGCAGCATCCCTGAGATGTTACGCAGCGGACATTCTTCAGACCCTTCCGGACAGCCAGCGCCTGGATTTCGCCGCCCTCACATCTGCGTTGGAGCTTCGCTTCGGTGAGAAGTGCCAGAAAGATTTCAGCCGACTCCAGTTGAAGTCCCGTTTCCAGAAAACCGGGGAAACCCTGCAAGAGCTAGCGGCGGACGTCGAGAGACTGTCTCATCTTGCTTTTTGCGACTGTCCTGCGGATGTTCGAGACAACCTGGCACTCAACTACTTCATCGACGGAGTTCGGAATCCTGAGATCCAGAAGGCCCTCCGGATGGCGAATGTAAACGACTTGAAATCCGCTTTGGTATATGCGGTGAGATACGAGGCCGCAAAAGAAGCAACCCGTGTGGATCGCCATCTAATCCGGACTCAGGAAACTGATGAGTCTGATTCCAGGTCGTCCCACCTCGCTGAACTTGAGAGACAACTCGGTGACTTGGCAAGACATCTGAACAGCATAACAGCTCAAAAGAAACAAGAGCAGAAGTGCTGGAAATGCGGTAGTGAAGGGCATCTGCGAAGGAGTGTTCCGGCTAGCCAAGCTACGCGAGAGAAGGAAATCACCACCACCAGAGCTCTGCAGATTTCCTCTTCTAGTAGCGGCAGTAATGGACTTTTCATTTACGCACATGTAAATGGGAATCCCTGCAGATTGATTGTCGACACTGGAGCCAATGTGACAATCATTAGGACAGATGTGGCTCGTGAATTTGGATTGAAACTGTTGTGGACCTCGCCACGCGTAAGTCTCCAGACTGTGACAGGTGACAAAATCGAGATTGAAGGTAAAGTGGACTTGGAAATAGTGTTTGGGAATGCCATCTACCATCATACGGCATTCGTCGCTGATATCACGGTCCCCTTCATTCTCGGAATCGGACTTTTTAAAGAAACATGACTTCACCCTGGACTTCAAGACTAATGAACTGCACTCGATGAGAGAAGACATAGCCATCTTCAACGCTGAAAATGATGCAAAATCCGCTCATCAAATAATAGTCCAAACAGATTTATCGATTCCCTCAAGGTCAGAATCATTAATACCTGGCTCCATTGAAGAAAGCAATAGTTTTCGATTTGGACTCATTGAATACCCTAACCTAAGCAATAGCCTAAAAGCAGTGCTGGTAGCATCTACGCTTGGGGACCTTTCTAAGGATGTACTTCCAGTGAGAGTCACCAACGTGAGTGAAAGGCCAAGGAATATCCGGAAAGGTGAAGTGTTAGCAACTTGTACTCCAGTAAACTGCATCATTAGAAGAATCAATTCCCACGAGACTGTGTCTTCTGAGTCCTTGACATCGAAGTTAATTGGGAGTGCGCCATTATCGAAAGATCAAAGAACTGCTACGGAACAATTGGTGGACGACTTCAAGCATCTGTTTTCATCTACATCAGAGGATGTTGGCCGTACGAATTTAACGCAGCATAGGATTTACACTGGAGAACAGCCCCCTATTAAACAGCATCCAAATCCAAGACGACTACCGTTCGCCAAGAAGGAAGAGGTTGAGACCCTCCTGAAAGAGATGCAGGAGAATGATGTCATCGAACCCTCGTCCAGTCCTTGAGCCTCTCCCATCGTCCTAGTCCGAAAGAAAGATGGCTCCACCAGATTTTGTGTCGATTACCGACGGCTGAATGAAATCACCAAGAAAGACAGTAACCCTCTTCCATGGATAGATGACACCTTGGACACTCTTTCCGGACACAAGTGGTTTTCGACCCTGAACTTGAAGAGCGGCTACTGGCAGGTTGAGATACACCCTGATGACCGAGAGAAGACAGCGTTTACAACTGGACAAGGCTTATGGCAGTTTAAAGTGATGCCCTTCGGCCTCTGCAATGCACCAGCTACGTTCGAGCGTCTTACGGAGACAGTGTTAAGAGGACTCTCTAACGAATCCTGTCTGGTCTACTTAGACGATATCATCATCGTGGGACGCAACTTCGAAGAACATCTGGCTAATCTTAGGAAAGTGCTGCAAAAACTTAAGGAAGCCAATCTGAAGTTAAGCCCGTCCAAATGTAATTTGTTCCTCCGGGAAGTGAACTACCTTGGTCACATCATCTCTTCTGAGGGTGTACAAACCGATCCAGAAAAGGTATCTGCGGTCAAGAGTTGGAGTCGTCCCGAAAACATCCGTCAGCTGCGAAGTTTCCTGTGGCTCTGCACGTACTACAGGAAGTTTGTAAAGGGTTTTTCCAACATTGCACGACCTTTGCATAAGCTGACGGAGAGCAAGCAAAAGTTTGAATGGTCCAAAGAATGCGAAGATACATTTCTACGACTGAAGGAGGCTTTAACATCAACGCCTATTCTCTCATATCCTCAGACTGGAAAATCCTTCATCCTAGACACTGATGCGAGCCACGAGGGCATCGGAGCTGTTTTATCCCAAGAAATTGACGGCAATGAACATGTCATCGCTTACTGGAGCAAATGCTTATCAAAGTCGGAGCGAAATTACTGCGTCACCAGAAAGGAGTTAGTGGCCATAGTGAAAGCTATAGAACACTTCCATCATTACCTCTACGGCCGAAAATTTCTGCTTCGGACAGATCATGCCTCATTAACTTGGCTTTTGAACTTCAAAAATCCGGAAGGCCAGATAGCCAGATGGATACAGCGGCTCCAGGAATATGACATGGAGATCAAGCATCGAAAAGGGTTATCTCACGGTAATGCTGACGCTTTATCAAGGAGACACTGTCCTGAGAACTGCCACTATTGTTCCCGAATCGAGAAACAGTATGGAACGACTAGCCCTGCTGCTTATCAGGTGACAGTGACTCCAACATCTTCAGAACCTGATCCATGGAGTGACGACCAAGTTCGAAAAGATCAACTTGAAGACCCCGACATAAAACCAATTTTGGAGTTCATGGAGAGTGACAGTCGGCGACCTAGCTGGCAGGACGTTTCCATCTTTAGTCGTGCAACAAAAAGATACTGGGCTTTATGGAACTCACTCCATTTACGGAACGGCGTGCTACACCGAAAATGGGAATCTGACGACGGCAAAACATCTAGGTGGCAGTTACTACTTCCCCGATCAAGGATTTCAGATGTTCTGAAAGAAATACATAGTAGTGCGACTGGACGACATTTTGGTGTCTTGAAAACCCTCAATAAGGTTCGGGAGCGCTTCTTCTGGAGCAAGGCGAAGGATGACGTGGAGAAGTGGTGCCATTCTTGTGACGCCTGTGCTGCCCGTAAAGGACCGAAGAAGAGAAGCAGAGGGAAGCTACATCTGTACAACGTTGGAGCTCCTTTCGAACGAATTGGGATCGACATCCTGAGTCCTCTACCAAGAACTGCTGATGGGAACAAATACATTCTTGTTTCCATCGACTACTTCACCAAATGGCCGGAAGCATATCCCATTCCAGATCAAGAGGCTACCACCGTAGCAGAGACTCTAGTTCAACATTGGATCTCGAGATATGGAACACCTTTGCAGATTCATTCCGATCAAGGGAGGAATTTCATCTCTGCTGTGTTTAAGGACCTATGTCAAATTTTCGGAATTGAGAAAACTAGGACAACACCACTACACCCACAATCGGACGGCATGGTGGAGAGATTTAACCGCACAATCCTGAACAATCTCTCGCTTATGGTCTCCAGAAATCAACAGGATTGGGACAAGAAGCTACCTTTGTTCCTGCTGGCCTACCGCAGTGCTGTCCACGAGACTACCGGATATGCCCCATCTCAGATGCTCTTCGGACGAGAGCTTCAGCTACCTTGTGATCTCGTCTTCGGTCGTCCTCCGGATGCATCGCCTGAGGAGTACATCCAGGATCTCCAGGCCCGGTTGGAAGACGTTCATAACTTCGCACGAGAGCGAATCAACGTCGCGGCGGAGAAGATGAAGACCCGATACGACACAAGGTCTACTGGACATGAATTCAACGAAGGCGACAGGGTTTAGTTATGGGATCCCATCCGACGGAAAGGTCTTTCACCCAAATTGCAGTCGCATTGGGATGGACCCTACAAAGTCCTTAACCGACTAAATGACGTCGTAGTGAGGATCCAAAAATCACCTAATGCAAAACCTAGGGTTGTACATTATGATCGGTTAGCCCCATACTATGGCCATAGTTCATGAGTATTACGTAAGCAACCATGGTTGATCACATAAAAGTTGTAGATAATTTTTGCTTTTAATGTTTAGTAATATTTCTTGTTATTATTGCGTTTTCTGTATCTGTTAGTTATTAATTAATGTGTATATTTGTAAACTTGTGATAGAAGTTTGGCACCCTTTCTGGGGATTGTACTGCCCGGGACGTGCAGTCCTTAGGAAGGGGGCAATGTTACAAATCCTGTAAATAGTAATTATTGTAGTAACGTAACCTGTAAATAGTTTCCCGTAATGAATATACAACCCCTTTTCATTCGGCTAAAGTATACGAACCCTATTTTCTTTTCTTTTCATTGATAACGGTCTACGCATTTCGGGAAGCCGAAAGAATGTTGTGGAATATTTGAGAGATTTCTTTCGATGTTTATAAAGGCGTCCCACGTGATAAACAGGAGAGTTTCGATTGAGATTTCGAACTGAGAGCATTTTTGCTCTGTTGCGAGGCATTTCGCTGTGTTGTTTCCGTATTTGGATGTAAATACGTGTGTAAACGTTGAGTTTACGGTGTTGTGTGATAATTGCTTAATTGCTGATGAATAATTTAGCAGTTGTTGACGATCTTTCCTGTACATAGTGTAAATAAATTTCCTGTGCTTTTATCAAGAACTGTGTCTTCATTTCAAGAAAGTGGAAGTCGCACCGAATCCGTTACAATATCTATTAAACATAGGATAGAAAAACGAGAATGAAATTTCAGTAAAATATGTGAAAATGAGAAACGAAAAAATAGCGCAACGAAAAATCAAGAACCGAAAGTTCTGTAAAGACACAGAAAATTTAAAAACGGAAAAATAGATGAACGGAAAAGTTAAAAACGGAAAAATAGATCAACGGAAAGAAGAGAAATGGAATTTTCGTTAAATCACGGAAAATTTATAAATGGAAGAACAGAAGTAAACGGAGAAATGAGAAATGGAACTTCTGTTAAGTCACGGAAAATAATTTAACGGAAACGTAATATTTACGGCAACTTTGCTGCCGGTACTTTATCCGTTATTTTCAGGAAATTTTTTTAACAGTGTATAAAGTAAATATTTTTATTTCCTTTCAATCTTATCAGTAATCTGGGAAATTTGTACTTGGATGAAGTTTACTGTTTAAGTTCATTTTTATCGGTATTATTTTCCAGAAAAAACGTAATTTTACACAAAAATTCCCTTTTTTAATGTTAAGCCCTGAACAAAATATTAATAAAATCTACATGCAGACGATTTTTAACTATGATGACGAAAATTTCGCTCTTTAAACAACCGTTGTCAGTTAAATGAAAATCAGAGCAACATGAATTTCGGTTAATTGGGGGTGTTAAGAATCTTTATGGGCCCCATATAGGCGTAATCGGGCCCTTAATAATTCTTGATGGGGTAATATTTTTGAATTTCCTGCTGAGTTGGAAGAAATATTTAAGTGCTTACCGTATCTCCTCAGGTCATCGCAGGTTTCCTGGTTATGTTCATTATCATGGCCGTAGTTGATAAGAAGAACATGCATCTCCCTTTGTATCTGGAGGCTATATTCATCGGCTTGATGGTACAGACAACGTTGCTGGCGTTTGGCCTCAACTGCATGGCTCCTCTCAATCCGGCTCGCGATCTTCCACCTAGAATATTCACTGTCATAGCAGGATGGGGTACACTCACCTTCAGGTACGTAAATGCTCATCTTGCCTTGGAAAATACAAAAGTTACCGGAGAATACTTTTTGTGGATTAGGTCAAATTCCTGCATCAGTTCCAGAACGAAAATAAATGGATGTGCGTGAATTTTGTCGATCTTCAATTTAATTTTGTATTTCTGTCCCAAATTTTTGAAGGCCTATTATGTGAAATGCTGTTGCAAAAATCACATACTGTCTGACCACGGATTGTATGGAAAGGCAAACATCTGGTTTACTAGCGGAAATCGACGCGTCTATTCAGAGCCCAATTTCCCAATAGGCAGAGTAGGCAGCTTCCTAGGGCGGCAAATTTTTTAGGCGAGGCAAATTTTGCTTCAATCTCATTTTTTAAATCATTATTCTTGAAAATAAAACATCAGTTCTTTTTAAATTTTCTCCCATAACAGTGGCATAACTGATCCTAACTTGTCAGCGGCTATACCGTAATGGTCAAAACCACAAAAAACGCGGTGTGACAGACTTCCGGTAATGAGTAGTCTGTTTCATTTTTAGCTTGCGGCAGGGACGGAGTACATCCCCTATAGAAAACATACACTTTGATCTATTCCTTCCAAGAATTTATTTCCCTTAACTCAAAGAAGGTCCAGCCGCACTGGAAGGCCTGAGTAACCATTATCTCCTTCTGCGCTTAAAAAAAAAGCATTTTATTTCTCTTATACCCTTAGGAGTGTTCATCACGAAACACTACTTGAATGTTTGAAGAATTGAAACTCATTGAAACAGACTCTTCCAGACGATTTGGGCTTGATTCCGGGGGGTCACCGGAAAAACTTAATACCTCTATGCTTGTACAAAAAAGGAAATCTAAAAGGCTTCCTGCTAGTAAATAGAATGTTGTGGACAAGAGGTGAAGTCGCTGAACTACATCCATAACCTCTAAAATTGATAAAGACGACTTAAAACCACTTTGAAAATTCAATTTTGAAAAAATCTGAGGAGAGTTTCCAATTCCTCTCCTTAACAACATCGATGATTGTTTAATATTGCATTTTAATATTGCAAAACTGCCAGGGGGAGTGTCTCTCAACCACATCCAAATGTTACCAAAGAAGACCTATAATCGCCTTTTTTGAGAATTCAGCTTCGAAAAAATTTCTGGGCATCACCTGAGTCGTCTAAAATTCCGTTTCTTGGATTTGACTTTCAAAACATTTTCAGTCACTGTCGCGTTTTTTATACTCAAATTTCGAAATATTTCCAACAGCGCCCTTCCCCCAAATATCATTTAAGATCGTCTAAACTCCAGTTTTATGTCCAAAATTTTGAAAAATTACCGGAGGAAACTTTGAAAACTGATTAAAATTACGTTATTGGAACTTCAATTTCGAAAAGTTACTCGAGGAGTGCTTTTGAAACCCATCCCTATTTTTAGTTACTTTTAAGTTATTCCCAAGGATGACCAACAGTCGCGTGTTTGCGACTTCAATTTTGAAAAATTTCTAGGGAAGTTCCCTCGAATGTTCCCTATCCTAACACCACCACAACAACAATTACGAAAAATTAAAAGTAATAGCTCCTAGATTCTTCAACTAGGTTTTAATAACTGTTTTTCTTTTTCCGCAAAAAATAAGGCAGTTCTCCTTATTTGCTTACTCATGTCCTAGTATTGCCCCCCCCCCCCCAATCTCCATCTTCTTCATCAGAAGCTGGATCTGTACTAATGCATGCGTTTGAAAAAAAAGGAGCGGTGGTGTGTCAATTTTATACCCCCCCCCCTCCTCTTCAGTTTCATGACCTCGCGAAGTACCTGCCTTTATTGCAAAAGCCCATTTTCGCATTGATAATTTCATTCATTATTTCATATTTTCGTTTTGTGTATCTCTACTATTGTTTACAACTTAATTAGGTACATTTTTATCATTCAATCTAGTTTCAATAAATATATTTCACTTTTAAGGAAAATAGGCTACAAATGCCAAATTTTTATTCGTTTTGTTAGAGATAAGAATGATTATTTTAAATGTATCATAAAAACTAAAAGATGTGGGGGGGGGAGTTTAGAAATTTTAAAAATATATCTATGATCCCCTGTCGGGCAAGCTTGTCCCCCCGTCGGGCATTTCCAAGCGCCACAACTGTTTCGTACAGAGGCGAACTTGACTAACGTTAGAAGTCATTGTAGGTATAGTTCTGTACAGGCCTCTACATTTTCTAATCAATCTTGAGAATATGGACCCCACCTTGACAGAGATGTGCCTTTAATGCTGCCTGTTATTGATTGTTACTTTATTGTTTTGGCAGCATTCGAAATTACGGATACTTTTGGATTGGAATTATTGGACCTCACTTAGGCTGCATCTTAGGAGCTTGGGCTTATTATCTTGCAATAGAAATTCATTTTCCTGAAAAAGAGCTGGGGAAGGATTGCGAAGAGCCAGGTAAGAAATATTAAACAGATGACTAGTTTTAATCTAGAAAAAAAAATGAAATGTATTTTTAAAAATTTCTATATTTCAATGAATAAAACAACTAACAGGTAATGACATTTCAAAACTTACTATACCCATATTTTACTAAGTTGAACTTAAGTAATGTTTTTTCAACTTTTTCACATGTTCTTTTGAAATATTGCACCCATTTACTTTAAGACTGTATGTAAGTATTAGGAAATATATATTAAAAACTGATTGCTGGTACAAAACTATCAACATAACATTCAAACGCCAAAACAAAACTAGTCTTACCCAAATTTGTTAAAATGAGTATAGCAAGTTTTGAAACGTCATTACACATATATTTAAACAAAGTAGTATATAATTAAAATTTCTTAAAATTTAGCTTTTCATATGCTTAAAATGCTTATAATATTCAAATGAGTATTTTGTTATCATTATTTGAATGAATCCTGAAAATAATTTTTCTTTTTTCATTTACAGCTATGTCAGAGGCAAAGCTGACGTCAAAATAAGTATTTAACTACACCAAAGTAGTTGAAACAAAGTTTCATTTGTAATTATATTTCAACTTTCTGTGTAATAATATTCCTTTCGCTCTTTACGGTAACCTATCATTACATGAAATTTCTTTTTTACGAAACAAAAATAAGTACTTGTAGCCACACTGATTTTTAACATTTAAAAACTGATTTTAAATCTATGTGCTTTTAATGTTATAAAACACATAACGTTACACGCAAGTGTCATTTAGTATAACTGTTAGTAAGACTAAGAAGACGTTCATAAATAACTAGCAGTACTCGCAGGGCGATGCCCGTGCTAAGAACTTAAAGGAAGTTCATTGAATAAATAAAATACACCCCCCCCCCCCTCTCATGTGAAATGATCATTTTTTTTCAAATAAAATGCTTTTAGAAAAACCTATTCAAGACTTTTTGCATTTAAAACTACAGTCGAAACTCCATATATCAAACTTCCACATATCAAAATTTTCCATATATCGAAATCCCAGCAAATTTCTATGTTCATTACATAGAAAAATTGTTTCTACGTATCGAAAAAATCTCTATACATCGAAAAAATTTTCGAGACATTCGGACATTTTTTTCCACTTTAGCATGTTTGTCTCATGAAAATCGCGGAGCTGCCACTCAGTTATGGTCCTAAAGATAGTCGTTTTAGTAGCGTATTAAGTGAAAAAATAGTCTGCAAAATAGTCGCCAAACGAGAAAATTAGTATCTAAAATAGTCTCAATTATTTTTACTTCCTTTTACAAAAAAGGAAGTATTGTATTCGCGAAAAAAATTTTCACTCAAAATTCGCCCTTAATTTCCATTTTGCTCACCCCCGAATTAATGTTGAATTTTTTTTTTCCACCCGACCACACGCGGATAAGTGCCTAAGAACGTATAAAAACCCGAAGTATCCATTTTGACATTCCCCTAGTTAATTACAACGACTTTTCTCTTGACGTCAGTATATACGTATGCATGTCGCATAACTCAAGAACGGTATGTCCTAGAAAGTTGAAATTTGGTACGTAGACTCCTAGTGGGGTCTAGTTGTACACCTTCTCTTTTGGTTGCATTCGGCTGTTTCTAAAGGTGTCTTTTGCCCCTTTTGGGGGGGGGGGAAATCATTGTTAATTTCGATGTATACTCAAGTGGTTATAATTTGGCGGACACTTGGCTATGTATCGCCAGTCTTTTGGTCGCCAAGTTGGCGACAAATGTGACGATTTTTCAACACTTTTTTTTTAAATATGGTTTTAATTTGGCCACTGGTAATGATATTTAGAGTGTAAACTATTAAATCACATTAAAATTGCCAATAATGGGAAAATGACATTAAAATTGGAGCAAAAGGAAGTCATGTGATGCACACATCAGCTCGTTTAAATAGTATTAATATTAAATCATGCTACATATACTTTGTTGAATAGACATACCTCAGCTGCAAGTTATATAAGCGGGATCATCTGGAGACAAGCGGAATTCTCTCCATTTACACACAAATGGTGTTCTCGACATGGTTTCATACTAACGTTATTTCAATGATAAGAATGTGAAAGTTGTGCATATATTAGAGATATTTATAAAGCAATGAAAACATTACAGTCAGTAATTGCTTTTTTGAAATGCCTCAAAACATACAAGTTTAAAAAATTAGTGCTTGAAATTTTTCTTTCAAGCACTAATCAGTCACTTTTCTGTCTTAAACGCAGTAACTATCATCCCCACTACTTTGTATACCCATTAAACAAAGCAAAAATATGATGGATAACCCAATAGTCTGTTAAGAAATCATGTCATGTCCACCATATTTCAGTTGCAGTTAAGCACTTTTCAGTTTCAAAGCATTGCTAATACACAATAGTTATTTTGTAGAACAGACTTATAAATTTAAAAAAAAAACTTAACATGGTTATGCATATAAAGGAATCAATAGCTTTTATCTACATTTAAATTGAAGTTTTATTTATTTTTACAATACAACGCAAAAAAAAAAAAAATAAATAAATAAATAAATAAATAAAAAATAAAAAAGACTGAATGGTGTATGTTCATTAAATAACACAAGCCAAACATTAATCGGCGGTACCTATTAATCAGCCAAATTTTGCAAATTAATCGGCTGAAAAAAACTTTTAAAATATTTTTTTTAAACATACCTTCAACAAGAAACTATGACGAATACATTTATAGACAATGCATAAACGTAATTTGCTGCTAACATAATTTTAGAACTGCAGTATGAAAGTGTGCAGAGTAAAAACAAATAAGTTTAGAAAATGTGTAAAACTGAATGAAATATTAAAGAATAATTCTTACAGCTGAAATTCACATGACATTGTTAAAGAATAATTAAATTACAGGACTTTTGAATTAGAATGCGAAAAATATTCATCCTCACCCTTCAACTTCCCTACACTTTTCATATTACCCGCCTCTTGCAGCTGATTTTTATTTTTATGATAATTAATGTTATTTCAATTTATCTTTTGAAGGACATAAATGTAACGGAAACAAACTAATGTGTTTATGATCCCACCATAACCTCCTCTTAACTCTCTCCAACGAAACAGAAAACTTCCAAAGGCTTTTGTTTTATTTTTTAAAGAAAATCAGGAAAATTTCCTAAAGTTTGAGATGATACCCTAATCTCAGCTTTTGGTGACACAACTTGATTATTTTTTCAGTTATTTTGTTCCTCGAAACTATGCATATGATTACATCATACAACAAATAATTCAAATTGAATTTTTGATTGAACAAAAGAAAAAAACAGTTTTTAAAATATTACAGTAGAATACCTTTATAACGCCGACCTATATAACGCAATTCTCTATAAACCGCACAACTTTTCAGAAGTAAAAAAGCCTTGCTAACATAAATATTGTTAGGAAAATTAAATTTTGAAACAGTTTTTCATCTTTCCAGCTTAATTCAAAGCTTTTAAATGAAAATCAATATTCACAGTAAAGAGAAAATATCAGATGGCTCTTGAAAATGCAGCTGTTATGCAAACTATGAAGCTGGCAGAAGTGCAGGATGATTCACTTACTTTCAATTGTAAAGCATTTTTATTTGTGAATGATTAGTTGTATAATTAGTGTTTTAATACTAATTGCAGATAGAACTAATTCTGAAGTGATAATATATATATATATTCTGAACATTAGTTTCAAAATTTGAAATGACCTTTATAACGCCAAAACCTATATAATGCAAAAGCTCTGGTCCCAAGGTGTGCATTATAACGGTATTCTACTGTATTTGATGTAAAAAAATATTTATATATTTTACTATTATTATTTTTTTACAAACTGACGGTTGAAGTAATATGATTTTTATTTTTTTATTTTGAACAAATATGCACATTTATCTAATGTTGCGTTATGTTTCATGAGTCTATACTTTTCCCCTTTAAAATTGTGCTTTTAGATAACCTTATATTTTTTATAATAAATAGAAATCTTGGATTAAATGACTACTAATAATTTAAAATGAATTTTAATTAAAAAATGCTTCTAAGTTTGACAGGCTCAGGGGTCGGAGTGGTGATTTCAAAAATTTTAGGACACAATTTCGATAAAATTTTAGGACATTTTTATGACAACAAGGATCAAGTTTTTTTTTAAACTTAGATGTAATTTATAAGCTTGCTTTTCGTAGTGGATGATAAAACGTTTCAAATCTTGAAAAATTCAATAAAATGCATTCAAACTTGTATCCTTCAACACAGTGACACTTTATGAGGTAGAAGTTTTTCCCACATACCAGGAGGATAAATGTATGTCCAATTGCTTCTTTACCTGCCTTGCTGTTGTTTTATCAAAGTGAATTACAAAGAATGATGAAAAAAATATCCTTAATAAGGAGGAAATTAAAGTAAGGTGCAAGTCCAAAATTTATTATGTTAACTTTAATCAGATAATTTGATACTTTTTGCTATCTCAGAATCATCAAAAATACAGCTGTAAATTATAGATAAATGATTTAAAAATGCAAATGAATATTTTTTAGGACAACTAAAACTAAGAAAGCCTCTGCTTTTCAAATTTTACCTTGGAGCGAATTTGGAACAAAAGTTTTGGATTGCTTCATCATAATAAATTCGATTTCGAATTAAAAATGTACTTTGATTTTTCAAGCTACTTGTCAACCTCTTATGTCTCGCCACATCAGCATGAGACAATACTTGTGAAAATCCTTGATTAACATTATTGGAAAGATAATGTACAAACACAACAAAATGCTTTAAATTCATCCTTTTCGGCACAGCACAATGTGCTAATCTTCTATCCATTTCTGTCTGCTTTTAAAAACAACAAGGAAGAGAATTGCGTTTTTCATGGCATTTTAATAAAACAAATTATTATTTGCTTCCACCCCGCCCCCTCCCATCTCTCTGCCACGGAACTGCAATTTGAAAGAAAGAGAAAATATCCCCCCCCCCCCCCGTTCACGTATTTTTAATTTATTTCCAAAGGAGGAGGAAAAAAAATAACATCAGATCATATTCCTTTTCCCTAAAACTCTTTCTACAAAATTTGCTGCACAGCTGTTTTTATTATTTTATAAATATTTTTTGCAGAAGGGGAATGATTGCAAGAGTTACAGAGAAAAGATAAAACAAACAGCTTTATATTGAGCATGTGTGTTTTGGTTAACTGCATCTCCCCTCCACTTCTCCAGAAAAAAAACAGCAGCAGCAAAAGTTTTTTTTTTCTTTTTGTTAATAGAGGAAATTTCTTACAAGGTCTACGAAGTCTATGCATCCTAAAATATAGGTCTACCATCATGAAAAGTTTCATTTTTAGGTTGTATTTTTTTTTCTGCATAAGTAATGAAAATAAATACTAAAAATTTTAGGACAAAATTTGAAATTTTAGGAATTTTTAGGACAACTCCTACCCTTGCAGGCTGCCTCTAATATTTTAAAATTTTCATGTATAGTTAACATTATCTGATTTTACTAACATTAATAATATGAAAATTAGCCGAAAGAAGTTGCATTATATTTTAAAATTATTTTTGGAAAATTAAGAAAGCGGAGACAAATCCAGGGTTCGTACTTCCTTAAAAAACCCTTAATTTCATCAAGCAAAATTAAGGTTCCTAAAAAACCCTTAAAAAGTCCTGAATTTTCTGAAAACTTCCTTTTTTTTTTTGAAAACCATACTAAGTTCAGTCCCTGTTTTCTTATTTTTCTATCCCCCCCCCCCTCAAATCTTCATTTTCAGCGATATTTGCCGAAATCGTATGTTTGGGAAACATGCCAACAATATCAAACACGTGTTTTGCCGAAAATTGCATGCCTTGTGTGAGATTTCAATCTTTCTGCATCCTGCAAATATTTCAATCACTTTTGATGATGGAAGGTTTTTCACCACATGCTACATTATATCTGCTTATTCTATTCATTGTTTCAATAATATTTTTACTTCTTAAATGTATTTTTTAAAAAATGCATAAGTCAAAAAAAAAAAAAAAAAAAATGTGGTCCAACTCCCACAGTCTCAGATTGTATTGAAACTTGGCATAATTATTTTATTTCTGCATTTAAGAAAGCGTTCAAAATATTTATGGTGAATCTCTAATGGTTTAAGCTTTATAGCCTGTAAAATTTTTTCATGATTAAATGAAGCAACTTCGTTGTTGTTTTGATCCTGAAATAGTATGATGAAGTTTTTTAAACCAAATTTTGAGAAACATATGTTCTGCCACATAACGAAAACAGATTTTTCACTCTGTTGTAAGTTTTTACTTTACAAACAAACCTAATTTTTAAATTTGCGTTCTCATTTGCTCTCTGACCACTCTCAGCCCTGTAATGTATGAAATTTTAAAATATAATTCACTGCAAATGAGGCCTCACAGTCAATTCCTCCCATCCCTGCATTTAAAGAACAATATTATGAATTAGTGTGTGTATATATAACATGTAACAAGTACTTTACCCTTCTGGAAAACTTTGAAATGGTGTATGTAAAGTTATTTAAATATTTCCAATGAGTTCTGAAATTTTTTTGGGAGTCCTTAAAAAGTCTTTAATTTCCACTTTTAAAAATGAGCATGAACCCTGAAATTGTCTCTCAGAAATAAACTAATAACTATTTCTAAAGTAAAAAGAAAGAAAAAAAAAGTGACGGAGGAATTGTTAGTATTAAACATGATGATTATTTGAAGTTGAAGTTTTCCTTAATTTTTTTTTTTTTCACATCTGTTGTATTTTTTACATTTTAGTCGCTTTTAAGCGGAAATAGTAGCAGTTTTTTTTTACAAAATAGTCATTTTTGTCTTATTTTAGTCTAAAATAGCCGTCATAGTCTGAAACTCTTCAAAATAGTTGCTTTTTTTAGTCTGCAATGGCAGCCCTGAAAATGAAGATTAGGGGAGAAAATTACATTCACCAAAGGTGGCTACAAAACTCATAAGGAATCTGGGGTTGAGGGAGTGCAGATAGGGCATTGTTCCATCCTGGAGTTCTTAAATTTCCTCACTTTTATTTCAAAATCTTAGTTGTAACCAGTAACACTGTAAAATCAGTTTCAAGTTATCCCTTTTGACTGTTGATTATCATTCCTTGTCTTTTTAGCTTCAGTAAAAATCATTCAAGTTAAGTAGACTGATTTTTTACTTTTCTCTCGATTACATTGTCAAAACGAAAATCCCCTAATGTTGCGGATCAAGTTGAATTGCCGAAAAATGATGATGTATGAAGGAGCAAAAATGTAATTTCTGTTAATATTTTAATTATTAACTTTTATTTAATCTGATGTTCATATAATATAGATATGAGGTTTTATAAACGGAAATTAGCTTTAATTTCAATGTTTTAGGAGATTTTATGATAAAATAAAATTGTTTCTATGCATCGATTTTTTTCCCCCGGCAATTTGCTACTTCGATATATGAAGGTCCAACTGTACTTGCCAAAACACATAAAAAGATTAGCAGAAGCCCTAAAATTCAAAATAATCCTTCAACTGTATTAGTTCATTGCTTAAGGTGCCAAGCAACCACGCTACCATGACCCTGCCCATTAGCGAGTGAAGCGTTTTTTTTTCTGCAATTAAAAATGTTTCCCCAAATAAACAATACCTTTAATAAAAAACATTATAAAGAACAATCACAATTGAATAATACGACAAATCATTTATTTAGACAACTACATTCAACTGTAAGGACAAAAACGAACGTTGAAGAAATAAGAAGAACAAAACCCAATAGAAAAATCCTACAAAATCAAAACATGTACCTGAATATCGGGGCGAAATAAACGCGTACAAGAATTAGTTCGCTGACCATAATAGCGTAGCCGATATTTTGTCTGGAGCCGTGCATCATGATTCCTCGTAGCTGTCGGCCAGTGCCCTCTCAATGAGTAAACTTACCCGGCCACCACAGGAATTCATAGAACTTAACTCACCCCGCCATCTATTAGGAATTCATAGAACTAAACGATTGATTAAACATTTAACTTGCAATGATAAACATTTCGATAAATCTGATAAAAAAAAAGCCTTTCTCAATAAATGGACTATTCAATTAAAATGAAAATTTTTATTGAAAAAAAATTTTTCGATTCCAACCAGCAGTTAAAGAAAATGTTCAGGCAACTACAGACCCCGAAGTGGTTTTTTGGAGGGAAAAAGTAGGAAATAAGGAATTAAAAATTAAAAATGTAGGAAAATTAGGAAAAAAATCACTTAAAAAAGTAGGAAAAAATAGGAAGAGATAAGAATAAACAGATTTTGTGTAAACTTTATTTCTAATGTAAAATAAACTAACAGTATTTTTGATTTAAAACTGTCCCAAAAATAAACTAACAGTACTTTTGAATTATTAAAGGGATTTAATGAAAGACCGAGTCAAATAACAAAACGAAAGAAACAAACTGACAATTTTCAATATGAAAAATAAACTAGTGGAAACAAAGGTATTAAATACAAAAATATGAAAATAAAATCCAAACAAAAAAACACCTTTCAACAATACAGTAATAAAAATTTCAAGAAGAAAAGAATAAAATGCAATATAGCGATCGCAATAATAATAATAATGAAAAATAAAAATAATAATAATAAAACTCATATTTTGGTGCAATAAAACCATTTTTGTTAAAGATTTGTTTTGTCAAAAACGAAAACATTCCTTCGAGAGCATCCATTTATCATTTGAAAATACTAACACTTTCATTTCCTGTTGTCATAAACTATGATACAAAAAGCAAAGCAAATATTAAATTAGTTTTAGTTGAAAATAATCAGCAACTGACATGCGGTTTTGCATAAGCAGGGGCAGATGTTTGAGTTTGAAAAAAAAGGAAATAGACTATAAGTGCAGAACTAAAATAAATTTGTTCTTAAATATGGGACATAAAATTCATAATAAAATAATTAAACTAAATAAATAACGAAATAAGTAAACTAAAGGGTTTATGTTATGTTATATATTTTTAGCATACAAGAAAATTTTTCTTTCAGGAACGTCATTTAGGGGGGTCAGTGAGAAAAATTTCTCCCTTCCCTGGCTTTAGAAAATTAATGCTTAACTATAAGTTTGTGTGGTTTTCATTGTTTTCAGACAAAATTTGCATTCAGAACACGTACTTCGCTAGCCATCCCCGGTGGAAAAATCAAAATGACGGGCCAGTTTTAATTTTAATCAAGCAATAAAAACGAATATTGTTTTATTGGTTTGATGATTTTTTACCTCCTTCTTCCAAAATTTTTGTCACGGAAAAAAAAGGGATAATCATGCATGGTAAACAATTCATTCCTCACCATACAACAAAAACATTCATCCGGAAATTGTTCACGAAATTGCGAGGGATGGGGGGAGGGGGGAGCAACTCCTCGATATTGATGATATATCAGATTAAAAAATATCTATTAAAAAGAAAAAGAAATACAGTACATATTTGCTTGTGGCTCTATCCCCCCCCCCCAACTTTTAAAAATGTGAAGAAATAAAAACGGTATCTTGCATTTAAATTGATTTCCGATTTTTCTCCAAAAATCGGGAACGTTTTGCCCATCTAGGTTTTGCCGAGTTTTTTTTTTTTTTTTTTTTTTGCAAATACACTCTTTCCAAAGAAAGAAACTGAAATTTTATAAATTTTATAATCATGTTTCCTATTTAAAATGAACAATAATCATATTTATGTATGAAAAAAGTTAGTTTCTGCGATTATTTTTGAAGTGTTCCGTTTTTGCGAATTTCTGTTAATATGTCGCTTTTATTCTGTACTAATATCAAGAAAATATGTACTGTGTACAGGTTTTTCAATTTTTGCTTCCTTACGTTCCTTTTAAGGTTTTACATTGCCTTTCTGTTTAAATAGAGCTCCATTTCCCTTGTAATCATCTATACGAAAAATTGGTGAATAGGAAATTCGGCTTTTCCCGCACTTCTTTTACACTCGGCCGTTTACTTTAATTAAAGCTTCTAATTAACGGGTAAGTAATATATAATTGCATTAGAATGTGTCGGTATCCACTTCTTTATTGTTTCGTTAAAACAGTAGAACTGAAGTCGGAGCGATAAAAAGAAAAGTCGATCATAAACGGAGCAATGGTAAAAAAGTCACTTTCGAACATTTAACTTTTAAACACGCAGACGCCGCGCCGCGGCAATCCTTAAAGAAATTACTGTAGTCAGTCAATGTCAGTTTAGGAATGTCAATGTAGTCAGTTCAGGAACCGCTTGTTTCGTTTGTTTTTCAAATTTGAAACATGAAGAAAATTATGGGGGCGGCATGGTAAAAATAATAATCAATGCACAATTAGAAGTGCTATACTAAAGAAAGAAAAAGTAGGAAAAAAAAGGAAAAAGTAGGAAAATAAGGACAGTGCTCTAAAAAATAGGAAAAAGTAGAAAAAATAGGAACTCTTCGGGGTCTGCAACTATCTAAAAACTAAATTAACTTTATTTGGATTCTACATACGAAAGGGCTTCGAAATTGCCCTTGCTATTCGAACTGCCACGAGACGACCAACATCAACAAAAATCAAGCTATCGAATGCCACGATCCATGAACAGAAAGACATCTAACTAAATGGAACCAACAGGTGGGAAAGTTGCATATAGAAAAGCGCCCTCTTGCGCACAGGTATACTCGAGGATTTTTATGGAGATTTTCCACAGCTCCCCACCATGAACTCTAAGAGTTCATCAATAGAACCTATAAAAAGAACTATAACAAAGTCAAATACATAAGGAAATTCTTCTCCTCGGTAAACAATAACGAATGCAATAACTATAGGTTGCTAAATTATAAAGATTAATATACCATAAACCATATGGTTACAAACTTATATAAAATGTAATTTCTATTTTTGAATTTTTTGTTCAGACATATTTACAATTTTAAACTTAAGTTAACAAAATTAATTTTACTATAAACAAGAGGTTTTTTTTTTTTTTTAAATTAATGAAATATTTAAGCAAATTATTTTAAGAAGTTAATCAAAGTCCAACATTACAAATACTTCAAAATTTTGAAGGAAAAAAAAAAGAGTTTAAAACAAATTATTTTCAATAAACTTTTCGACTGATTAATCATAAAAAGGATACGTGAAGCCAGTTCATTCACAAAGTTCAAGGGGATATATCAGCTGCACAGGTTTTCTGAAAAGTCCCTTTTTGGTTTTGACGACACAAGCTCTGATATGTCCATCTCTACCTTGAAAAGTTTCTTGAACGATTCCCAAGTTCCATAGTAGTTTAGATTTTGAAGTTCCTTCGACGAGCACTACATCATTCATCTTTACTTCTTTGTGAACGTTAGGCGATTTGAAATGGTGAACTGTTTTCAAATTAAGTAGATATAGTTCTTTCCATTTAACCCAAAAATGTTTCAAAAGTGTCGTTTGATACTGCTTTCTTTTTAATAAGGACTCTCTTGTTGACACTCGATTAACTAACTCAGCAAAATTAAATGGATAGTCGTGATTTTTCCTTCCATATTGCAAAAAGTCAAGAGGAGTTAATGGCTTGGGCTCAGAAAAATTATCAGTAACGTATGTTAAAGGTCTCGAATTAACGACGTATTCGATTTCAGTCAAAACAGTTTAAAGTTCTTCAAACGTGAGAAGAGCTTTTCCGAGAACTTTTCCGAGTGGATCTTTCACTGATTTTACGAGACGTTCGTAAAATCCTTCCCACCAGGGCGCCCTTTCTACGATAAACTTCCAATTATTGCCACGTGAAGATATAAAATCTTTAAATTCCGAATCTTGTAGAATGTCATAGAAGTACATTAGATCTTTATTTGCGGCTTTGAATGATTTTGCGTTATCCGAATAAACAACGCTGCAACTACCTCGCCTGGAAATGAATCTTCTAAAGGCTAGTAAGAAATGCTTTGTAGACATGGAGGACACTAATTCTAAGTGAATTCCTCTAGTTACAGCACAGGTGAAAATTGCAAAATAAGCCTTTTTAACTTCCGTATCACATTTGTAAAGAATAGCGCCTGCAAAATCAAGGCCACAAATTTCGAAAGGTGGATTCTCTACAATTCTGTCTTTCGGAAGTTGCGCTGTTATTTCGTTTGCTGGTTTGGATTTGTATTTTCTACAAATAAAGCATTTTCTAATTACTTTCTTCACGAGTTGTCTCCCCTTCGTTATCCAAAACTTTCTTCTAAGCATTACTAGAGTAGCTGTTACTCCGATATGAAAGTTCTTAGTATGCTCATGTAAGATTAATAATTCCGAAAATTTAGAGTTTTTTGGTAGAAGGATGGGTTGTTTCTCGTTTAGAGAAAATTCTGATTCATCTAATCTCCCTTTTATTCGCAAAATATTCCTGGGATCTAAGAAAGGTACTAGAGAACGAATTTTTGAACTATTGCTAACTTGTTGAGATTTTTCTATAACGACTATTTCTAACCAATAAGCTTCTTTCTGGGTTTCTTTAATCCAGTATTCTTCAGACAATTTAAGCTCATTTGTTTCGAGAGCACCTTTATTTTTCGACGTATTTCTTGCGTTGTGTATAAATCGAAATACGAAGGCAGTTACTCGCAATAGTTTGAGATAACTGCTAAATTTATCAATGTTTATGAGCTTTTCGCGATTTTCGAGGATTACTTCATTTTGAGAAACTTCTCTAAATTTACTCTTTAGTTCTAGGTCATGATTGCTGACGATTTGGACCTCTATTTTTGGCCAAAACTGCTCTGTTTGGCTAAGCCAGGGTGGTCCGTGCCACCAAAGTTGACTATCTTTCAATTCCCGAACAGATATTCCTCTGCTTACAATATCGCTTGGATTGTCCCTCCCAGGACAAAAATTCCATTTCGGTGGTTCAGTCAGTCTTTGAATCTCCTCTATCCTATTTTTGACGAAAGGTTTGTAACAGGACGGTTCTCCTCTAATCCAATGGTAAACTATAGAGGAATCCGTATGAAAAAAGCAGGACTTCTCAAATTTTAAAGCTTTAGAGACTTTAGCACACAACCTGGCAGAAAGCAGTGCTCCCATCAATTCCAACCTCGGCAAAGAAAGTCTTTAACGGGGCAACCCTGCTCTTGGAAGTGATAAAACTAGTCGTTATAGTCCCGTCAGTCTTAATGACTCGAAAATATATTACAGTTCCGTAGGCCCTTTTAGATGCATCCGAAAAGGAGTGCAGTTGCACATCAACTGTGTAAGAGTCCGTGAAATGATAAAAGCGAGGGATTTCAACTAAACTTAAGTCCTTCAGTTCAAGACACCATTGTCTGAAAGGTTTTTTGATAACTTGGGGCATTTCCTGGTCCCAAAGAAGACCCATTTTCCAGACGCGTTGAATGAGAATCTTCAGACGAATTACGTAAGGAGCTACAAATCCTATAGGATCAAAAATTCGACCAGCAACTTGCAACAGGACTCTTTTTGTATCAATTCCTTTCGATACAAGGGATATCAGATTTTCTACGTTAAAATAAAATAAATCCCTGTCAGCGTCCCAGGAAATGCCTAATACTTTATAGTTTATCATGTTTTGACCAATTGGATTTGATGACGTTTCAGTAGAAAACCCGTTCTTCTCCCAAAGTTTTCGCAATTCAGCAGAATTAGTAGCCCACTTGTGCAAGGGCATATTTGCTTCTCTAAAGATCTGGACGCATTCTAAACTAGTTGCGTATGCCGATGCAACAGTATTTTGACCTCCTATGATGTCATCGACGTAACAAAATTTGTTTAACAGTTCGTGAGTTTGCGGAAAAATAGAAGAATACTTCTTCAAATGGTGTTTAATAGTAGCACATAAGAGAAAGGGGGAACTATTTATTCCGAAGAGAACACGATTGAACTTTAGAACTTCTAAAGAGTCTGAAAAGGAATATGGATTTTCAGTCCAAAAGAACTTTGTTACATTTTTATCCGACTCGTCAATTGCTACATTCAAAAATGCTTGTTTAATATCAACTGTGAACGCAATTGGATGCTTTCGAAATGATAACAAAAGTTCAAACAAATCAGGATACAAATTAGGTCCAATATGCAAACTATCATTTAATGAAAACTTGCCCTTTTTATGCGAAGATGCATCGAAAACAACTCTGAGCTTACTAGACACCCTATCATCTCGAATTACTGCCCTATGGGGCAAATAGAATTCTGAACTATCTGCTACACTTGATTCAGGAACACGCTCTACAATGTTTTGCTCTATGTAATTATTTACAACCCTCCTATACTCGGAATACAAAGAATGATCATTTTGAAACCTGTAGCACAATTTTGAAAATCTTTCATATGCCACTTCGTAATTGTTTTCAAGCGATTCTTTAAAATTATCCTTCCAAGGGAGTTTAACTACATATCTACCATCTTGGAAGCGAATACTATCTTCGAATTCTCGTAAAATTTTGTTGTCATTACAACTTACATCATCGTTAGCTGGTTCGATTCCAAGATTTTCTAGTTGCCAAAATGTCTCTAATTGTTTTGAAATGTTTTCCTCAACCATTACTTTCATGGCGAAAGAATCACCTGAATTTCTATTTGAAGAGCCTGATATTCCAATTAAACACCACCCATAGAGCGACTCAGCAGCTACAAGTTTTAGATTAATACGTTTAATTCTACCTGTCATGACGTCATAATAGTTATCAGCACCGATTAAAACTGAAACACTAGCGTCCTTATTCGAAGTATCAGCTAATTTCAAACCTTTCAAATACTTGCTATAAATGGAAATATCTACTGCAGGCGGCGGAATATGTGCCGCGGATATTTTTTCTATTTCTAACGCCTCGATTTCCAAATACAAATTCGGATCTTCTTTATTTTCCAATCTTATTTTAACTACATTAAACGTTTTTTCAATAGGAGACTTATCTCCGAAGGAATAAACTGTTAGATTTTCTTTTCGAATAATGGGAAGTTTCAACAATCTTGAAAATTTCCTATCTACAAAACTTCTTTGAGCCGCTGTGTCGGCTAACAAACGACAATTTCTATATTGATTATTATAACGAGCAACGACCGATGCGGTTTGCAATAAAACCCTTTGCGATTTGTTTTCAGTTTGACAAGAAGAAACGTTAGTAACATTATCATCAGATTCTTCTTGGGGCGGGGTGAAAGTTGTTTTATCCGAATTCTGATAAAACCGATAACAAAGTGTTTTGGGGTGCGATTTTAAACCACAAAACGAACAACCTTTTTCTTTCTTAAGCTTTGGACAAGAAGAAATTGAGTGTCTATTCAAAAAGCAAAAAAAGCTAAGTCTATTTCTTTTCAAATAATCCCGTTTCATTTCTATGCTTACCGAGTCACACGAAACTGAATCATGCAAGTTCGAGCCACAAAACACACATTTTGAACTAGCAACTGTATGATTGATTAAGAGTTCAGCTGCTGAAGAATTGTAACTTTTCTGTTTTCGAAAAGTATCTCTGGTAAAAGATTTTGACCCGGAAGCGTCTCGATTGCGTTCTTGGAGCGGATGGGTCGAATTTTGTTTTTCTTTTATGGGAGAATGAAAAGACTGAGCTCTTTCGCGACTTTGTATTTCTTCACCTAAGAACTCGAGAAGAGCTTTCAAATCCCAATTATCACTTTTATTCTTTCTACTAAATTCGATAGTTAATTCAGAGGGCAATACTTTCAAAATTATCGGTGTTAAGAGATTACCGTACGATTCTGAATTTATTCCCAAGCTTTCTAAATTCCTGATTTCAGTTTCAGCTTTATCGTATAATTTTCTCAAACTGTTCGTATCACTTGTATTTTTTATGGGAGTCATGTTCAAAAGCGATCCTAAATGCGCATTAATGAGCAAATTCTTTTGTCCGAATCTAGATTTTAAAAGTTCCAAGGTTGCATCATAATTACTTTCTGTTAATGCGAATCCGGAAATTGCTTTAGCTGCAGCACCACCTACTAAATTCTTAAGGTAAATAAGCTTCTCAATTTTAGATAAGCCGCTATTTTTATCTATTGCATTTTCAAACTGACTAATGAATTCTAGCCAATACCTGTGGTCACCGTAGAATTTATTAACAGTTAGTTTTGGCAATTTAATCGACGACCTAGCTTCTTGATGTACTAGACCACTAGTTTCCAATGTTGAATTGAATAAATTAGCGGGGTTAATAGTAGGAGGTACAGCCGGAGATGTTAGAGCTGCTATTCTTTGAGTAATTTGACATTTATAGAAAATTAAATTTTCCATGAAGTCTTCACATTGTTGCACCTCTTTTTCGATATCTTTTGCTTCGATTACATTAAGAAGCTCATTATCAGCCACTTTAAGACAGTCAATTTTATCAATTAATTGATTATATAATACTTCTAAATTACGCACATTAGTTTCATTTACTAAAGTGACGTCTAAACTTTTAACGAACTTAGTGGCACTGCATTTAAGCGCTTTACGCTTATTTTTTATCTTTTCAGCATCCATACTAATTGACATACAAATTGAAAACAAATAACTCACCCAAGTTTCTTGAGTTACTATATCCAATGGTACGAAACAACAACGACGTCAATATAACATAAAAAGCACATTACTATTTGACGAATTCTAACTATCAAACGGTTGTGCAGTACCTTTCCGGCCGATGCACCATAAAGAAAATGTTAAGGCAACTATCTAAAAACTAAATTAACTTTATTTGGATTCTACATACAAAAGGGCTTCCAAATTGCCCTTGCTATTCGAACTGCCACGAGACGACCAACATCAACAAAAATCAAGCTATCGAATGCCACGAATCCACGATCCATGAACAGAAAGACATCTAACTAAATGGAACCAACAGGTGGGAAATTTGCATATCGAAAAGCGCCCTCTTGCGCACAGGTATACTCGAGGATTTTTATGGAGATTTTCCACAGTAGTTCCTGAGATTAGAGCATTCAAACAAACAAACTCTTTAGCTTTATATTATTAGTATATATAATGATTTTTTTAGATGCACTGCCTCGTAGGAGCTTTCTCGGAAAATAATTGCAGCAGAGCTACAGGGACTGTACTCTTCATTTGTTTTCTTTTAAGCACATAATGTGTGTGAATTGCTATTATGTTCATTTAAGTACTTCTGTGCAATGATGGGATTAAGAATGTTTCTAATAATAAAACTCTTACCAATTAAAGCATTTTTCACTTGTGTGGTTCTCACAACTTCTTCTGAAATCCCACTCAATGAAAATTTCATTGCGCCTAGTTTACCACTAGTAGATACACATAAAAAGAAATTGCATAATTTCCCATCTCAATTTTTTTCTCTTTTTGAAATTTGTTTTAAGAAGATAGTATAAGGGGGGTAATGAAGATAATTTTCCACCATTATCTAATTGCAATCTTATTATTATGAATTAGCAGAAGAATCTAAGGATTTCGTCACAAAGAAACAGAAAAAAAACATTAAGAATAGTGTGGCTCTTTTGCTTTACTTAACAGTCAAACATCTTTCAGTCTTTGGGTTTATCTTTTGCTCTTAGTTGCACCATATAGAGTATTCTTGAATACATTTAATGCCAAAGTTGAACCAAAACACAGCCTTTGTTAAGACCCCATTTTTGGGACCTTTTTTTTTTTGAAGATAGAGATATATTTTTAAGGGTAATTGAAAGCATATAACTAGCACAATATTCAATATATAATTGATTAAAAGTAGAAACTGATTTTAATGTTAATGGCAACTGTAACTTGCCACTGTAAAACTTATTTCAGTTAGCATTTTGTTAGTTCAGTTAGCATTAAAGTGAGTGCATAAAGTTATGCATATATTTGGTACAAATAAATATTTATCCAAACTATTAAAACAAGAAATTAAAACAGAAAAAAAAACCTTCCGTTTTTTTCCAATTGTGATCTTGACACATACACAATGCAACAGCCAAAATAATTTTTCCAATAAATGACAGCTGCCTGGTTTTAAAACTCGTTTTGCTTATTGTTGTTCCCACTTGACCGTTTTAGGCGTCTGTCTTTTGATTTCATTTTGCCTCCCCCCTCTTCTGCAGCAGTACCATTGTCTGGCCCCTTCCGATGCTGCTCCTTGAAGGAGCTGCTGGGCGGTGACATCCATATCTTATACACACAAGCACCCCTACACACATAAACACATTATTTATTGCAAAAAGCATAATCTGAGTTCAAGATGTGCAAATTTCAAATTTCCTTTTTTTTTTTTTGAAATATTCTTTTTTATTTTTAAAATTCTATACTTGATAGCTGATTACTCTGTTTTTTAATGAGTAAGTTTTGCATACATTTCACACTCTTTTTTCATATTTCAAAATTTAACAGGACAAGAACAGTAATACATTGAAATATTTTAAATATAATACTAAGATATATAAAGCAATCAGAAAAAAAATATGTATGCAATAAGAAATGTGCATAATTGCAATAGTAAAGAAAACATTCTGTTAAAAAGTACTGTTATTGATTTAAAATAGCTACAGTTTGCTTTTTTGTAATGCACAGTTTTTGAAGTTGAACTCAGTTGTGAAATCAAGTCAGTCACTACAAGATTAAAATAAAAGCATTTATTTGATTGTTTCAGAAGTAAAAATGATTGCACAAACTCGATGAAAGGAGCGAATAATGTTAGTACAATATTTACAAAAGTGATAACACTTATAATATACAAGACGCAAGCGAAAGAAATTTTCCCCACAACCAATGTTATTGGTTCACCCTTGGACAAGTCCTCATTTGCTCTAATTCTCTCTTGTATTGCTCTGCTTCATGCTCTTTCTGCAGGAATTGTGCTTTATAAAGCTCAGCTTGTCTTTTTGCTTTCTCAAGCTCTTTTTTCAGTTTCAGTCTTTCATCGTCAACAGATGAATCCTTTGCAAAATAAAAAAAGGAATACATACAAGAAAACTGTTGACCCTGCTGATAACACTCGTCTTAAAATGCAATAATAAATCATAGTTATTTAAAATAATGGTTAATGTTAATTAAATGCACTATTTAATTATTAAATTTCATGCATACATGAAATTTTTTAAAAAGTAAAAAACTCATTGAGTTATAAAATTTTTGTTTCTCGACACTTTTCACTACTTTACTTTTTGACTAAAGTCCATAATAGTAAATTGCTTGCTCAAAATATTTTGGGAACATTTTTGGGTCTTCTTTTCTAACTTATAAAAGACATTATAATCTCCACATCAACTTTCAAAATGCCTCCATATAACAGCTAATGATTGTTGCTCTTTCTTAGATGGGGGGAGGGGGGATCTACTTACTGCATATTAGATTGAAAATGGATCTGCCATATCCAAGATTAACTTGAAAATTTATTGTATTTATTTTTAATCTTGTTCAAAATTTTCCAAGAAAATATTTCAGGTACCAGGATCACCACGTCCCCAGTACAGTAACAGTACATTTGACTATCTAACACCACATTTCTTGTCTTCCTGACAGGTGAAGAACAGCTGTAAATTATAAGGTTTCAACATTAAATGATATATGGAACAAATGAAAAACTTAAATCCTATGATTGGATGAAAACTGGATGATGGGAAAATTCCAATTGGATACTTGAAATTGGCATACAAAATTACATATGGAACACAATAAATGCTTCATGCGGCAAAATCATTGTTTGCCACGGTGAATTTAAGAATGACAAAAATAAAACTCGCAAAATTTAATAGATAAGCATATAAACAAACAAAAAATACATAAGGTTGCACACCTTAATATAACTTCCAACTGAAAAAAAAAAAAAAAAAACTTCAAAATCACAAGATGGAAAAGGATTGAAATCTCAAACATGGGAAACAAATTTGAGTAAAGCACACATAAAATGTTATGTTTCCAAAAAAAAAAAAAAATATTAAAATAAAGAATAAAATAAGCTGTTCTCCCATAATATAAATCAAAGCAACTTCTATTTGTCTAAAATATTCAAATAATTACAAGATGCAAAGGATTGAAATCTCATATACAGGAAGCAATTTCTTGCAAGGTGTTTGTTGAGCCATTCCACGGAAAACGGTCATTTTGTCCTGCACGTGATGCCTCCTATATTTCATTAAGAATAATGCTTTAAAATATTAATGAACAAACTTTTTCTGCTTGACAAATTAAACTTATGTGCGATATTGTAAGCAAAAAATCTCGTCATTATCTTTTAAAATTACTACATTTTAATGAAATATTTGAGCCATAACATGTGGGACAAAGGGTTGACTTTTCTTGGAATGGTCCTGTTCAATATTGCATGTTACCAAAAAAAAAAAAAAAAAAAGAGAAGTTAAATTATTTCATTAATTACTAAATTAAAAACGATTTGAATTGAAGTTTATGAGAAAACAACATTTGGGGCAATCAAAAATGAAAGGGCACTATTGAGAGGGGGTTAAAATTGCTTTTCTTGAAATCATCCGAACTTTTTTGCAAATTCTTGAAACAAAGCAGCTTCTGAAACTTTGGCAGAAATCCAATAACCTTATTCGAAAACTGATAACATTAAACAAACATCATATAAAGCCAGTGGCGTAACTATGGGGTCAAGCGCCCTTGGTGAACAAAAGAAATTGTGCCCCCTCTACCCCAGGGTCGCCCACATGGGAAGTCACCGGAGGTCATTGTGATCTCCAAATTTTTTTTTCTCCCTGGAACATTTTGAATAATTGATTTGACAAATAGGAGGCAGCATTATTTTTTTTCTTATTTCCTTTTTTAGAATTGTTTACAAAGATGCCCAATGTTCCTTCTCAGTAGATGTTATGCATGTGTATATATATATAAACCCCCTCTTGCTCTTTTTCTTGCGAGTTTTTTTTTTCTTTTTTTAAAGCCCTTTTCAAATTATTTGAATAAAATTTTTTTTTAAATCAGTTGAAATGCCCTCCCCCCTCAGTTGCTGCATCCCTGGCGAGAGCCACTCCTGCCAACCCCTAGTAACGCTACTATATATAGCGCTAGTTCTAGCATATAAATGAATGAATAAAATCAGGACTGAACGATTTTGATAACATAAACCGTAATCACATTAAGAGGAAACAAATGCATCAGTTTTAACTTGAAGCATAGAAGTCAGAAAGATGAAAGGAAACTTTTTGCGAAACCAGAAACATCAAAGACAATTCATTTATGAGTATAGACAAATTCAAGAATGAAAAAATACGACATGAGTATTTTCGGGCTATTTAGAAAGTGCTGCTAGACTAGGACAAGAGTGAATGAAATACTTACTGCATTAACAGTATTGCCATTGATTACAAACTTTACATCATCTTTTGGACTAAGCTTCAATTTTTTAACAGAAGAGTTGGAATCCACAGCTGTAAAATACACAGACATATCTATTATATTTATTATATTATAGTTTTTTGAACTGTATTGTTACCAAGGCAGTAACAATTTCAAATTTTCTAAATATAAGTTACACAATGTAAAAAAATGTTTATATGTTCACCAGGCTTGGAGTTGATTACGAGAAAATGTAATCGATTACGATTATGATTACCAGCTTGAAAAATAGGAGATTACAATTATGATTACGATTATAATACTCTGCCAAAATGTAATTACGATTACAGCAATGATTAGATTATGTCAAAAATGTAATCGATTACAATTACGATGTGCCGATTACGATTTTGATTACGATTACAGACTCGTGAGAGGAAATGACATGCACACATATACTATATTATTCTCATTATTATTTTTCAGCAACAATGTCATAGTTAAAAAATTATGATTTTTGATTCTGCTTTTAAATGCTACATAACTATTTTGACCATACATCCTGCACAGGTAATTAGGTGTCCTATATTCAAATGACTTGCCACATTATAATGCATTTTGTACATGATTTAAATTTTCATTATTATTTTTCATGCAACCAATACAGTTTCTAAAATTTATGTACTATATTTCTACATTCTATTCTCTATAATTTGCTATAATATTATTTAATTCAACCTATTTTTTGAAAAAAAAACCCCTTTGTATTTAATTTTGCAAAACATGTATAGTATTAAAATATATTCAAATGGTATAAATAAATGATAGGAAAATAAATGTTCAAAATAAATACTGCAGTCAAGACAATTTTTTATTGCATTTTAATAATACCAATGCTTTAAATGTATCATGTTTCATCCTCATTCTCTGCGAGGTATAAAACTTTCAGGCAATACTGAATAACCGCTCAACAGGTGCAGATGATGCACAAATTGACAAGTACTTGGGAGCAATTTTGCTCAGTAATGGATATACATGAATATTGGATCCCCAGTATTCTAGGGGATCAATATTATGCTCATTTGGTGCGCTAGTTTCATACACATTTATTTTGCTTTCGATTTTCTGCTGTATTAAGGAATTATTATTTTTGTAAGTGCTGGCTGGTTTTTCTAAAAATGAGAACAATTTCCCTTTTTTTTGCAGGCTGTTTTGGTGGCACATCTTTTGTGTCCTTATCTTCTAATTCAGTGCAAATGTTATGACAGTCTTTGTTAGACATTATTTCTTCCTTGATAATTTCTTTTATTTTATTTTTTGTGTTTGAATCGTACCAGTTGCATTTGAGCCTTGGGTCTAAAAATGAAGCCACTTGAAATGCTTCCGATTCTTCATAGTGACTCATTCTAGAAGTTTGTGCTGACAACAGCTTTTTACTGTCGTATTAGAATATTGCAAATTTTTGGTCAGGAGGTCCTCAAGATGGTGCTTGAACACTCTTAAAGCAATATAATCGGAAAGCACTTTAAAAAGTAAAAATGAGTATAATAAGTTTTGCTATGATTTCCAGGAATTATTTTTTCCCCCACATGCATAAGCATTTTATAATGATATTTTTATATCTCAGTTTCAAAAACAAGTGTTTTTACAAAGGTTAAAACTAATGTTTTTAAAATCTTTAAATGCAAACTTTTTTCTCTTATATACCTATTAAAAAGTATCAGCATTGAAATATAAAGCATAAATTTAAGATTAAATTAGATGTGAAAATATTTTGAAAAATCACTTACCAGAGTGATGTCATCACAAAAATCAAAGAACCGCTAAGATAGTGCGTGTGAATGAGCACTGAAGTGCAAATCCAAATTCGCTCTTCTTTTGACAAAATTACTCCTCTTCCGCCAATGAAAGTAAAAAAAAAAAAAAACACCAAAGGCATAAAACTGTTTTTTTTCGAACTTTTTTTGAAACGAAAACATGTGTTCGTACAGCACTGTTGATACTGTTCTCTTTCGGAGGTGGTAGCTCCGCTTATTTGTCTGTCATTCACAGATGAAAAGGAAAATTGATGACCAATCCAACTTGGGGACGCGTTCCTGTCAATGACACCTACAGGGTACAAAACCCACTAAGATGCGGCACGTTTATGACCCTTCGCCAACGAGCCCTTTTAACAGCAGGGCCTAAAGGCTCTGCTGTCTAGTCCTTTGTACGTTTCTATTGAAGTCTTATCTTTTCCTCAGTCCAGATCCCATCGTCTGCATAGCATTGTAGAAACGCAACTTGAAAGTTTTCACTTTCAGCAAGTCGGGATTACACGATTACGGAACAAAATTACGATTATCTAAACTTAGATTACAATTACGATTAGGCAAGAAACACTTGATTAAAATTACGATTACAAGATTACGAGTGTCCCATTGACAGATTATGATTATGATTACAATTACACAAAAATGTAATCGATTACGCAGATTACGATTACGTAATCGGCGATTACTCCAAGCCTGATGTTCACACACACACAACGACTCTAGACGGTACAATAGCTGATTTTCATAGGCAATAAAAACTTTGAAGGCAGAAAAACCTACCCTGATTTTTCTTCAATCCAGTTTGATAAATACACAATTTTGGATTTTCTTTGAGATTTTAAATTTAAAACATACACATAGTCATATTCCCATACTGCTTCCTCAACACCATTGAACTAAAGGGAATGTGGAGTCGCTGCTGCTAATTCCCCCTCTGTTAAAGTTGCAAGTTGGTTCTGAAACTGGTTCCTAGAGCTCAAGAGCAAAACATAGCCTCTTCCAGACTGGGACCATTCAAAACTTTGATATATTTTAAAACATAATAATTTTGTATTTTTCAAGTGAAGTTTCGACTAACACATCTTTGGTGAAAAAAAAATAGGGATTGTCAATAAAATTTTCAAAAATGGAAACAGCTACTCATTATTTGTTTGACTAAGTGCTAATGTATAAAAGTTCAATTTGATGATTAAAGGGTGTGTTACGCTGTCTTTTTATTTTCAAACTTAAAATATTAATTAAACATTTAACAAACAAAACATCAGCTATCCATTATTTAACATTTTGAAAATTTTGATTAAAATGAGGACAGCTTTGTATGAACTGTATTAATACTACATTTTAAAACATACTAAGACATTTGCACATGAACTCATTTGATATAGAGGCTTGCTAAGAAGAAACATATTTCAATTTTAGTTAAAACACAAACTCATTTTAAATAGTTCATTTATCAAGCCTAACAGAGTGAAGACTCATTTCTATAATAAATATTACCTGAGTACTTGAATTCCAATAAATAACTTGCTTTGTAAGAATTTATTCAGTTTTACAAAACACTTTTGGCAATATTTTTAGCAAATTCTTCCTTTCAAAGATTCTGAACTGTTGAGTCCATTTTTCGACGAACTAATTCTGTAATTATACTGCACTCAAGAATTAAATGTTAAAGGAGAACATTTTATTAATGTTTCGTCATTTTCATAGTTTATTTAAGTTGCGTAAATAACAATTTGAAGGAAAAAACTGCGTAAATCCATTTGTTATAAAAAGTTTGTTATGAAATATTGATGCATTTTTGTGTGAATCTGAGCAGAATTAAAATAATAATAATAATAATATGGTTGTTTCTCATTAATAAACTCCTCTTATATCTTGAGCAAAGCAGATTCCTCTAACCATGTCGCTGTGCCATCTATGCCCATGTCAAATGTTGGGGAGAAAACAGCCTGTGATTTCGCCCTTAGCAATCATTCCACCTCTCTTCCAGTTTAATGCTCAAACCTTTTGCTTTCATTTGTAGTTCATTTTTCTATGCTTCTTACAATGCCCACCTCAGTACAGAAGCACCACAACCTAACTACGGAAAGGTAATATTTTAGCATATCCTTATCTCATAGAAGAAAGAATTGGTACTCGGTCAAAAACTAATGTTCTATATCTCATATGAGACTTCAAAGTTGAAATTCATGACGAAATTTACACACTTCAGTTGCATTTCGAAAAAATAGCATTCTTTTATTCAGTTTCGTTAGGTAACACATTATAGTTTTCTTTGGTTTAGACAAATTAGAGGTTCACGTAAATGCATTTTGGGTAGAATTATGGTAACAAGGTCATGGAGAGTTTCCAAAAATTTAGGCAGCAAAGCAACTCTAAAAAGGTTCAAATGTAAAAATTTGGCAGAAAAACTAGAAAAAAAAACAAAAACAAATTTCTATTAAAATTCAAAATAATCTGCCAAATGTGTTTCAGAAAGCCATAAAATGACATTAAAGTGTTAATTAAAATGTCAAAAAGTTTGCCAACTTCATTATGTATCACCAATTTTGCCAAATGGCAAGCGGCACTGTAACCCAGTTATATTTAGGTTTTCCCAAGCATATGTTTCATTTCCAACTTCCACTGAAATAAAAGAATAAATAAATAGATTATTGAGTGGAGAAATCCTCAGAAATCTGTTATTAAAAAAGCAGAGCCGGCCTTAGGCCGATTAGAGCAAAAGCGTCCAATCGGGCCCCGCGCTAGCAGGGGCCCCGCACTAAAAAATGAAAAAAAAAAATCATTTTTTCTTTTGGATGAACAAGAGAAAAAATGCATGAAAAAAAAGTTCAAATTTAACACTTAACTGATGTTGAATTTGGAAGTGTAGAGTTACTTTCAGTCTAATCAGTGGGATAAATTAGGTTCCTGAAACTTTTAGATAATTTTAAATTCGCCAAAAGCATCAGAAGTAAAATTGATGGGTTTTCTTTTTCCAAAACTACTTGTGTCAAATAAATTTCCGGAAAAAAAATGAAACTGTCTGCCCAGTTGAATATCTGAACTCAATGGCAATACCTAGACTTACCGGTCAGGAGAAGGGAACTAGGTAATGGGGCCTTTAAGATAATTTTTTAAAGACTATTTCTCAGTTTGTGTATGATTACCGTCGAAAATGGAGTTCTATTTTCGAAAATTTTACGAGAGCCAGCGCCCACACCTGTCCTTTTATTAACATCAAAAAATATTATTTACTCAAGTGATTTTTGAACTAGAATTTCGAAATACTCAAACCTCATCTTCGTCTAATATCACTAAAGAATGTCTGAAATTGCGGTTTTTAAAGTGCAATTTCAAGAATTAGTTGGGGGTGTTTCCCAAAACCCCATATCTTTCCTCTCACAAAAAAAGATGGCCAATACAATCGCGTTTTTAGGATTTCAATTTCCAAAAATTTCCAGCTGAAGGTCATCGAACTTTTCTTGTTTCTAATATCACCAAAGATCAAGTTAAGTGTGTTTTTAAAACCACATGAATTCCAAAAATTATTCCTTGAGACTTCAATTTCGAAAATTTTCGGGGAGAGGGAAGAAGGTCCCCAAGCCTCTCTTGTTCTTATCAGAACCAAAGATCGTCTAAAAAATGCATTTTTTTAACATACAATATTGCAAAATTTTCCAGTGGAGTTTCCTTGAATCTAATTCTTCCCCAAGCATAAGCAAATATGGTCTACAAATACGTTTTTAAGACCTAAATTTTGGAAACGTTTCTGGGGTTCTTTCCTGAAGCTTGTTTTTCTTTAACATTGCCAAAACTAGTCTAAAATTGCGTTTTTTAAAACTAAACTGAGAGAGAGGTCTCAGATCCTTACTCATGAGAAGTACCATCGATCTTGCAAACCTACACTTACAGCTAGGATCATGTAACTAATGTATAGTGTAACTCCGACCCAACTCCCCCCACCCCCACACTGATAGCTGAAAATTTAGATTTTAGAAAATTCCACGGGTCACATTCCCTCTTCTTTCCTTAAAATAGACTAAAATTGACATCAGTTTTGAAATACATTCATCTCCTCTTTCCTTTTTTGTTATCAAAATAGCCTAAAATTACGTTTTGACACTTCAATATTGAAAAATTTCCGGTAGGTCATAGAATCCTCTAATGTCACCAAAGTTGGTTCAAATTTGACTTCAGTTTTGAAATAATGCAGTCGAGAATCCTTATTAATTCCTTTCCCTTAATTTTACCACAAAATGCCTAAATTTGATACTTTGGCATGAGTTTTACAAATTCTTCCGATAGAGTCTTTTCAACTCCTCTCCCTTCTTAAACTTCTTCTTTTGACAAAAAAACTGGGTTTTTAAGGCTTTAATTTCTAGAATTTTCTCTCCCACCTTTGCCTTATTGCTGATGTCACCAAAGATAATCTAAAATTTCGTTTTTAGGTCTTGTAGCATTTGGTACGACACTTTTCTGTCAAAGCACTGAATTGCCATCAAAAATTTATCAGTGTTTAAAGTTTTTTAAATTCACTCTCATTCTGCTTTTGTGTCTTAAATTAAATACAATTATTCTGTAAAGGGCCCCACCAGAACTCTCTCTAATCGGGCCCCGCATTTGTTAAGGCCGGCTCTGTTAAAAAGTTTTAAAAGCCGAAATAAACGAATCTCTTAGAAGAACCGATCGATCTATGAATGTTTTTTTGTCTCTGCTGAAAATTTTTACGAAGTGGATTGAGTTGGTTTTGAAACAAAACACCTCCTATTATTAATTGAATAAGAATGATATAATTTTCAAAACATTGAACATTGATTTGAAAATATTGCTTTTATAATAATAGATGCCATAATATGAGAAGAGTCTTCCTTTATGATTGAGAATTTTGTGATAACTCAAAAAAAAAGGCTGTAAACTGTAAACAGACATTTGAAAGAATAATTCACTTTATTTTAACATAGCATTTTGGAATTTATAAGAGAGTCAAACTTAATCTTACCACTGTTTGCAACAGGCGTACTGAGGACAACAATAGGAGTTTGAGGAGATGATATGATGGACGGTATCCGTGTCTGGTCTGTCACAATGGTAATGACTTTCTGAAAAATATTCAAAGTAAATACACAAAAACAGAAAAATAAGTTAAATAATCTTAACACCAACTTACACTTCTCTATCGCCATGACTTTGTCGCTGAAACCAAAATTGAAGCATTTATTACTTATATTATTTAAAACATTAGGAGAAAAGGGAGAATCATTCTAGCAGCCCTAGATGTTCACAAATTTTTTTAGATTTACATGTTTAATCTTAAGCACTAATCCTTGTTAATCTTCAATAATGTGAAGACATTTAGCTTATTTATTTATTTGAAATTGAAAAAGAAATATAAAATCATTTCAACGGCTTACATTTTCTATATCAATGTAAAATATCATCCCGCACACATGTTTTGTGAACAGAAAATTTCACATGTTACATAACTATGTATGCCACTAAGGCAAATATTCTATAACAAATTGGAATATGTATCTATGAAAATGAAAGTTTTCATTTCTTTTAGGCCTGAGGAACAATAGACATGAGGAACATACTTTAGGCATACTTTAGGAACATACAACAAAGAAAAAGATTTTTTCTTTGTTGTATGTTCATCAATTCAGATTGATAGGTTGCATTTAAAACCTGTGCAATG
The DNA here is from genome assembly GCF_026930045.1 of Uloborus diversus. Lineage (NCBI taxonomy): Eukaryota > Metazoa > Arthropoda > Arachnida > Araneae > Uloboridae > Uloborus > Uloborus diversus. Next base: position 97,787,955 of record NC_072732.1, read on the forward strand.
CACGGTACATCAAGTAGTACAAAAAATAAAAGAAGTCAATAATTAATAGTATTTCTTAAGTAAGTCCCAGCTTTCAGAATAACTGAAGTATTTGCAGGATAAAAAGAATTGAAATCTTGAACAATACATGCTCATAAGCAGGTGTTAGTTGTTGGCATATTGAAAAAAAAGTTAAGTTGGAAACTGAAAAATCAGTTGAAGCATAAAGATATTTTTAAAAAGTTTATGAAAACTATTCCAATATTCAAAATAACAACTAGTGCAAAATAAAAGAAACCAATAATTAATAGTATACGTTAAAGTAAGCCCCAGCTTTCAGAATAACTTAAGTATTTGCAGGATGAAAAGGACTGAAATCTTAAACAATACATGCTCACTAAGCAGGTGTTAGTTGTTTTTAGAGCACTGAAAAAAAAGTTAAGTTAGAAACTGAAAATTCAATTGAAGCAAAAAGATATTCCAATGTTCAAAATAAAACAAAACTTTGTAAAATGAAATTAAATATTTGTAAGCAACATAGTTCAAACTATGGGAACTATCCGATTCATCAACAATTGGCTACAAAAATATTTATACATAGATTTCTGCATTTATTTTATTACTTGATGATTTCAAACACAATGGAAAAACTGAAAGTGAAGAAGTGCAAAATTTTTAAAAAGTGCCAATTCCGTTCATCTATTGAATCAATTGTTGTGAAAAGTTAGTTTTCCAATCACTGAAATCTTTTCCCAATTTGCATTTTTATTGAAATGAAAAACATGCATAAAATATGTTTTTTAAACTTAAGTAATAGCAAGAGTAATATGCAATTTCCAAAAAAAAAAAAATAATAATAATAATAAATCATAATCTAAAAATATGTTTTTATTATTCAGATCTTAAGTTACGCAATGACAGGACAGCAACTTAAAAAAAAAAGCAATGTCCTATAATTTTTAAGTTGTTTCTATGGTTCAGATCTAAAATTGCAGAGCAGAATCTCATTGCATTTGGATTAAAATTCAACATAAACATGATTTCTCCAAATTGAAAAATTTTACTGCTCTTAATTTCGTTTTTTACTTATCTCACTCAATGAAGATTCAAAATGCTACAACCTAGCATAAACATATATTAAGTAAAATAATTTGTGATATCAACATACATGTATGTAGTCAAACCTCAACAAAATAAACTCAAAGGGACCTCTAAAATTAAATAGTTTTTGCTGCAGTTCATCTTGTTCAAAAAGCAATAAATAGCGTTATTTACAAAATCAGTAGGACACAAGGGATTGTAAATATAGATTATCTTAGCTCTAATTCATTTTAAGCATGTTCAAATAAACAAGGTTTGAGTGTAATTGAATTGGGGGAAAAATCCAATCCAGATGCTCATTCACTTAAACACAATGAATTGAAACTTAATTTAAAACCTTTGGTTGCACATATTTTACCACATGTTTCTGGTGGGTCAAAATACTAAAACTAACATAAGTTAATTCTGTCTTAACACAATACCTGGGTAGTTGAAGATGGTAAGGTGGTTGTAACAACATTTTCAGATACTTCAGAAAGTGTTGATGAAACGTCTATAGAATTATTATTTAAATGTCCATGCTCTTTCACCCAGGTTAAGGCAAGCTTACCAGCTTCTGCAAAAAAATATATTTGAAAAAAAAAAAAAAAAAAAATAATAATGAGAATTTAAAAAGTTTTCTTTTTTTTTTTAACAAATGATTTTCAAAGTATGATACCAGTAATATGTCAGAAAACTGATAAAAACACCTAACGATTTCCCTAAAACAAAAATTTGTCCCAGGGAGTTACGTTTTAATAAAAAGAGGATTAGTTAAACTATAAAATGATATTATAATGGAAAGCAAGGTGATGTATTTTCAGTTCATTAAAAAATAAGCTTAACAGACTCTGCCCCAATATTTATGTTACATTAAGGATGATAGGCACGATTTTGCTGTGATAGTAGTCTCAGCAGAAAGGAGTTTCTTAAAATAAAAGCCCATTAAGACTAATTTAAGAAGCTCTATGATGCAAGATCTGCTATTAATCTTGCTACTATTTCAATAAAAACAAGTTGGCTTCAAGTTTAAAACTTCAGTCACATTATAGAACAGATTGGCAGGGAAAAAAAAGTCATAGAATTAAGTTTCAAAAGAATCTCTTCCTTTAAAGAGTCACCATAGAATCTGTTTTTTAACCCCTGACACACAAAGGAGTTATAAGTTTGACGTGTCTGTGTATCTGTGTGTCTGTCTGTGACACTCTAGCACCTAATGGAAGGACCGATTTTGAAAAAAAAAATTGCTCGGAGTTGATCGAGAGTGTTTTTAGCTAGGTTGCATGTTTGGATGACATTAATTATTGAAGATATTAATTAAAAATCTCTAAAAGGTTTTTTGTGATTTTTGCAGTGAAAACATAGTTAAAATTTAAAAATTTAATACCCAAAATAAAGAGAATGTTTTTCTGTGTCTGCTAGAATGTGTTTGGAACTTCCATGTTTCATAGAATTCAAGTTATAACGTTTTTTAAAGCAGATTTTAATAACAGCTAAGCCTTTATTCACGCGAATGATAACCGAATTCATTGTTGGCCGACAAGGAAATAAAACACAATTATTTAAAATTTTTATCTGTTGCCAGTTTCCATTTAATAGCAAATGAAATACTTGACATTGATTTTGAATAATGTAAGGCTTTTAAAATTATTTTAAATTTTCCCTCTTGATTCCACAGTTGCGGGTTTTAAAATTTTTAATTTTATCATCGCTTGTTAATAAGTAAGTATTTTGATTTTTGTCTTAAACTGTAGCACTTAGATGTCTTTTAAAACAGGGATTCTCAACCACTGGTCTAGCTTATTGTCACCGGTTCACAAAAATGTGACTAGTCCTCAGAGATTTTTACCTGAACATTAAGGTTGTCGTGTTATTAAGTTAAATTTATAAGTAATATTTTATATGATATTTTAACATTAATTTTGGTCAGCTAGCTTGTCTAGTGGTCAGAGAACTCTGATTGTGATGGCGAGGTTACAGGTTCAAATCCCAGCTTGGGCATGAATGTAATTTCTCTCTTGTCCTTTCTTTGTGTGAATGTGCTGTTATGCTGTGAATGCAGGGGTGGCAAATAGGGGGGTCAAGAGGGGGCAATCGCACCCCCAAATTTTTTCAGCAGAATGATAGAAAATGGGTGAATTCAATTTATATAAGTCGGAAATCAATGTTCATTAAAGGAAATTTCGCTGGTTCTCAGCAACTATTTGATGAAACTCGACACATTCTCAGACTAGAAAAAGTGTTTTTCGTTATTTGGATGATAACTTAGAAATTCATGAAGTATTTTCGGCTTTTCCAGAACATTTAAAACTGATAGAGAACCATGGTTAATTTTAACTAAAGAATACATTGCCTCATATAGGCTAAATATTTCACACTTGTGTGCCCAGTGTAACGATGGTATGTCCAATATGAGAGACTTGTGAAAAGTGGTGTGGCAGCATGGTTTTCACAAGAAAATTCCTTGATATTTTACATTCACTTTTACGCTCATTTTTTAAGTGTATATTTATTTAACGAGTGTTCATCGCTTTCTTCTGCTAGAAACACATTTCAGCTGCTCATTACATTTTAATGCTTTCATAGAAACTCCTTAAAAATGCATGTGATTATTCAATAAAAAAAGACATATCAACCAAATACCTTTTATGGCGCTCTATAATTATGCAATCGCGGAGTGACACAAGATGGTATTCAAGAGTTGAAACGATAAAAACATTTCTCTATAACTTCAAAGCAGTGATTTGCGACTGGAAGAATTATTGCAAAACGATTCTTTCAATAGTGAAAAAGCTCATGCCCTTTAGCATGTATGACTTTGTTTGAATTTTTATCAAAGTTGTTTGCATCGGGAAAAGGTTTTTGAAAATGCTTTACTCTATCAAAATCTATATCTTCAATCCGCTACTCGACTATTCAAACCACAGTTCAATCTACAATTGATCTGTGCACCATACTACCACAGTTCAATCTACAATGTAAACTGAAAATAGATTTTTTATAGACGTATATTTTAATCAATCGTGAAATTTTTCAAAAAAATTCTTCCTCCGAGCCAATTTTAAAGAGGCGCAAAAAAAAAAAAAAAAAAAAACGTGATGTGAAGTCAAACATTGATTTTTGAATATTCTGTATGAAGTAATAGATTCAGTTTCGAATGAAATTAACACAAGATTTGATGATCTTGTTTTTCTGTATTTTTCTGTATGGTTGGCTGGGATTATGGTTATTTGGATTAGATTTTGAAAACGAAAAATAAAGTGTTTCAACTGTGAGTAAAATTTTTAGCATGAGGCAAGAAAAATTACAAGCAATATACCGACAGAATTATTTTCACATCCAGAGACTGCAGTTTCGTCCTTGTTATGGACTCATCTGTCTGGGATAGTGAATAACAGTGTAGGAGGCAGATGATTTTTCATTGAAGCTGAGAGCGCCGACATGACTAGATTATTCAATGATAAAAAGTTTAAGCATCTCACAGTTTTTGAAGTAGCCTGGGTGATTTTGAAGAGCAATATACAAAAAATGTTTTTATACATAACTTTGTGTTACTTCAATTATTTTTTAACTATTACAATGAGCTCAGCTAGTAGAGAAATATATATATATATATATTTTTTTTAATGTCTCAGGAGGTTAGAGAAATATTTTCGAAGCACAAAGGGAAAAAAAAAAACTTTTCCATTTAGCTGAACAGGCAAAACAGCACGACATTGGGCACTGATAGATTAGTAACACGATTCCCTGCTCTATAAGGTATAAGAACTTTAGTAGCAAGATGTTTTGTATGATAACTTTTTAGTCAATGAATCAAAATTTTAATTGTTTCTGAACACTAATTTTATTCATACTAAACCGATTTTATGACAAATTCTTGTTAGCTAATGTGTGTTTGGTTTCGTTTTGGGGTTATACATATTTAAGAGACTCGATCCCCCAAATGACATGGTGAAATGCCGCCCCTGTGTGAATGGTTGCCTTACCTTATAAACAGGTCCTTATGGCGTGTGTATTGTGGAAGTCAGACTTTGCCCTAAATTACGGTACAGTTGGAAAAGTGCAGCAGCACACACCAAATTGCCAGCCTATCTGGCACAAGACAACATCAACAATGTTAATTTTGCCATTAATTTTTTTTAATATAAATGTTCTATTTCTTTCAGATAGTACAATAGACTAATGGTCTCAAAACTTGAGCTCGTTTCAAGCGCCCCTCTTTCTCACTTCATACTTCATTTCTTTCAAAGGTTATTTACTTATGCATACTAATTACAACAATTAGGGGAGAACTGAGAAGAATAGGACTGCAGGAGTGGCATAGCTGCAATACTAAACCGAAATAAACAGACATGTGATCTAAAAAGGGTGAAAAATACTGAAATACATGGCTGTGTGAACAAACACAGCATTGCTAGCATAGAGTACTACACTTGTAAGTTCCCCCATGGGCTTTCGTCTCTATATAGCCAACTATTTGAAATTGGGGGCATGAAATTAACTGGTCGATGTTATATTTAGCTTGCGAAGCATCTCCTTTTTTTATGCAGTATTTTAACGCTCTCAAAAATTACTGAATTCAGTAAAAATACTGAAAAATCACACTTCTGAATTAAGTGTAAACTATTTCTATCTTGTCCAAGAGATGTGGAAGAGTAGAGTGAAGCAGGGTCTAAAGATGCTACAACTACGGGATAACCTAGATTTTTTTTTAAAAACATTGTATTTCAGCTTATAAACGCAGGGGTTCTATTCCCCCTGACTTTCCCCTCCCGCACTTGTCTCGACACTTGACATATCATTGTTAAGAAAATATAATAAAAACTTAGCACTAACACAGATAATAAATCTTCAACACATTTTTTTTTTTTTTTTTTTGCAACGGGAGAGGGGAGGGGGCTATCACTGATCAGTGAAATTTCATCCAACTTTAACCGGTCCAGTGGTCTGAAACAATTTTAATTTATTATTATCAAGGTATGAAAAAATCTGACAAATATAATGATTTTACTTATTTTTTATCTTCTTTGCTGGCAATTTATGCCAGTAAATAAAATCTATATGTATACTGTAATTACTTAGATCAGATTTTAAACAACATTTGTTAAAATTCCACTTGATTATATTCTCCTCTTTATCCCTATCTCTATGAAAAATAGAGAGATTCGTGGGAAAAGTAGGAATTAAAGACACTCGGCTCTAAAATTGCAAACATTAATGCATAAAAAACATTACTTCCGTCCCCCTCTCTTTCTTCTCTTGAACTAAACAGTAATGGTTTCTCTAAAATATTCATACAATAATGTGTATACATGGGGGATTTTATTGAGAGAATTGGTTTGTTAATTTTAATTAGGTATAATTAGGATTCAATTATATTAGTATGAATTCATTTTATTATTAGTTACCTGAGTTGCCCACCAGGAGAGGGGGGGGGGAGCATGGCTGCAACTGAATTTTTAAGGGACTGTTTTTGGAGATCTTTTCCCACTTTTTTTGAGTGGTCTCAGTCGTGGGGGGGGGGGGCATTGCTCTTGTGATGGACACTTGTAATTATTATAATCATTAATATTGTTTAACAAAAGGCTGCACAAAAACTTTATGCCCAAGGCCCCCCAAAAGATCTCGACCCGCCACTGCATTTAGCACCTGCCTGTTTCGGACTATGGAATTTTATGCTTGAGAATACTAAGCAAATAGTCGCTTTCTCCAGAGTCTTGAATTTTCATCTAGCAATATTTCATGTTTGTTTCAAACACAATATTGAGACACACAATTCACCTTATTTTAAAGCAGTATAATGAGAAAACTAATCCATTTGATAAATTGATTAATAACAGAAACTGGATTTTTTTCTCTTCTATTTTATTATTAACATCAGAATAAATGGTTAAAATCTACCTGTTAAAGACACTGTTTGACCTCCTTCTAAAGCTGAAGCAACAACAGTGCTATTATCTGTAGGTAACATAGTAATACCATTCATTTCTAACCACTGTAATGCTTCAGATGTTGATATTGCTGCAATTATTAAAACATGAAATTAAAGCATCTGAATATATTATATAAACAAAACATGCATTTTAAAATTCACTGCATCTTTTGTATCAATCAACTATCAATCAGTGGTTTGAAACATAATTGCTACTCTAATATTTTTTATAAAAAGACAGAAAGAAAGAAAAAAAAATTAAAACACAAGGAACAACTAACTAAAGTATTAAGTCCATTACTTTTACCAATATTATATTCCAACAATGAACAAATATGGATTTACAGTCATGTACTAGTTGGGCACTGGCATAATGAATTAACTAACATGACACAAATAAAATACAAACTTAAGTTATTTGATTATTTTTTTCAAATTTCAATTTCGAATTTCAATAAACGATTCCAGTTTGAATCCACATGAGGCAGTGAAAACCTGAGGGATGTAAGAAGACTTTTAAAAGTTTTCAGTAAAATGAAAACTGCTCAAATCCTTGATGGACTTGCATGGAAAAGCTTTTCTAAATTATGCTGCTAAACACCTATCAGAGCTTGTGGCACCATTTCTTCCCCCGAAACTGAGGAGGTTTCTTGTATCATTTGCAACTAGTTATCTCCCCATCTTATATTTTTGCACTTTCACCTCCTTGCATTTAGGTTCTTCATATATACAGCATACATATGCTCTATATATGAACAGTGCTCTATATATGAACTGTGCTCTATATATGAACTGTGCTCTATATATGAACTGTGCTCTATATATGAACTGTGCTCTATATATGAACTGTGCTCTATATATGAACTATGCTCTATACAAAAAATATGTTTATTTTGTATCTTTTCAGTACTAAGGTGATACTAGCACAAGGTTTTATTTAAAAAAAATAATAAAAAAATCAACTGAGGAAATTGTTGGAATAAATATTAGTTGTCTACATTGAGCTTACTAGTGCAAATGCAAGACGTGCGTATACAGTTTTTACAAACTGTTATCAATGAATAAAATATTACGGAGTTTCTTGATAGTGGCTGCCGCTCATATGAATCACGTTTGTTCTGAACAGTTTCGATTCAGTTAAGTGGTCGACTCAGTAACGGGGCTAACTCAATATATCTGCTTTTGAGGCTTTGATTCAATTAACTGGTGTTCACTGCATTTTGAAAACACTCAGGACAAGGAATGCATTTCTGTTATTCTGAGTTTGAATAGTAGTCACTTCATTGTCAAGATCAAAATCTAAGCAAAATCATCCACTTTTTGCTTCAAAGCAATCCCAATAGATTAAGTGTAAGATACAGTAAACTCTTGATTAATTCACAAGTCAATCAACAGTCAAGAAATTTTTGCAGCAAGTGGCAAAAACTAATGGCTGTTTTTTAAGTTAATAGTTGCTTTTGTTCTTGGAAAGTTTATAGTAGATGATTTAAAAAAAATAAGTAAAAAAATTAAATAAATAAATAAATAAAAACCAGAATTTAATGGAAAATCATTTGGGATGCAACTGAGAGATTATCAAATTAATGTGAAATGCATTTTTAAGAAAATGGATTTAGTACTTTCAATAAAAAACTTACTTGCATTTGGAGCTGTAGCCTCTGCTAAAGCAGCTAAAGTTGCAAGCACATTTGTACAGCTTTGTTCACTAGATTCACCTGTAAGTAAATAAAAACATTAACAAATTTAAAATAAAATTATTACTAACATTTTCTTTTGCAGGTGAAGAGGATGCATTACACAAACAAACAACCAAACAAAAAATAAATAAATAAATAAATAAAGTACCACACACATTATAAAGACAAGGAATCAATTAAAAAAAAAGATGTTTTGACCTGAATGCATTTGGACATTTCACACATCAGTAAACTTAACTTTAAAAAACATAAAAAGGAAAGAAAAATGAGAAGAGCCTATTAAAAGCTCAAAGTACTACTGTTTTTAACAAATGGTCCATTAGGCACTACTAGCACTTGAAAAATTTGAATTTGTCGAATCTATATACATTGGTTCCCAAAAGTGTTCCTATACTTTGAAATTTTTTAATAAAACCAAAATAACCCAAAACTGAATTCGAATATGAAACCCAATATTTTTTCACATCATTCTTATGTCATTCTAAATAAAACCCTGTAGTTTTTTCAAAATATTGACAGATCTTCTTTTGAAATGGGTCAAAAAACGAAGAGACAGTGAAATAACGTGCCACAAAAGTCATCAAGAACATTCAAATATTTTCGAATAAATTCATGATTAAATTTATCATAAATCGTTTTTTTTACACTAATTTTGCATTGTGTTGAACCTTAAAAGTCATTCGGCTTTAATTTTTGTTTATTTATTCCTTAATATTATGCTTATTACTTTAAAATGGCTGGTTAAATGAAACTTTTTACATTTAATTTTCACCTAAAATTGTTCGCCAAGTTCTCTAATTATCTGGATTAAATGGCACCTCTTCCTGCAGAAATTTTCTTGCCCGTGCGAAAAACAGAAAGCTCGGGGGGGGGGGGGGGGGGGGCGCCTTTGCTCTTGTGGGGATGGAAACTCTTGCCAAACAAGATCAAAAAGTGACATAAAGCAGCAAATCAACAAGAAGTAAAGAAAAAATTAATTCAGAGGGCAAGCAAATATTTTTTTAAAAATAAGTCTTTACTAGGGTAATTACACATATGATTTTTTTTTAAAAGAAAGTTTTTGCTTAAACTTAAATTAATCCAACCCACATTCTCAAGAACTAATGTAACCCATACTCTTTTCTTGTAAATTTGTGCTTTATTTACATTGGTTTTTCATTTTCAATCACGTTTTAGCACAAAGCATTTCTGATCATTTTTCATTCAACTCCTATTAGTTAATACAAAAACCTTAAAACACAGGAGTTTGTAAAAACATCGAAAACGCAATCATTGTTTATATTTTGGACACACATTTGTTTTGCCAACACCCATTCCATATTTCTCTCCCACCAGTTTCCATGTCTCTAAAATTAACACTTTCACATGCTAACAAATCAATACCTTTGTGCTTGAAAATTGAATGAAAAAATTAACCAATGTTTTGATGCAAAAATTGAAAATTACTGCAGACACGTGTTTTGGTGTTACAAGGAACACCTTTTTCAATGCAAAGTGTGAGCTTTTGGATGAAAAGTTCATTCGAGGAAAGGCACAACAAAACATTGGTTAATTGATTCATTTAATTTCTCATGATATTCTTTTAGGCTTGAATAAGCAAAGAGTGACTTAAAAATATAATCAAGCTCACCTTCTTCAGAATCACTTGACAAAACCACTTTTGCACTTGTGTTTGCAGTAGCTGCTTTCTGAATGCTTGCCAAATTTCCCCGAAGAAACACAGGTTTAGGTATCGCAGCAGTTTTTGGTAAACTGGGAATGGTACTGCCGATGGCTGAAGTAGTAGCTACTGATGTTATTTGAGGAATGGAATGGACAGAGGAGGAAACAGTTTTGTTTATGGCATTTTTGAGTTCTGAGGTAGATAGCATTTCTGATTTTATCAAAACAGGCACATTTGTTTTTATAGTTTGTACAGGAGAGTTCAAAGTAGCTGGATCAATTGAAATAACTTTTGTTTTCGTTTGAGGGACCACTTTCACTGAACCAGAGTTAGCTGCATGTTGCTACAGAAAAAGAAATATATTATAATTTTTGAACCCAAACGTACTATAAAACACTACTTACAACAATACACACTCAAAACCAAAACAGTAAAGCACAAAAAGTTTATGCTTAGAATTGATATCATTTTGTAACAAGGTTTTCACTACAGTCTCATTTTTCACAAAATGCGAAAACGCCGTCTATATTACAAAAATAAAAACATGCATTTTGGCTTTTTGATTTAAAAAAAAAAAAAAAAAAAAAAAAAAAAACAAGAAAAAAAAAAACAGAAATTGAAAGGGACCATTAAGTCGCGATATTTAACTTGATCTTATAATGAATCTCAGCAAAGGCGCTTAAATTACTATAGTAAAGTTCATTTCATTTTCTCAATGATAAGTACCATTCCGAATTTTTTATTTCAAATCAAAATTAAGAAGAAAATGTTAACTAATGTGTATTTATTTCTTCAAAGATATCATAAATGAATTGTTATGATATCTTTGCAGTGTTTTCACTGCAGATGGAACACAGTAAGGAATTTTGAAAGATATAATACAGTGAAACCCCTCCTAATGGACACCCCTTTAATGCGGACACCCCTCTTATGCGGACAGTTTTTAATTCCCCGGCAAAGAGACATTAAACCTAATGTATAAGGAACCTCTCTCGTACGGACACCCTCAAATACGGACACGGACACCCTTTTCGAAGTCATTTACATTGATATATCCTTTTTTGCGGACAGTATTTAAAACTTGAGAATTAAATAGCTACTCCATTGAAAGGCTTCATTTAATGCAAAGTCGACCAGCTTATACGGAGATAAAAAAAATATTTCTTTGCAATTTTACTATGCATCTACTGCGTAGCAAAAAATTTTCAGCTTGACACCGAAATGCATTTTTCATTCCAAAAAACATCATCAAATCGTCAAAAATAAAAGAAAAGAAAAGAGAAAATGATTATTCTGCAAGTTTCTGTCTGTATACCCCCACCCTCCCCCGTTGCCTTGTTCCTTTTCAGATGACTAACAAGCAGGCGTGTTGTGTCTAAGTGGAGCCGAGTTGACGCGCCATCTAACAAAAATATTTTATAGAGAGTAAAAGTAAAGCCAATGCAATATCATAAAGTAAACTTAAGGGTAAAAGCATTCAGTTGTTTCATCGTTCTCATTGAAATGGCTCTGAATACTCATCGTCAGCGTCGTACTCTTTCTCTTAAAGAAAAAATTGAAGTTATAGATTTCGCAGAAAAAAATAAAATTGGAATACGGAACATTGCTGATAAGTTTGGTGTGGGACGCACACAAATTTGCTGTATATTAAAAGGAAAAGAGAAGTTTAAGAAAGAATGGTTCATAAATGGAAACCAAGAGAAGAAAAAAGATTTTCCTAAAAGTAATGCCCTAGCAGTGGATGAAATTGTGTTTAAATGGTTTGTGTCCGCAAGAAGCAAAAATATTCCGATTTCTGGCCCTATTTTACAAGAAAAGGCGAAAGAAGCAGCTACTGAAATGGGTATAGAAAATTTCAAAGCTTTCAATGGATGGTTAGATCGTTTTCGAACGAGACATGATATCGTTTTTAAAAAAATATGTGGTGAATCCATGGATGTGGATGCTGACGTTTGCGAGAAATGGTTTGAGAAAGTGCCTAGTTTGATTGAAAATTACGAGCCATGTGACATTTATAACATTGATGAGACCGGTTGGTTTTATAGAGCTCTGCCAGATAAAACCTTAACTTTACGGAAAGAAAACTGCTCTGGTGGCAAAATCTCCAAAGAACGCTTAACAGTTTTGTTGGGTGCCAGCATGGATGGTACAAAATTAAAACCAGTTGTCATCGGAAAAGCAGCCAGACCTCGGTGTTTTAAAGGACTGGATATAAAAAAATTACCTGTAGACTGGTATTCAAATAGAAGAGCGTGGATGACAACCAGTGTCATATCTGATTGGCTTGTAACTTTTGATAAGAAGTTGGGGAGAGAAAAAAGGCATATTGTTATTTTTATGGACAACGCGCCCTCCCATCCCAAAGACTTTCACTTGAAAAATATAGAAATAGTCTTCTTGCCAGCAAACACAACATCGAAATGCCAACCTATGGATGCTGGGATAATTCAAGCATTTAAAATTCAATACAGACAACTAGTTATGAAGCATTTAATCAATAAAATGGAAGAAACTAAAACAAGTAGCGAATTGTCCAAAACAATTGATGTGTTAGATGCAATCAGCTGGGTTAAGCACGCATGGAAGGAAGTTAAAAAAGAAACAATAGTAAGTTGCTTTAATCGCGTTGGATTCAAAAAAGGATCTGCCACAGAGGAAATTGACAACGAAGTTGATTGTGACAATGATGGATCCGATTTGCAGTCGTTAATGCAACAAGCAGGGTTCACAAATGTGACCGCTGAAGACTATGCTCCCATCGACGACCAAGTTTTCACTGAAGAAAGCGAAACAGAAATTGCAAGCATAGTGCGCGAAATTAACGAAGATCATACAGTTGAGGATGACGATGAAGATGAACTGTCCGTAAAAGAAGACGTTAAAACAATTAAAAATGTTAACGAAGCTTTAAGCATATTAGATGGACTCAGGGAATTTTCAATTAAACACAACGATCCTAAAGGACTAGACTTGGTACAAGAACTTAAGATACATTTCGAAAATGAAAGACTTTCATCGATCAAAACATATCAACAGACATCAATCGAACAATTTTTTTAAAGTACAAATTAGGTATGTAATTTTTATGCGAACCTGTTATTTAAATCTCTTTGAGTGTGCAAAACTGTAATATTTGAATTTAACCTGATAAAATAATTGTTTATTATGTATATGTTGGTAAAAACTAGTAAATTAAAAAAAATCTATGCATATGAAAGAGTAGAATTCACACATATTTCATTTAAGATTTCAAAAAACATAAACAAATAACTAAAGTTAATTAAATTAAAAAAACCTCTGTAAAGCGGACACCCCTCTCTTACGGACAAAAAAGTTTGTCCCGTTAGTGTCCGTAATAGAGGGGTTTCACTGTATTCATTAAACTAGAACATTTTAGCATATTGCTAAAATATTATTTTCAATTTTAGCTTTTTTGCTAAAGAACTTTTGAACTCAGCTTAAACCCAGTTTTGCAATGAAATTATTAATATTTATACTCTCAGAATAATATTTCACATAGAAGCAATAGCATATTTTACAAAGAGAGTAATAAATAAAACAAAAGCTCTTTGAAGAAGTATATGAATGCACGACTGCATACAAATGTATCTGACTTACAGTTAAAAGTTCTAGTAATTCTTTGTCATCATTGTCATCAGCTATGTCAAGAGGAGTTTTTTCAAATTTACTCAATGCATTGACATCGGCTGCATTACCAAGCAACGTCTTTACAACTTCATAATGGCCACGTTCAACTGCCCAATGCAAGGGCGTCATTTTAAGCTAAATATAAGAAAAAATACATAAAATCAGCATTGAATTAAGCATAAAACAAGTTTAGAAACTTTCACTTTCATTTTCTCTGGATGCAGTAAAAATTACCCCCCTCCCCCTCAAAAAAAAAAAAAAAAGAGAACTTAGTTAGAAACAGAAAAAAATTAACAAAGTGGTATAAAATTGCTTCAAAAAAGGTAAGGCAAATAATCGGAGCAATTAAGTTTTAAGTTTGAGATGATATTCTGCACTGAAATAGTGTTTCACTCAGGTTAAAAAATAGACAGGGTTTTTCCTGATGAATGGGAACTTTAACTGAACAAAAAGGACTTTAAAAAAAAAGGATTTGTGGTAGAGAAAGGACTTTTGTTTGGCAATAGCTTTTAATATTAATAGCTGCTTTACTTCTCCTTCAGTTAAATAAGATATCTGAAGCAGTGGCATAGAAAAGGGGAAGGTCCCCGGGTCTAGATCATCTGCTGAAGCTCAAAATGAAACTATAATGGTGAAAACTAAAGTAATTTGCTTCTAGTTAGAATACTTTTTTATCATTTAACTAATTTTATGTATGATTTACTGCCTATGTAAAATTAAAACCAAATCATCACTGCTTCAGTAAATATTTCCAAGTATCAGACTTGGCTATTTTTTGGCAAGACTCCCACTTGAGAAATTTCTAACTACACTACTGATCTGAGGTCCAAAATCTACGAGAACTGCTTTTTATTTTATTTTTTGTCGTTTGGCTTATTCTGGTACATAAATTTTGAAAAATATCTGCTGTTATTTAACTGGAAAAAAAAAGTTTTTTTAAAAAATCATTCTTTATATCATTTATCAATATGCTCAGCATGTCAACAGAGTGGTGTAGTGGTTAGACGTTGGTCTCTTGCGCCCAAAGGCGCAGGTTTGGTCCCGGCTCTCATCAGTGGGTTTTCAAAATGCAGAAATTCGATAGCCTCCATGTTGTATGATGCCCTCGTCATGGCATGTAAAATATCCCTCTAGCAGTCGTTTGGCATGAAGTATCTCTTGCAAAATTAAATTCCTAGTGCTTCTTTGCATCAAATAGAGTCCAGGTGCCTCTATCTAGTGGGGAAACTGGGTGTCAAATTTCTCGTGACAATGTATCCCACGGATACACTACCGACTATCCCACTGATAGTGGTGCCACGTGAAAAAGTGGTTGCTATGCCAGGAGATCGCACTAGGGCTGCAAAAGGAATCGCCTCTACCGCAGCCTCCCATTAGAAAGAATAACATTCTCATCATAAAAACTTAACTGTATTATTTTTAAATGATTTTCCTTGCATACAAAATATTTTATACTTGATTAACACTGACTTTTAAAATGACCAAATTAAAAACTTTTTTTTCTTGAATTTTCCCTATTATTTGAATGCAAATCATTAAACAATGCCACTTTAAAACACTTGGAACTTTTATAGATTTATTCACAGAAACTACAACACAAACTGAACTTACCCTACTTAAAATCATTAGAGAGAAAAAAATCAAAACATGTTTAAGAAAGGCCAGATAGGTTTAAAAATGATTTTAACAACTCTTCCATATTTGTAAAATCATGCTTTTAAATTTAGCATTATGTCAAAAAAAAAAAAAAAAAAAAGAGATGTACCAAGTAGCACTTTGGCCGAGTAGCCGAGTACCAAGTTCCAATTATGCTTTAAGAACAACCGACACACACATGATGAATTTCGAACTTATTGGAACAGTAATATAGACCTCCATGTCCATATAATAGTTTTTAAAACAAAATTCCAGCTGAAATTTAATTACACATTATGTAAAAGATTTTGTTTGTGTCAAAAATTTTATAAAAAGGAAATTTTCAAAATTAAAAACAACCAATTAATAATAATTAAGATTATTCAAGTTGGAATTAAAACAAATTATATCAATCTATTTTAGTTCTAGTCAGGGGTGTGCACAGAAATCTTGGGGCCTGTCACAAATGACTTTTCTGGGTCCCCCTCCATATTGTTTACCTATGTATTTCATGCCTAGTTAAAAAAATATTGAGCACCCTACAGGCTCGGGCCAACAGGTGTCCCTTCTCCCCCCCCCCCTGTTCAGGCTCCTGGTTCTACACACATAATAATATAAAAATTTCATATTTTTTACTGCTCCATTTTTAATAAATAAATTTTATTAACTTTTCGGACATTAAAAAGATTTACTCCATTGAAGCATAACAAGCTTCATTATTCTCAAAATTTAAATTTGACTTGTAAATTTGAATTGTAAATGATTGTAGTATATTATATGGTTGCATTCCTTTATTAATTTGAAAATCTGCCTTAACAATATTCTATTTTTTACAACTACTCGGTATTGGTCGAGTATCTAATCAAAATTTGTCCGAGTACCGAGTACTCGGAAAATTGGCTCAGTAGGCCGAGTACCGATTAGTTACTGAGTACTCGGTATTTCTCTAAAAAAAATTCCATTTTTTGAGTGCATTTTGTAAGAATAATCATCTAGTACACCAGAATATATGACGCTTTAAAGTAAATTAATGGGTTGAAATGAAACTTCCTTATTTAATCATATAACTAAGCTTTTCAAAAATATTTAAATTTTTAAATTTATTACAAATTGTTGTCAAATTACTTCCAGAGCTTGGGTTTCCCACTAGATCTTGGGTTCTTGGGCTTAATTAATGAAACTGATACATTTATAAAGTACAGTAACCCCTCGTTATATCGCGCTTTTCGGGGGACAAAGAAAAAGAGCGATATATCTGAAAGCGCGATATAACGGAGGTCATTAAAAATAGTTATTAGTCCAATACACAAGTAAATTAGCATTCATTCTTTTTGACGTGATTTTTTAAAGGTTTCGATGTAGTTCACGAATGTAGTACCACACCGATTAAAATTTAAACAAGATTGAAATTTAAGTAAATTTACACCGTCAGAAAGTTGAAAACATCAAATGGCAAATAAAGACGATCTTTCTGAGCTGCCGTGAGACAAGAGTGAGCATTCTAATACCCTCTTATTCCCAATAGACTTTCTAATCCGTTTGCTGTAGAAAGGATGTGAAAAGCAAAAGTAACCACATTGTTTACAGAAAACTATTTTGCCCGTTCAGATCGTTCTTCCTTTCTTAATGTTTCTTAATGCTTTAATGTTTCGGGAGACAGAAGAAAAGATCGATATATCCGAATGAGTGATATAACGAGGCGCGATATAAAGAGCGGCTACTGTATTTTAGTGTTAAAGCTTAATTATTTTTTTTTAAGTATAATTTTTTGGCTGAGCAATCTAGAATGGAAGTATGCTACATGTATCTTCTGTGATGGCATAAAGATTGAATTGGAAAAAATAATAACAATAAAAAAAATCTATAATATAGCCCTGGGGGGGTTATTTCTTTGCATTGCATCAAAATGAAAAAAAAAAAAAAACTATTTTATGCAGCAATTGATTTTTATAAAATTTTATAAAAAAAAGAATTTGTCCCAAAGAAATAATTATTGAGAGATCAATTGTGAAAATCTATTTCTTTTTTAAATTTAAACTTTAATCTTCAAAGATTAATAACCAACTAGCTACAATTGTAGCAATTGCAAAAAAATGAATAAATTTTATTAGGTTACAAGATTTTGGATTTTCTTGTCTAAAATCTTGGAAATTTTATGAACTCAGTCTTGGGTTTAGCAAAAAATCCTAATGACAGCCCTGATTACTGTCCCGGTCAAAAGGCTTCACGCATAACATACCATGTCTTTGGCATCAACTTCGGCTCCATGACTTATAAGGAGCATAACAATATCAAGGTGCCCTTCTTGCGCAGCAATGTGCAGAGGTGTCCGGTCAACTTTGGTACGGGCATCTCGACTGATGCCGGCTCTTAAAAGAACTTCAGCTGTTTCTACATGTCCAAACTGAGCTGCCATATGTAAGGGAGATGTGCCCAGCTGTTTAAAAAGAGCATAAATGTGAGAAAAATCTGGTATGTTTAACTTGTTGGCATTTAAGCATAAATAGCAACAAGTTATCTCCTACATTCTCTTAAATTGAGGTAACTGTAACTTTTGATCTACCGAAAACTGCTGTTTTCGGTAGATCAAAAGTCGGGTTATAATTTACAAAAAGGTGATTATAAGAACTCTCTTCTGTCAAAATTTTTGAAAATTTCCATCAATTAAATTTTTGTTTATGCTTCTACTAACACATAAAATTTAGAAGAAGTCCAAATTGATTAATTTCGTTTTCATTCTTCTACAATAAAGTCTCGAAAATCTGAGGTACTTGAGGAGCGTGCAATCTCCGAATTATTACTGAAAACTCAGAATATCTGAAAAATCTTAGCAATTGGAATTTAACTTGAACGGTGTAACGTTATGGCCCCTTCCTGTTTGATTGCAATTGTACATTCTAAAACTGCTATTTACTTGTCTTTGTGGTAAAACAATATTCATTTCAAGTCTCTTTTCGTTATCAAGTTAATATCTCTAAAACATTCATTTCATCATGAACAGAAATTATGATCATGAAATTTTAATTTTAAATTTTAAAGTTTTGTGATTTAAAAAAAATGTTCAAGTAATTAAATTATATTATTCCATTTAAAATGAGCTATACACATTTTTGAAACCTCCATAAACCACCACTTGAATTACAACATTTTAAAGCACTGTTAGCAAGAGGAATTTTAACAATTAAAAAAAAAAACTTATCAACCATGAATAATAACTATTTAATATATATATAGTATACATGTATATATACAAATTTAAGACATCAAGGAGAAAGATTTCCGGAAGTTTTGTGAAATTCCGAGATGGACATCTTGAGTATTTAGTTGGTTTTAGATGGAATGACCCCAAAGTCCTTATTTTAAGAACATTAATTTCAATGATAAAAAATAAGAAAACACTGAAATATATTGATTGCAACAAGATAACGAAAACATACCCAGTCTGTAGTGAAAGGAGCACCATTTGTCATTAATAGCCTAACTTCTTCAGTTTCTCCATTCTTGGCAGACTCCAAGAGTCTTTTACCCAAGTCAACTAGTGACATAACCCAGATAATTTAGGTCCACTGATAACAAAATACATTTAATTAGTTCAGTGCAAAACAACTATCAAATGTATAAACAAACATTGAATGTTGATGTATGATGTATTATTAAAAAAAAATGTTTTAATAATCAGCACAAATCAACTCTAACATCATGCAATCAAATTTATTTTCTTATCTATATAAATTAAACAAAGAATATATTTGCATGTATATCTATATGTATGTTCCCGATAGAAATCCAGTTTACTTCAGATCTTGACCAAATTTGGCAGGGAGGTAATTGGACACCCAAGAAATATAGGTTTTTTTTTCGAATGTCAAAGTAGTATGAAGCTATTCGAATTTTAATTTTAAGGACCCGAAAATGGCATTAAATGGCTTTTTCTACCTGATATAATATCCGATTTTCTTGATTTAAGTCTCATTCGAAAGCCGCGAGAAATATCCTTAAAGTAGATTTACTTCCTTCGAATATCAAAAAACCAAGGCTGTAAAATCACAAGGAGAAAAGTTACAAGCATTTTTAAGTCAAAGAATGTCAATGTAAAATCGGAAATTTATTGTTTGCCTCGAGATAAGTTTTAATTAACATGAATAAAATCTTAAAAAATAAAGATCAGCTGCCATTTTTTCTTCGACTAGGAACAAATAAAATTCTTCCTTTTGTTTTAAGGCTTATTCTATAATCAGGGGATTTAAAAATGATCCTTTTTGGTTATTTTCCGTGATCTGACAGAAAATTTTGCAGATTTTTTTTTTCATTTTGCTCAAGCCAGATCGTTCAACACGCATCACTTGACACGACTTTTATTTTCAAGGTACACTGCAAAGTCAGGCAATGTAGCAAGTATTAAGTAAAAAAGTAACTTAACATTTAAAAAATGCATTAAAATGAATTCCATAAAAAAGTAGATAGGGACTTAATTTTTAATTTCATCAAAATATTTAGGTTTTGTGTTTGAGTAATATAACAGAAAATAAACCAAATTTCTAGAAAATAACACATAACATTGTAGATAGAATTTTTTTTTAGAAGAATACTGCAATTTCAAGTCCAAATTTTAAATTTGACATCCATTGCAGTCACAAGGTTTAAAATTAAACTTAAAAATTTTACAGAGCCTATAAAGACCATCCATTACCTTTTAGAAATTATAAATTTTTTCTTTCCGACTTTAATAAAAAGGTACTAAATATTTTATTTGCGGGCCGAGGAACGTCTGTTTATCGCAAAAAAAGCTTTTAAAACTTTTACTAAGTAATATTTGCAGTCAATTCCTCAAATTGTATTTCCTCTGATCCTACACAGTAATATATATATTTCAAAGTAAACAGAGTGAAAAACTACAGTAAAAAAACTGAACACATGTTGACTGAAACATTAAGGTCATTTTTCACGTTTGTTGTGATTGTTACATCTGTCGTAGTTAAGGGCGGATCCAACTTCTAGTTTCAGAAGTGGTTATCATTAAATATGATCATACAATTCTGGAGGTTTTGGGGTCATAATGATAATATTCAAGCAAAAATAGGTGGTCTGGGGCTCTACTGCAGTAATTCCATGAAGTTTACAAAATACAGTTACATGCTATCTTTGGTAGTGTAAAGAAACTCATCCGAAATAAATACTGCTTGAAAACTATAAATCATGAAATAACTTCTCAAAATTAAACTGCAAAAAAAGAAAGGGAAAATTTTGAATGCTGTCAATAAAGAATAAAAGCATTCAAGAAAGCAAACAAATATGAAATTGCTAAAAGAGCATTTCTGCAAAAAATCGTGATTAAGAGCATAACCATTTCATAAATGAGAAAGAAACGTTTCTGATTTTAAACATGTTCATTACATTAAAGAATTAAGGAAAAAATAAATAAAATCTTCCACCAATATTTTTTTAAAGGTGGGACCAATTTAAACATTAGTACATAGGATATTTTTACTTTTTTAAGAAATTAGAACACATAGTTTTCCCAATGAAAAACTTACCTTTTATATGACATTTCAAAAAACTAACCCTATTATTCTTCCAATGCTGACTTTTTTTTTGCGCATTTTACATAACTCTTTACGTTTGTCCTCAGATTAAAAGGAAGCCACATTTTATAAGTCTTCTTTTGTAACCATAAATGATTAAATATTCCAGTTCTGGGCATCTTGCCATTCACAAAGAAGCTGTAAGTTCTCATGCACCAACTTGTTGTAAGAAACTGATGGCTGTTGTTTGTTTGATCCGAATGTAAAAAATTTAACTATAGGACGAGGAAATTGCGAGGATTCTCTAGACATAGAACCTGAACTTTTTTACCAATCTGAGCGTAATTATTAATGTTACTCTCATTAATTTTTGATTGCTTTAACCAAATTTCTAGATCCACAACTTGACTTATAGTTTGACGCATTTTTGACACTAATAAAAATAACACTATACCCTTTTACATTTCAAAAAATCTTAGGCACTACTGGTGCTAACACTTTACAAGGTGTTCAGTTCTTTAACACCATTATGGATCCTGAAATTGCCGCTGATAAACAAAGCATTGTTAATGTCTTTTGAAGGGATTCCAAAAGGTCCGAATAAGTGATTGAAATGCAACTCTTTTGAGACTTAAGTTTTGAGAAACATGTCAAAACTTCTGCTGCTAAAGCCTATTCAAGACAATTTGGCAATTACATTGATTTTTAAAAAAAAGCATTCTTAGTTGCCGTTTCTAATAGTACCTATGCGATTTTCTCCAAAGGATTAATATCTTTCTGCTCAAAAAATATGAAAGACAAAAAAACTGATAAATGTTATTTGAAAGATGGTCACTTTGTTGTTAAAATGAGTAACCAAACTTTCTAAATAAATAAAGCAGAGTTAGCATGGCTAAAAAGCACAGTACAAAAATGGTCTGTATGCAGAAAGTACTACAAACTATAATTAAAAGCAAAGCAACATTGCAAAGAAAGCCCCCATTAATAAAACCAGCATACGATGAAAAGACAATTTTAGCTTGAATAAAAAGCATATAGCAACGTAAGACAAAAAAGAGTTATGAATGTTCACAAAGAACAGGCAGTTTGTGCTGAATGGCACACTTTGTGATAATACAGAAAAGACTAACTTGGAGAAGAAAAAGGTGAAATAAAAGCTGAATTCCTACTTAAAGCTGGTATATTTATCAATATAACAGCTGATTCAACTGATCACAACAGCTGATATTAAACTTGATAGAGTTGAACCTGGAAACTTTAGAATTGGCTGGACTGCCAGCAATTCCGGACTTAATAGATTAAAAAAGGAATTTTATGACATGTATAACATACAAAATACATTTTTTTTCTTGTGAATCAAACTGGCTATTTAAAATAACAAAATAGAAATCATTCATTAAAACACTTATTCTGAAATTACATCTATGTATTAAAATATAATGCACACAAGAGGTATTAACTTAATTTAATGAAAACAAAGAAACTGACAAAATAAAGTAATGTTTTAAAACATTAACAGTAATTGATTCACTGTTTTATTAACTTTGGTTTTTGAAAGATAAGTTTATTTCATTTTGAACAAAACTTACCATTCCCTGTTGATTTATAAAAAAGTGTTGTACAAGATTTTAAATGACATTTACTACATTTTAGCTAAATTGAAATGCACTGAAATCCCGACACAACGAATACCAATACAACAAAATATCTGTTTTAACGAAAAAAATTTTCAGTCTCGATTTAATTTCCATCACACTGCTTGAATTTCATTACAACAAAATTCCGATTACAACGAATAAAAGTTATAGTCCCTTGAAGTTCATTGTAATGGGATTTTACTGTAGTTTAACTGCATTTCATGGGAATTAAGTGGAAACTGGATGCAAAGTCTAAAAAATTTAATTAAATTAAAAAGGGAGAAATTCTTTTAAGTTTAGAATGCTTAATATGTAGTCCTGATTAAAGAAAAATAAGAGGTGACAAGAATCAGTTATTCAAGTTTATTTGAGCTAAATTTCTGCACAGGTAACAGAACCAGGGGCCTCGGTAGCGCAGTGGGTAAGTGCGTCATTCTAATCATCTAGAGGCGGTGGGTTTGATTCCCATACTTTGCCTTGGTTGTAACTTCCTTCTGTGTGCTGTTAATTCTGTCCTGCACTATGTGCCTGTATTGTGTCATTTTGGACGTGAGATCATAAACAGGTCCTGCGTGACCAAGCACAAGACCTCAAAAATGCATGTTGTCAATAAACCAAACCAAAATAAAACCAAGGATCATTGTTTTAAGTTTTTCAAATCCCAAGTAATCTTGAAATCAGTCAAATTTACAACTTCAATAAGGTTGTATGCATTTAGAATAGTTTATTAAAAGCATCTGTAAGATGGTGGAAGATTTCATGCTTTGGTAGTGTGGTGGTTGAATGCCGGTGACTGTAACTGTTTGTTATTCGAGAACTTCTCGTGTGTTCTTTCGTTGTTTCTCTTTCGTTCTTCGCACCCACGAGTGTTGGGTCGACTCTCCCGAGATGGGGAGCATGATGTTTTCTTATCTTGATATTTTGATTTTTTCCCCCTTTTTTTTCTTTTTTCTTGTTGCTCCAAGGCGTTTCTGCTCTGTATGCCATGCGCCTGTTTCCGCTGGTTGTGTTTTGTTTTTTCCTGTGCTTCTCGGGGCATACTAGTTTTTTTTTTCTCGTTCGTGCTGCTTCCTCGTGTTTTGTGTTTTCATGCGTGTCCTCGTGCTTCTGTATATGCCATTCAGGTAAGGTTTTTTTGCTTTATTTTTCTGTTGGAGACATCGTCCAGCCTTCATGATAATAACTTTACCATGGCGAATACTGAAATTGTTAATTATTTTTCTACGATTTCTGACAAGCTTTTGGTAATTGACGCTATCTCAGGGAATGGTGGCAAATCATTTAGTATACTTTATCAGGCAAATAATAGTGCAAACACAGGACTACCTCGTAACAGACCAAAAGACATCAAACATGAATTAGAAAAAACTATATCGAACCATAAATCCATTGAATTTACGAGATCAAACCAAATCATAATCAAAACGTACAACGCTGCTTGTGCCAAAGAACTTCTTGGAAAAAACGAAATTCTTAAAATTGACATAGATTCTAAATTACTTAACGACGGTACCACTACCCGATTCTTACTTAAGAACATATCCACAGAAACAAAACTTGATGAAATTGCTGCGGAACTTTACGACCAGGGCATATATAGTAAAGAACTTCAAAGATTTTTTTTTACTAGAGAGGGAACGAGAAAAGCAAGTGAAACTGTTTTAGTCACCATATATGGGACTAATATTCCAAGCCATGTTAAAATATGGTATGCTAGACAGAGTATTGAACTTTTTGTTGACAAACCAAGATCCTGTCAAAATTGTCATAAATTTAATCATATTTCAAGAACCTGCAAAGTCGACCCCATTTGCGGTCACTGCAGTGGCATTCATAATAGTGATTCATGTGGGAGCGCGAACGTGAAGTGCCCCAGATGTGAGGGAAACCATTCGGCTTTCGACAAACGATGTCCGGCATATAAGGAAGAAGAAAAATTTCTTATGTTTAAATGCAAGAATTGTCTTTCATTCCCAGTGGCCAGACGCCGGTTTAGAATGGAACAAAAAAAATCTTTAGCCCAAATTGTTAGAGTAGAAACAGACTTATCCCCTCAAGAAAACCTTCAGTCAAAAATGGAGGAGTTCCTATTAGGGGCCTTGAAGAGTATGGAGGAGAGGTTTACTAAAATTTTAGAAATTCAGACCTCCATGTTCAAAAAAGCTATTGTTACTACACTCAACAGTGTATAAAACATGTTGTCCACGGCTTTTGCCTATATGTCACAAAGTCCTGAAAGACCTAAAAAAATTGCTAGCTCATCTAATTCGACTAATATAATGGATACCACCCCTTATCCCCCTAAAATTGTTTCGGCTACTCCTTCTGTTTCTTCCTCTTCTCCTCCAGGCCTCTCTCCTCCCCCCCCCCTTCTGGGCCCCCGTGACTTTGGGCACTCTCCTTTTTGTCCTCTTTTTTTTCTTTGGCGCTTTGTCTTCCCTTGGTCTGGAGGACCTTTCCCCTGTTTTTTCTTTTTTGCGTTGCTGAGGGCTTCTCAGTGATCCAATGGAACTGTCGTAGTATCTCCAACAAGCGCCATTATTTTAATAATTCTCCCTTTCTTAAAGATAATATTTTTGTTCTTCAAGAGACTTTTTTAAAAGGCGAATTTTTTTCTTATGCAAACTTGGTCATTTATCGTAAAGATAGAAGAGTGGGGGCCTTATGACTATGGTTCCAAGGTTCCTGCCCTCGAGGGTCATTAATTTGGACAATTTACACAATTACGAACTTTTTTCCAAATCCCCCTGGGATTTTTGCCATATAAACATACTATCTTCTGCTTTGAATTAATGAATGTAACGTTCTCTGTAATTTGGCCGATGTGGTTCTCTAGGGAAACTAAAGACGCTCTAAATTACAAGCAAGCTGCTTTTCATAGGTTTAAAGAAACTGGTCACAGTGCAGATAGGCTCCAATATTGGAGGCAAGGCGTAAATTTAAGTATTTGGTACGGATTCAGAAAAGAGAGTTGGAGCAAACACTGGCAGATAAAATAAACAGGAATCCCAAGAGGTTTTTTGCATATGCTAATTCCGGGAAAGTTCGAAATAGTCATATTGGGCCACTGGTTGATGAGCACGGAATTTTAATTCAGGACAATAGTGATATTGCTAATGTTCTTAATAACTTTTTTTCGAGTTTTTTTAACGATAACTGTATTTCAACAGTTGACACCAACAAGACACAAGTTATAGTACAGCTTGAGGACTTTGTATTTACCAGGGATGACGTTTTACTTCATTTGAAAAAAATTAAAGAGACTAAGGCTCCGAGACCTGATAATATTTATCCAAAAATTTTAGTTGAATGTGCGGAGGAATTAGCAGATGTAATCCTAAATATTTTCAATGCTTCTTATAACTCGGGGACAGTGCCAGAGGACTGGAAGCTGGCTAACATTACACTGCTCTTCAAGAAAGAATCTAAAGGGAGTGCGAGAAATTATACACCTGTGAGTCTAACTTCGGTGGTTCGCAAAATTTTTGAAACATTGATAAAAATTAAAATAGTAAATTTTCTAGAGACTAATAATCTATTGACTAGTTTTCAGAACGGTTTCAGGAAAGGTAAATCTTGTGCAACTAATTTATTACATTTCTATGATAAAGTTACCATGGCTTTGGACAATAAGAAGCCTGTAGATGTTGTTTACATTGATTTTCAAAAAGCTTTCGATAAGGTACCGCATGTTGCTCTACTTAGCAAATTAGCTGATATAGGAATAGGAGGGAAAACTTTCATTTGAGTAAAAAGGGTAGGAACAAAGGGTAGTTGTAAGGGGAAATTATTCTAATCGGAGTAAGGCTTTAAGTGGGGTTCCTCAAGGATCAGTGTTAGGGCCTGTTTTGTTCATTGTTTTTATGAACAATATTCACAAAAATATTTCTGGGAACATGAATTGTTTTGCTGATGATGTCAAAATTATGGGGACTGTAGAAAATGAAGAACAAGCAAAACAGCTGCAAGAGGATCTAGATCATATTACGGAGGGGGCTGGTAAATGGGGTATGGCTGTTAATGTTGGGAAATGCTAAGTGCTGCATTTAGGGCATGGAAATGTACAAGTTATTATTTGCAAGGCTCAGTCATTAGTCAGGCAGATAAATTTACTGATCTGGGGGTCTTAATAAGTCAGGATTTAAAGTTTAGCCAACAGTGCAGCATTGCTAGTAACAAGGCCAATAAGATGCTTGGGTTTATCAATAGATCTATTTCAAACAAATCTAAAGAAGTTCTTCTGCCCTTATATAGAAGTTTGGTAAGACCTCATTTAGACTATGCTGTTCAGTTTTGGTCTTCTTATCTTAAGAAAGACATTAACGTATTGGAAAGGGTTCAAAGGCGGGCTACAAGGCTAATAAATGGACTTTCTCATTTAGACTATGATTCCAGGCTTAGAAGGCTAAAAATGTGCAGTCTTGAGCAAAGAAGAGACCAATGGAAAATGATTCAGTTGTTTAAATTTATTAAAATGAAAGATGTTATGGGGCTGAAGTTTAGCACTGGAAACAGGACGAGGGGTCATTGTTTTAAGCTATTTAAATCTCAGGCTTACATGGATGTTAGGAAAAATTATTATTTTAGCAGGGTAGTGGAACCTTGGAACAGTTTACCGGAAGAGGTGGTAATGAGCAAGGGAGTATAGTTTTAAGAGGGCCATTGATCTTCAATGGGGATTGTAAATTGACTAGGACCAGTCTAGCTGGGCCCAGAGTCTGTTGCTGGTCGTCACTTTTGTATTTGTATTTGCACATTAGTTATTAATACTATATCTTAATTTTCTTGCAGGTTTGATCTGCTAACCAGGCTGTTATAATAGGCTATAGAATAAATTAAAACTTTCTAGTTTCGCTTAATCTACTTGCCATTTGAAATTCTGTTTTTATTACTATATAACGATTTAAATTTCAATCAATGTGTTCAATGTAGTCCTTAACATCATCATACTTTGTATTTGTGAGTTTTTCACCAATCTCTATTATTTTATTGTTAATAAACATAGATAATACCTCTTTATGTATTAAATAGAGACGTACCGAGTACTCGGTAATTACTCGGTACTCGGCCTACTCGGCCAATTTGCCGAGTACTCGGTACTCGGCCAAATTCTGATCAGATACTCGGCCAATACCGAGTAGTTGCAAAAAATTGAATATTGTCCTAGACAGATACTAAGATGTATAAAAAAAGAGCAAGCATTATATTCTGCAATCATTTACAATTAAATTTTATAAGTCAAATTTAAATTTTGAGAATAATGAAGTTTGTAATGCTTCATATCAATCATTCATATATGAATAAATCTTTATTTTAATGTCTGCAAAGTTAATAAAACTTATTTATTAAAAATTATGCAAAAAGGTAAGTATAGAAAATATGGAAATTTTATATTAAAAATGGATTTTTGCTACAAACAAAAATTAGTTATAAAAAATATAAAAATACCTTTGTTTAAAAAATAAAAGAAAATAAAACAACGTTACAAGCACAATGCAGGAACACTGCACACATGTTTTGGCATTACAAGGAATTCCTTTTTCAATGCACAAAATGGAAGCTCGTGGATTTAAAGCCATCCGGCAATTTTTGTCCAATGTCTTTACATTCTTTAGCTCACATGTTATGCACTGAAAAAGACGTTCCTTGTAACGGGGGAGGAAGGGGGGGGGGCAGAAATACGTGTTTGCAGTGTTCCTGAACATTTGTTTTATCTGCTTTTAAAAATTATTTATTTTTGGCGGCCTAGACCTATAATTGATTGGTATACAGTGAAACCCTTCCTAATGGACACCCCTCTTATGCAGACAATTTTTAATTCCACAGTTCCAATGCAAGTAACATTATTAAACCCCTGTCCTGCAGACACCTCTCTATAAAAATAATGTTTTTGTAAAATTTTTGACACAAAATTTTTTAAATAATGCGTAATTAAATTTCAGCAGGAATTTAGTTTTAAAAACTATTATATGGACAAGGAGGTCTATTCCAGTAAGTTCAAAATTCATCACATGTGTGTCGGTGGTTCTTCTTAAAACATAATTGGTACTTGGTAACTCGGCCGAGTAGTGAAAGGCCAAGTACTCGGTAACTCGGTACTCGGCCGAGTAGTGAAAGGCTGAGTACTCGGTACTCGGCTACTCGGCCAAAGTGCCACTCGGTACGTCTCTAGTATTAAACGTTTTAAATTCTCACGAGGTTGATTTCTTGAAATGCTGTCTTGATAAGGAAGATCATTGTCACAATTTTGGCTTGATATCAACTGATCGGTAGAATTAGAGAAAGATTGTTGCTGAGATTTCTGTCCATCCATGCTAGATTCTTATGATTCAAAGTAAATGGTGCCTCTATTTATAATATGAACTTAGAGTTTCATCTCATATAAGAGCCTATTGAAAAATTTATTGGAAATCTTCCAAGTTTTGACTTAAGACTGTCTCTAGTCTCTGAATATACTATTACCAAGGGTAATATTAGTTTACTTTTATAATTCCTAAACTTAAAATGAATTTAAAGGCCAGATAAGTACAAATGTACCAAGTACTCGGTAACTACTCGGTACTTGACCAATTTACCTAGTACTCGGCCAATACCGAGTAGTTGTAAAAAAGGGAATACTGTTCAAGACAGATTTTACAATTAATGAAAAAAGTGCAAGCATATAATATACTGCAATCATTTACAAGTCAAATTTAAATTTTGAGAATAATGAAGTTTGTTATGCTTCAATTGAGTAAATCTTTATTTTAATGTCACAGAAGTCAATAAAACTTATTCATTAAAAATGGGACAAAAAGGTAGGTATGGAAAATATGATTTTTTTATATTTTTAAATATATTTTTGCTGCAAACAAAAATTATTTATAAGAAATAAAAAAATACCTTTGCTTAAAAAATAAAAGCAAATAAAACAACATTAAAAGTTTAAATGTGCAGGAACGCTGCAGACACGTGTTTTGCCATTACAAGGAATGTCTTTTTCAATGCACAAAATATGAGCCTATGAATTTAAAGACATCTAACAAAAGTCTGATACTTTTGTAGGATGTCTTTACATTCATAAGCTTACACTTTATGCACTGAAAAAGACGTTCCTCGCAATGCAGAAACACGTGTCTGCAGTGTTCCTGCACATTTGTGCTTTTAAACATTTGCTTAAAAAAATTATTTATGTTTGGCCAACTAGAACTATAATAGACGGATATAATTTGTTTTAATTCCAACTTGATTAATCATAGCTTTTATCTATTTGTTTATTTTTAATTTTCGAAACAACTTTTTTGTGAATTTTTTAACACAAGCAAAATTTTTTAAATAATGCATAATTAAATTTCAGATGGAATTTTGTTTTAAAAACTATTATATAGACATGGAGATCTATACTACTCCAATGAGTTCAAAATTCATCATGTGCTTTAAAATATAATTGGTACTCGGCTACTTGGGCAAAGTGCTACTCGGTACGTCTCTACAGATAAGCAAAACAAAGTAGATTTACTTCCACTATCGCAGAGACTAATATGCTAAATATGTAGTACGCAACATGTTTGAAGCAATTTTTGAAATGTTTAGTGCAATGCTAATTTAAGAAATGATGAGAATTGACATTATATTATGCATGAAATTCTCTGACATATAACTATATAACCTCTATAATTGAAGAGATTTTAATCGTTTATCAAAAAGGCAAATAAGTTATCAGGTGTACTTAAAGGGGGAAAATTCAAAAAATTCAGTAACTTTAAAAATCAAAAATAAGATAAACTTTAAAAGTAATCTTTAACAATTTTAAGCACAAGGTGAAACTTACTGCTTTCTGTTCTCTCTGTACCAGTTTTTGAAAAATCACAAAAAAAAAAAAAGAGAGAGAGAAATATGACTCTGAAATTCTTTTGTAACAATTTTGTTTTAACACTAATTTAACCTGTAGATTTTATGTCAACACTTTTCGGACCATGCCTGTGGATTAAAATCTTTGGACTGTCGGATTTAAAATATGAGTCACTTTAAGAAAACATTCAATCTAGTTAATCTAGAAACAAGAGGAGTTAGACAGTGAACAGACCTTTAAAGCAATAAAATACGAGCAACCATATTCCAGCTTCATCCGAAAAGAAGTTATTAAATGCAGGAAAACACCGATCACACTTTCAATTAATGATGCATCAAATATCAAAGTTTCTAAACATATTTTTCGGCGGCTTTTTGAAATACATTTCATTCAAGATGCACTTAAATGTTTGGATTAAAGTAAACAGAAGCCATCAATTCGAAAACTATGGTGTACAACGGGTAGCGATACAGCGTGTATATAATTGGAGGCTGAAATAATATGAAGTTGCGTTAATAGCTAGAAATTATAACAAAATGAATTCATAAACTGAAAATAATTGAAAGCTGGCAGATCGCTCCCGGAAGTATACCTTTTGTTTTCCGGAAGCACGCGACAAGCTATTTCCTCCCGGAGCACGGGCGCCATCAATAATTATTATTTTCGGAAAAATTTTATTTCTTCCAGAATGGTGGCAAATGAATCCAAAAAGCTCAACCTGCTGTAAACGTTTTTAAATTCACTAAAATATTTCTCTTTTGTATTTAAATTGATTTCTTCCACATCCATTACAGAAAAAAGCCACAAAGAGGGGTTAAACAGACAGACATTACGATGGCTTGAGTTTTTAGTTTATGTAAATAAAAAAGACTTAATCGTGACTGTAGCGGTAAAAAATTGTCAATCTGCAATGTTGATCAATGTTGACATAACAACTATTTACCATACTACAGTTTCTTCATAAACTTTCATGATTATATGTCTATATTTTTAAAATGAACATCAAATTGGTTTTTAAAATTTTTTTGGTTGCAAAGGTTTTCTAATTTTTAGGAAATAAATGTGATGTGTGCAATCATACGCATAATTCAAACGTAATATTCCTGCATTTAAGCAGTGTTTATGCCTATTTGAAGCTGCGGGATATTTTAATATTTTCAACATGCTGCTTGGCATTTATATTATTTTAGGTACGCTTTTATAAGTTTTTTTTTTAAATTTCTGTTAAGTTTTGAGCAGAAAGCTCTAACTTTTAGATATTATCGTATCGAATAAGATACAGTAGGCGCCGCTTAATGTGATCACTTTGGGACAAATACAATTTGATAACAATAACCGACTGATAACAATAACCGAAAAAAATCCAGGAGATACAAAATAATAATTTTTTTCCAATTAAGTTGCATTTATTTTGGCCTCAAATTAAAATCGCAATGACTCAACTGACCGCAGTTTTAAATTATAAATTATTAAATTAATAGAATGGAAATATCTGAATTATAAAAAGTTTTAGCTGAATTATGCAATTTTTAATCACATAGTAATAGGTGAAGTAAAATATGACCGTTTACCCTGACATTTGTAAACCAGTTTCAAAGCGCATTCAGCTTTTCTAGTTTTTCCAGCATGGTTTTGCTTGTTGTTTAAATTTTAATTTAACTTCGCTTTGTTTTCAATCTCGACGCAATTCTTTAACAGTTTACAAAGTAACAATAGAGGTCCTACATCAATGCCTGCTACATGTCCAGCGACTGAATATTTTTAGGTGCAAAAGAAAGTTTTCTTAGGATGGAGTCTGGTCACTGGGGGCGAACTTTCTGTAGCTTCATTTCTAGAAAAATTTTGAACTGCTATTGAAAACCACAAACTGCTACACAGAAAGTTAGTCTCACAAGGGTTTGCATATGTATTTTTGTTAATTGAGGAACAAAAATGGGGAAAAAATTGAAAGTTTATGAAAAAGTGATAACAATAAATAAAGACGCTGATTACAATATCCGACTTTTTTAACATGTGTTAACATACAAGTGTCCGGGACTTCATGATTCTGATAACATTAACCGTGATCACATTAAGCGGCACCTACTGTACATCAAATCTAATGATTTGATATTTTAAATATAGTTGTAGTTGCAATCCTTTTATTTTGTTGGTATATTAAATTTTAAAAACGAAATTAAAAAAGTCTCGTTTTCAAGTATGAATTCTTGTAAACATTTTTGGCAGAAACATTCAAATTTAAAAAATAAACTATTTTCAAAAGTTTTCAAATAAGAAACTTTAAGTTTAAAATGTGTACTGTTATGCTATGTATAAATAAAAGTAATCTACAATTATTTCTGCTTACACTTAAAGACACACTGAATTTGATAAGAATAACCGATTAATAACAATAAACAAATAACGAAATTTTGTAAATTTACCAATCTAAACCATGTGCGATGTGTCGTGTTTCAAAACAAAATGAAAAACGAAAAGAACCTCATTTTTGTACTGTAACTTTTATGTACTTTATCAGTGGATACCCTAGTTTTTGCTTGTCCCTGTACAATTTATTTTTGCATGGCCTCTTTCTATAAAAGAAAAATGGCAGTGAAATTATTATTGAATGTATTGATAGATAAAATGCATGTTCTATGATTAATACAGGTCATGACGCAGACTGCGCCATTGAAATTTTTTGGCAGGGTGGTGTTTTAAGGGGTATTTTTCTCATTAGGGGGGGGGGCTCTTTGCAATATTGAGAGGGTGTGCCCTTGCCCTTGGGGGGGGGCACCCCTGATTAATGCATATTAAAATAGTTTAATTATTCTTGTTATTCAACAAAAGTTAATAAAACCATTTTTTCTACCTATAAATCATAAATATACATTATTATATACAAGGACAAATCTAGAGGAGGGCCATGGCCCCTCCCAAAACCTTATGAGTGTAGGAATTTTTTTAAGAAGGAAAAAAAAAGAAAAATATGAGAAAATTACAAAATTTAACACATGAGGGTCATTCTCCAGAAAATGTAACTTTTGAATGCATATATTTTTCAATTTTGAAACCTTTTGTTTTCTTTTTTTTTCTCTTCTTACATGAAAGTGTTACCTACTAGAAACAACCATAAACAATGGCCCAGCTTAGTTCCAATTAGTTTACTCATAAATAAAAATAATAAAAAAATGCTTTTTCATGGAGATGAAAAAAAAGAAAAGAAAAATGCTTTTAATGTTTAAAAATCGAGGCCAATTTAATAACAAAGTAGTAATTTGGTTAATTGTGCAAACAATGAGCTATTTTAATGATTAGTGGGAATCTAATATTAAGCTCTCTTAGTTAAAGTATGGCTTAAATAGTAGTTATCTTTTTAGTTCAAATGTGTGTTAAAAATAGTATTTAGTAAAATTGAGTATATACTGGCAATTTATAATATTGGTAGAATGCCTGAGAATGATGTATTTCTTTTCCATCACTTATTTTCACCTCAGAAATAATGACATTGATATGGGGTCTGTCACAGAGGTAAGATTCACGGAGGTGAGGAATTTTCCATCAATATAGGCGTAATGGTTACATCTTTCAGGGAAATATTTTTTTTCTTTGTTACTACAATCGACATGTGTTAAGCATATGAAAACATGTTCACTTTTTTTTTATATTAATTTACATCCGTGAAATTTAAGTTCATGGAGGTGAGAGTTCACAATAACCACACTTGGTTTTCCAAACAAAATCTATCTTCTTGTTTTTCGACAAAAATCTCACAACTTCTTTATGGCTAAAAATAAACAAGAGGACTCCTTTGTATCGTGGAAAGTAAAATTTTATGTCATTACTGCCACGTGTTGATGAGGAATGGCATTTTGTGTATAGGTAACGAAAGTGATAATTTATTGTGTGACATGATTCCTTATCCTACTAAAATGAAATAAAACGCAATATTAAATAAATTAATATGCTTAAACAATCAGTATTTGAGACACTTGTGAAAGAAATAATAAATAAATAAATATATACTTTTAATTAAACAAGTTATTTCGCAACATAAACAGTCACACACAGTGATGTTCCAATAATTTTTTTAAGGGTATACTACCAGCAATGAGTTATGCACAATATGTGTATGCGATACTATAAAATTTATTATTAAAAAATTATTGCCAGGTTTAAACAGATATATTTTTGATGAAATTAAAAAGCATTGTTACATGAATTGTTCCTTAATTTTTTACTGCAAAAGGCATGTGACAAAAAATAACACTTTTTAAAAAATAACTCATGATTTTTACTTTAAAAGAAGTTTAGACATATAGCCGATCTATAAATGCTGCTGTCCTCTGAATATACCTATTGCTCATGAGACCAAAGAGAAACTAAATCTGCTTTCTATCAACACCACACTAGACACATGTCTCTAGACCAGCCGTAGGCAACCAATATATTGCACGATCGACCATTTGATCTCGAGCCGTTTTCAGCCGATCCTTAAAACATTCTGAAACATTTTTTTTTCAGAGTACCATTAAAACACATTATTTTCTGCAAAAGAATTTGACTGAACTTCTGAAAAAAAAGTTATTCAAAACATTTCCAAAAAGTTTTATTATCGCTGTAAGCTGGAAGTGCCCTAACTTCTAATATTCAAGAGAAGTATTTACTTCTTACTTTTGCTATTGAAAAATGTCAACAGGAGGAAAATTCCTAGATCAAACTTGTTTCTAATGTTGTAAAAATTTTTAAAGTAAAAAGACACTGTTTCCAACAACATTTTACCAATGCCACAAAAGGGGGAATCCCCCCCCCCCAAGTCGATCGTGGCCCTCGCCAAACTTGAAAAGTAGAGTGGCACAGATTTTAGGTTGCCGACCGCTGCTCTAGACTGTTGTGTGGTTTTATGGCTTTAATTTCAAAAAGTTTTGGGGGGGAAAGCCCACTTATAAGCTAGTAAGTATGACATTTTATCTAGTAACTCGTTTTTTTCTTTCATGCATCGTGACATCATTGTTAACTTCCAGCAAGTATAATTTTTTATTTTTTTCACCCGTTAATTTCCCCCCCCCCCATGTATTTCCTAAGCTCAATGTATGTGGGACATTATCAAAGTAAATTATGCAAAACTGGTAAGATTTTCTTAACAAATTTCAGAACTATTTTATCAAATCATGAAATTTTTTGTGTCCAGATTAATTTGGCAAACCATTGTTACATTTAACTTTTGTCTCATGGCCTACTTGGCTCCATCGAATGAGAACCTAGGAATCGGGCAACAGGCTTTTTCAGGAGGAGAAATATAGAACATGTCTTGAATCCTCCTATGCCGTGAAATTCTGACACCTAACTGAAGCTACTTAAAAAACAAGTAGGCTCAAAATTGGTTCTCAATAAATATACCTGCTCTGCCGGAAAAAAATTAGACCCCATGTTTATAAGAGATCGCTCAAGGTCTGTTGAATTAGATCAAACTTGCTCTCTTGAGAAGAACACATGGGGAAAGCTTTTTTTTTTTTTTTCTTTTCTTTTTTTTTTCTTTTACAGGAACTATAGTTCTATAAAAAAAAGTACCATTAGATTCCTTAGAAAATGCTGAATTTTTATACCCGAGTTGACCTCAAATCCCATCCACTCTTGGATAGCGTGCAAACATTTGCTTATTATTTGAAAAACAGCTCTTTTGAAACAAAGAGACCGTGAACAGTCCATGATTGCTCAAATAAAAGCAGGTGTTGCAGAAAAACAATTGAAAAAAAGACGAGAAAAAAACTGAATTTTATATAGATCATTTTGAAAGCAAAGAAAGAATGAAATAAAAACTATCTGGGGAAGAATATAATAAGAGAATATTTAATCACATGCTGTTACAGTACACTTAACAAAGCAGATTTCTGACTTTGTAAAAGTACAGGGAGTGATAAAACATTATGCGTTTTCTTATCAGTTGATGAAATGGAATACCATGTGTAAATTTTTGATCTTTTTTGTTTTGCAAATGGCATATGCATGCAGTTTGCCCAGGTGGTGAATAGTTTTATTCGGGTCTGATAAATTTACTTTTGTTGTTATTAAGTTTTCCTTACATATTCTATTTTATTCATGACTTATTTTTATACAGCTTTTTACATCTCCAGTTCTGCTTGCCATGATAAAAACACATCTTGTATTACTTGGGACGAAATAGAAACCAATATGAAACTGCATGATGACCATGTCCTATGTGTTAAAGAAGAGGAATGTTCTGGAATGAACTGTTCAGGATCTGCCTATGTAAGACTTTTTATAAAAATTGACTTTTCTTTTTTCATGGCCATACATTATGTTTCTCATAGTCATATGATGTCTAAAAGTTTGTCATGCTAAGTTATTGTTCCTTATTGTTTCCAATTCTTCTCAATCTGTCTCCAGCTAGATCAACTCCATGAGTCTGTGTAGTCTGGCAAAGTCAAGCACCAAAAGGGAATGCAAATGCAAATCATCCAACTTGAAATCCAAGCAATCCTGCTCAGAAGAAGCCACTTTATTATTACACTTAACACTGGTCGGAAATGCTTTTGTGCCAAACTCATAAGTCATGCAATTTAAATGGTCCCTGTTGAGTTGCGAGACAACTGTTGAATCACATCTGTCTCCCTCAAACTCCAGGGCACGTCCATAGGCAGATTTATGTTGGTGCCAGAAAGTGTGCTGCATCCCTAACATTCTTTGGCGGATTTTCAAAAATAAATAAATAAATAAATAAAATATATTTTATCAGGAAAAAATATATAGCTTTTATCAGGAAGTTTGTAAAACAACTTATATTTTTCTACAGCTACAATGCAAGTAAATTTACTTGAAAGCACACCCAAAAATACAATAATATGCAGCTTATTATGTCATCCGGTCACCGCGCATTGCCAGTGTGAGAGAAATTAAATTTTTCCTAAACAATCCTTGGAAAAGAAAACTTTATAAAACATTTTCCAAACTTTAGCCCAACTCTTTTAAATGTACACTAGAGAAACAAATACTGACACATCCTGGTATAATTTCTCACTGTCTGACTGTTAATTTAATACAACTGTAAAAGACTGACTGTATAAAATGAGCTAGAAGCACCGCATTCGTGATATTTCCGATCGAGAGAAAATTAGATTTTGTTTTCAAAAAATGAAAGTATAATACAGATACAATAAATTAAAAACCAAACAAGAGTCAGAAAAGATGTACCGTATTTTCATTTATAAGCGCCGCACCCTTTATAAGTGAGCACCTAACATTAAACAACTCAACTGGATTAAATGTAAATAAAAAATATTTTTTTATTTCTCGTTAGTATTTTCAATTAACAATAATGAAATATTTTTGAAAATTCCGATTTTGCTCTTATTGCCTTCGGCATCTCTCGATTGGCCATCACTTTCGATGGTAAATTTATCCGATTTCCAACGGCAAATGCATCTCTCATCAATGTCAAACTCTCTAGCAGCAAGACAATTTCCAATTGCTTCTGCCTTTGTTACCTCAAACCTTTAAGTTTGAGCCAACAAAGTAATATAACAAAGGCAGTATAACTTTTCAATCACTCAGGAGCCCTTTCAAAAGCAACTCTGAAAGCATTCCATAAAAAAAGATAAGCCAAGGATTCACGAACGACAGCAAAAGATGCAACGCAAAGATGTGAGTGAATAGTGAAATTAGAGCTAGGAGAGAAGTTTCCATTAGGTTGCTTGGTTGCTACCCCGATCAACCCACTTTTGTGAGGGGGCTGGTAATTTCCCTTTAGAAAACTGGACATCCATCTCCCTCCCTTACTACCTAGTACTTTTGCTTACAATGCTTTTCTCCCTGACCCCTTCGATCCGATGCGATAAGGCTTACTTGCCCACATGTATCAGCATTTCTCTCCTCAGTGAAACATGTGTAATCGCTGACTCACCTTCCCTCCCTCTTTGCTTTACTTGTTCCCCAAGGTCGAAGGATTTCCTGACCCCATCGCTCTGATGCGATAAGGATTGCTCGCCCACGTGGATCAGCGTTTCTCTCCTTAGTGAAACATGTGACTGAGAGGACACCTGACTCTACACTGAGGGGTCTGTGGGCACGCAGATCCGGGCCTAATCTACCCATTAAAAATCTGTTGAATGCTGAGATTTTTGCCAAATATAGTCATTATTGACATTTTTTATAAACACAAGATTTTCTCATATTGAAAAATATTTATGTATAATTTACACATTATACCAATTGAGTTAATCAAAAGTGTGATTAATAAGTTTAATTGAAATAAATTTATAAATTTTCCTTTAAATTAATTGGTTATGCTGTAGTTATGAATATCAAAACTGTTAAATCCTGTTTTCAAAGTAGTTCTGTTTAAATTTCAAATGAATGAATTATAAGTAATTTTGTCAGTCTAAAAACCCTTCTATGTCAAGATTTATGCAGTGCCTCTTCCTTTTGAGTAAAAGTAAAAAACTAAGTTGTTCAGCATTCAGTGATTTTTTTTAAAAATTATCTTAATATTTTTGACAATATTTTTTATTTTCTGTTGTAATAAACATCTTCCGTTTAGTAATATAAATATTATCTGTTCATAAACAGAGCTAATATTTGCTTGAAATACAATCAAATTCATTTAAGTTTCTAATAGCTTTTGTAGCTGAATCTGCACCATGTCCTGGAAGTTATACCTTAGTTCAGAGGCAAGTGCATGGTGGAAAGGGTCTAGAAAAATCAATAAAGCCTGTGCAGTTCAGCATAAAGAGGATCTTCTCTAGTTTTGGATTGATCCATTTCAAACTTAGAAATGAACTTGGTATACAAAAGGCTTAAAAACTGATATTTTTTTACCACATGCTTCGAAAGTAAGAAAATTAGAATGGGACTAAATTTATCAAGTGAATGTTAGTTAACTATAATTCTCAATTTTATTTAAAAGTGTAAGGTGGCAAATTAATCCAAGCAAAAGTATACCCTGTAGTTTCAGCTGAAAAAAATAAAGGAATTAGCAGTCACTATTATTTTTTTTTCAATACACTGCTATTTTATACTTTTTATTACATAGTTATAGTACTTTATATATCTCTTATATATTATCTCTTTTATTCTACAGACTTGTGAATAAAAATTATGTTTCCAATTTTTTATTGCACATCATTTTGAAAATGTCTAACAGTCAAAAAGTTTCCTTTAATGCATGGAATCAAAATTTATAAAACTAAGAATAACTTGTTTAGGTAATTTTGTTGTCAATATTAATATTAAACAAATGGACAGAAATTTCAGTTTTTAAAAAAATTGTGACATAAACCATGTCAAAAAGGGGTTTTCGACATGACTGTAAAAAAAGGATAAAACCTCTAACTGTCAAAATCTTGCTAATCCTGATTAAAAGCTTTTATCACAGTAAACGGTTGACTGTTCAAAAAGTGTCAAAAAAGCTGATATTCCCATTTGTGAAATATATTGAAAAGGGTTCAAAGAGGCTAGTAAGGGGACTTTTAGATATAAAATATGATACCAGGCTTAACAGGCTTAAAATGTATGGCCTGGAGCAAAGGAGAGTCGGAGTGGACATCATTCAATTGTTTAAATTTATCAAAATTGAAGATGTTAATGAGTTAAATTTTTGCATGAAAGCAGGACAAGGTATCGTTGTTTTAAGCAATTCAGATCTCGGGTTAACCTTCAAATTGTAGAAAAATATTACTTTAGTAGGGTTGTGGGCTCATGGAACCCACCGAAGAGACTGTAATGGTCAAAGGAGTAGATAGCTTTAAGAGTGCCAGTGATCTTCATTGGGGACTACCGCCTAATTGAACCCAGAACCTGCTGCACATTTATATTTTCGTAAAATATCGTACATATGCAAAAAAAAAAAAAAACCTTACAAGCATATGCTAAATAGTAACCTTCCATTATCTTTGAAAAGATAAAGAAATTATTTGCAGTGGTTTAGTACAAAAATAGGTTTTTAGATTTCCTAAAAATGTTTTTATAAAGACAATTTTTGAGAAATTTCTGGGCCAAGGCCCCCAGACCCCTCTTCTTGTTGAAAGGTGATCCATACCACCCAAATAACCCAGTCTTGTTCGCGCCCCTCCAATAATTTTGATAAGTCAGTGCCCTTGAAGTACCATCATCATCATTCATTGCACGACAACCCTAGGTGAGCCATCTGAACTAGCCATTTCCAGCCCCCTCTATTTGCAGCTAAGATTTTCCAGTTCTTTGACTTAAGGATGATATAATCTTCTTCCATATATCATCCACTCAGCGCAACTTTGGCCTTTCACATCTTTTAGTAAAATATGGTTTGGCCATGAAAACTCTTTTCAGAATGCTATTATTGTCAGGGCAGATAATGTGGCTGAACCAATTTAGATGGCTAATCTTATAAATGTGGACTGCATCTGGGTGTTTAACTACATTGTACATTTCAAAATTGCATCTTCTATGCCATACTCCATTTTCCCGAATTTCTCCAAAGATGCATCTTAGGATTCTGCTTCTTAAAGGCACCCAACAGTCTTTCTTCCCTTATAGTCAGGGTCCAAGTCTCTGAGGCGTAAATTAAAACGAATATGAGAGTCTTGTAGAGCGAGAACTTTATTTTCCTGGTTAAAAAAAAAAGAAAAAAAAATTAATAAATGCTTCAAACCAAAAAGGCTTTATTAGCTGCAGTAATCAGTCTCTTAATTTCAAGAAGAACATTGCTCTTCTCAGTGAACAATGATTCTAGGTACATGAAATCTGTAACCATTACAAACTTACATTTATGTAAAATGTCACACTGGTACACACACAAAAAAAAGAAAAAAGCATATACTAAATAATGACTTTCCATTACATTATAAACAATAAAAGAATAATTTATTTGCACTAGTTTAGTACAAAAATTGGTTTTCAGATTGCCTAAAAGTTATTTTTATAAAGACAATTTTTGAGAAGCTTCTGGGCAAGGACCTCCAGACTCCTCTTCTTATTGGGAGGTAACCCATGCCTCCCAAAAAACCCAATTTTGTTTGAGCCCCACCAATAATTTTGAAAAGTCAGTACTCCTGATGTATAGCATTTAATAACTGTTTGAAATCATCATAAAAATTTAAAGAAGAAATATTATTTAGAATTTGAGGTATTGAGAAATAAATATAGTGTGACTAAGATGATTTTGATTTAAAATGCAAATGTTGCTGCTTGCTTATCACAAGTTATTTAAGAATGGAAAATCAGTCAGGAGGAGAAACATTCGAAATTGGAACAGGAATTAAAAATTTACGCAATAAATCGGTGTGCTCATTGAAGAAAAATAATGTTCCAAAAGAGGAAGAAACTAAGATGCATAAACTGTTTTGAATGAAGATGTTCCATTGAATGTTGAAGTTGTGTAAGACAATTTTTAAAGATCTAAATTGCTCGCTAAATTCTTATTAGATGTGTGAATAAAACATTTTGAATGTGGTTCAATTGCATAAAAAAATTTAGGTACCTAGTTATCGTTATTGATTCTGGTACTAAAATGAAAGTGCCAAAGAGTGAAAAGTATTTTGCAAAGGTGCTTGCTCAGAAAGATCTCAGAATCTTCAAAATAATTGGTAAAATTTTATTTTAATGTACATTTGTATCACATTTGCATTAGTACCCATACTTAGTTTTTTTTTGTTTTAGTGCATTTAAAGTAAAGAATATTATATTTTAATTTTATTTGCTAATCTTTTAGTGATAAGGAATAACGTGTTTACAGTTATAATGTAGAGTTGAAAAATAAAGTTTACATTAAAATTCACTCCAAGTTGGAAATTTTTTTTTATGTCTGTGCTATTTGCAATGTTAAATATTACTGTTTTTATTATTAACAGGGGTACAATATTAGTGCTGGTATCAAGCTAAACTCCTGTGATGAATCTCCGAATTTAAGCTTTAGTATTGACATTCCTAAACTAGGTGTCAAAGCTGTGAAGAAAACTGTTCATAATGGTGACTACATATTATTAAAAGGTAAAGAACAATTGCTAAATAATGGAAGCACATATGATAACTCAATTAATTTACAAAATTTTGATCAGAAAATACATTCAAGAGCTTTATCTCAATTTTCTATGTTGCAGTATAGGAATTGGAATACAGTAGAAGACCATTATAACACACACTTTAGGACCTAAGCTTTTGCGTTATGCAGGTTTTCGCGTCATATAGGTCATTTCACAAATTTGGTTACTAATATTCAGAACATATCTATATATTAGCACTTCAGAATGTGTTTTATCTGCAATAAGTATTAAAGCACTAATTATACAATAAATCATTTACAAATAAAAATGTTTCACAATCAAAAGAAAGTGAATTATCCTGCACTTCTGTTAACTTCATGTTTTGCATAACAGCTGTATTTTCAAGAGCCATCTAGTATTTTCTTTTTATTGTGAATACTAATTTTGATTCAAAAGCTTTGAATTAAGATGGAAAGATGAAAAACTTTAAAAAATTAATTTGCTTAACAGTTTTATGTTTGCAAGATCAAACAGAGAT
The DNA here is from genome assembly GCF_026930045.1 of Uloborus diversus. Lineage (NCBI taxonomy): Eukaryota > Metazoa > Arthropoda > Arachnida > Araneae > Uloboridae > Uloborus > Uloborus diversus. Next base: position 97,831,071 of record NC_072732.1, read on the forward strand.
TTTTTTAAAGTTCAAAACGTATTGTTTACCTTTGAAAAGTTGTGCGGTTTATAGAGAATTGCATTATATAGGTTGGGGTTATAAAGGTTATGTATTTCAATTCAGCCATTTGTTCTTGCTAGCTTTCTTCTCCACTTTGGTTGAAAGTAATTTGGCAACAAATGAAACTTATAAGCTCAATCAAGCTGCAAAATATTCTTAATGACTGCTGGAAGGGAATTTTATTGCCAATAAGGCATGTTCCAAGTTATGATAATTTCCCAAAAGTTGGATTTAGATGTAAAAAATCTTTCAAAGAGCAAGTGAGGGCATCAAAAAAATCCATTTTATTTAACTTATATTGAGATTTTTTTTATCAATCATTTTACATGTGTTGATTGTTCTTAGAATATATTGAACTAATAAATTTTAATAACAAACCACTATAAACACAAACCAAGGATTTCTACTAAAGAAGTTACAGCTGAATCAAAAACCTAAATTAATTTTAAACAATCATTGCTGGAGACGATTAATATTAGTTGGTTCCTACAAAGCCTTTAGAATATAACATAATGTTTATTATGCTACAGTGAAACCTCTCTGAAGGGCTGCTCCTTTGTTCCATAATATTTCAGCCGTTCAGAGGGTGTGGCACTTGAAAGGTTTTTCGTTAAACTTGTGATGTAATTTCCATAATACATAATATATAAGCAAGTATAAACGCATTACATGAAGCTTGAATCTTTTCTAAAAAGGAAATAGTATTTCATTTAATTAATAGCTGCGTTGCCTGACTTTGCGCGGTCTACCTCGAAAATAAAAGATTTCTCAAGTGGCGCATGTTCAACAATCAGGCTTTAATTAGAGAAAAAAAATCCTACAAAATTTCCCGTCAAAATAATCATTCTCAAAGAAAGAAAACGGCATTTTAAAAGTTCCCGAAAAAATTAAAAGCAACCCTCCTTAAATTCAACTAAAATCCTAAAAAAAGGAGATAAATCGCCAAATAGTAATCAAAAGGGGAAATTTTAACCTCAAACCATCCAAACAAAAATCTATTTAGTCACCAATTTGGTAATTATATTAGTTACAAAAACAAAATTTTATTTAGTCACAACAGAGAAAAAAAAATGGCAACCTTCTGAACGCTAATTTAAAATGAGATTGCACAAACGATAATTTTCCGATTTAAAATTTCTGTTCCATTAGGCTTAGCAGTACTTTTTAATTTTTTCCCAGTTTACAGCCTTTTTTTTTAATTCGAAGAAAATGAATGAACAGTGTGGGTGTTTTTCACGAACTTTCAAATGGGACCTGAATCAAAGAAATCGGATAATTTTTTCGGGTAGAAAGAGCCACTTAATGCCGTTTTTGGGTCCTAAAATATAAATTCAAACAGTTTGGTACTTTTTTGGCGTTTGAAAATCCCCCCATGTTCCTTCTCGGGTGCCCAAGTACCTTCCTGCCAAATTTGGTCGAAATCTGACGTAAACTGTGGATTTGTATAGGGAACATATAAACACATATATACACACATATTCTTTGTTTTATTTATATAGATTGTTTAAATTTTTTGAAGAAAGGATACAATTTGTGACTTAAGTTTTTACTCTTTTCCAGTAATTGTTTCCAAATTCCCTTTTCAGTTCAAAATATATATCTTGAACCATTATATTGCATCCGAATTTCCAATGACTTTCTCTATTATCCACAAAATCACTGCAGCTGAAAATTTAGCTTGCTCCCAATTACAAAACACTTTAGTAAATTAATCGTCAATGGTGGAACTAAGTGCCTGAAAGTGCCCTGTTCTAAAACCTTTAATAATGTTGATAAATAACTGAAATTAATATTAGAATTGATTGAAAAATGCTTTTTTTCACAAGCTCATAACAGAAAGTGAATTTTCTTAAAAAATGGGATGGATGCTCTCACTCCACAGCTGTTCAGAAGGGTTGAGTGGCCGTTACTAGGGGTGTTTTTTACATTACGTTTATGAGCGAAAAAATATGCACCCCAAAAAGTTGGCTGTGAAGAGGATGGTTGCTTAAGACAAGTGGCTGCTTGAAGAGGTTTTACAGTATTTAAAACAAATAAAAAAACATGAAAAGGCAAATGAAAATTTGTAATATTAATCTTTTTTAAAAACATAGAGTAAACACCTGGCTGTAATTCTTGATTGTGAAAACTTTTTTTTTGTAAAAAACAAATTAAAGTTTTATTAATATAACTAGTGGTACCGGCACGGCGTTGCCCGTAATAGAAAAATTAAAAGGTCTTTTGGTTCGCCTGTATATTTACAAATAATGTATGGTGAATTTTCTCGCCAATTGGCCCATGTTACGGTTCCACGTTATGATAATTTCGTATCTCGCCAATTGGCTTGTGCCCATGTTATGGTTCCACGTTATGATAATTTCGTAATCTACTAGTCCATCTTATGATATTTTTGTTCTTAAAATTGGAATAAAAAAAGAACCACATTGAATTTTCGAAAAATCGCTTCGAGGTGCACACCCCCATGCTACGAACTAACTTTGTGCCAAATTTCATGAAAATCGGCCGAACGGTCTAGATGCTATGCGCGTCTCAAAGATTCAGACATCCAGACAGAGATACTTTCAGCTTTATTATTAGTAAAGATAATAAATTTTAGTTGAATGTGCGGAGGAATTAGCAGATGTAATCGTGAATATTTTCAATGCTTCTTATAACTCGGGGACTGTGCCAGAGGACTGGAAGCTGGCTAGCATTACACCGCTCTTCAAGAAAAGGTCTAAAGGGAGTGCAGGAAATTATAGACCTGTAAGTCTAACTTCGGTCGTTTGCAAAATTTTTGAAACATTGATAAAAATTAAGATAGTAAATTTTCTAGAGACTAATAATCTATTGACTAGTTTTCAGTATGGTTTTAGGAAAGGTAAATCTTGTGCAACTAATTTATTACATTTCTATGACAAAGTTACTGTGGCTTTGGACAATAAGATGTCTGTAGATGTTGTTTACATTGATTTTCAAAAAGCTTTTGATAAGGTACCGCATGTTGCTCTACTTAGCAAATTAGCTGATATAGGAATAGGAGGGAAAATTTTCATTTGGGTAAAAAACTGGCTGACCAGAAGGAAACAAAGGGTAGTTGTAAGGGGAAATTATTCTGATTGGAGTGAGGTTTTAAGCGGGGTTCCTCAAGGATCAGTGTTAGGGCCTGTTTTGTTCATTGTTTTTATGAACGTTATTCACAATAATATTTCTGGAAGCATGAATTGTTTTGCTGATGATGTCAAAATTATGGGGACTGTAGAAAATGAAGAACAAGCAAAACAGCTGCAAGAGGATCTAGATCATATTACAGAGTGGGCTGATAAATGGGGTATGTCTGTTAATGTTGGGAAATGCTAAGTGCTGCATTTAGGGCATGGAAATGTACAAGTTATTATTTGCAAGGCTCAGTCATTAGTCAGGCAGATAAATTTACTGATCTGGGGGTCTTAATAAGTCAGGATTTAAAGTTTAGCCAACAGTGCAGCATTGCTAGTAACAAGGCCAATAAGATGCTTGGGTTTATCAATAGATCTATTTCAAACAAATCTAAAGAAGTTCTTCTGCCCTTATATAGAAGTTTGGTAAGACCTCATTTAGACTATGCTGTTCAGTTTTGGTCTTCTTATCTTAAGAAAGACATTAACGTATTGGAAAGGGTTCAAAGGCGGGCTACAAGGCTAATAAATGGACTTTCTCATTTAGACTATGATTCCAGGCTTAGAAGGCTAAAAATGTGCAGTCTTGAGCAAAGAAGAGACCAATGGAAAATGATTCAGTTGTTTAAATTTATTAAAATGAAAGATGTTATGGGGCTGAAGTTTAGCACTGGAAACAGGACGAGGGGTCATTGTTTTAAGCTATTTAAATCTCAGGCTTACATGGATGTTAGGAAAAATTATTATTTTAGCAGGGTAGTGGAACCTTGGAACATTTTACCGGAAGAGGTGGTAATGAGCAAGGGAGTATTGTTTTAAGAGGGCCATTGATCTTCACTGGGGATTGTAAATTGACTAGGACCAGTCTAGCTGGGCCCAGTGCCTGTTGCTGGTCGTCACTTTTGTATTTGTATTTGTATAATTCTTGCTTTGCATTTTGAGACATTAAAAAAAAAAGTCCTATTTTTCAGTCAGTTAAAAATTTTGGGTTTTGTATTCCTATCAACATCTTCTTTATTTCCCTGGGATATGTTGTTATTTCCCAGTATTATGCACCATCAAATAATATCATTTCTCAGTTCTATGCAGCATTAACTTATATTTACTCACTTAATTATAATGTGAAATTTTTAATTTAAAAAATTGTTTGTTCAAATGAGACATTTTGATTTTTTTTTCTTTAGATAATCTGAGGATTGAATTTGAAATGCAAACAAACCTGGAAGAACTTACTTTTGGGATGTTTGCACATTTTGTAAATAAACATAATCATTCCGTATTAGATATAATTCCTATGAGAATTCCTATTTTTCAACACATCAGTTTTCCAGTGTTACCATGTGCATCATCTGGAAATCAGAATATTATTGCTGCCGATGAAAGTGTGCACATTTCAAAGAAGCCTATTTTACTATCAAAAAGTGAGTTCTGATAAAGATGAATAAATACCTTTGTGCTGAATAGTAAAGTAAGAAATAGCAACGTCAAAACTTTTGTCAGATGTCTTTTCATCCATACATAAACTCATTACTTTTTGCATTGAAAAAGGCGTTCCTTGAAATGCCGAAACACGTGTCTGCAGTAACCTGCAATTTGTGCATTTTGACGTTGTTATTTCTTACTTTATGAGTTCTGATTATTATATTTGAATTTTGTTATCAGTTTCATCAAAAATCATTTTGTTAAATAGCTAGTAAAATATGGGAGAAATAAAATAATGTATTGTTAAAATGTTGTTGGAAGCTATGTAAATTAACTTAAAGTTTAATTACTTTTATTCTTAAAAATATTTTTATTTACCCTCCCCCCTTTTTTGTTTATTGAGTGTGTCATCACTAATGATTTACCCCCTACCACTGATGAATAAATTATTAGTGGCCTTCTGCATAAAGCAATTACCTTATGAATGGCTTATTTGTAATGCTAAAGCACAGAAGTTTTTTTTTTTTTTTTTTTTTTTTTTTTTTTTTTTTTTTGCGAATTTGATTGAACTATTTTTTTTTTTTTAACATTTGATAAACATTCTTTTCAAGTTCGACTTTTTGCATTCTGACGTGAACAAAAGGACCAGGTATCCATAAGTGAGAAATGTTTTAAAATTGAAAACAAGTCACAAAAATTTTTAGTTGCCCCCTTCCCCCCTTTTTTTTTCTTTAATCAGAATTTTTGTCATTGAGAAAATCATAGAACCTGTCTGCATTTTCCATCCTGAGGTTGGACAGAAATTATTGCTGTGTCTAAAGTATTCTTATTAACATAAATAATATAAAAGAACTCTTCCACTGATGATATGATGGTAGCTGAAAATATGCTTTTTCATTGATTACGTAATAAAATTAGAGAGTTGATGAGATATGATGTGATGTGATGAGATGTGATGATAATTGTGAAAATATGCAATTTCATTGGTTACATTGCTATATTAGATATCCATAAAAGTTATAAATATTTCATCGTTCCCCCCCCCCCCCCTGTTATGATTTCTCATATACTTACCCTCACTGCATGTGTTTCTTTGATAGTGCTGGGATATAAATGACTTGTTTGCTGTAAGTAGGATCATTAAAAAATGCTATTACACTTTTATTTCTATCAATTTACACCAAGAGATGATACTTAGTTTTAAGAATATAATTCCCAATTATTCTGTATGGAACTGGATTAGGCAGTTTCTCATAACAAAGTTAATGACTAAAATAAACATGTAAGTTTGTATAATGTGTTCAGGTATCCGTTTTGAATAAACTTTTGAAGTCAAAGATCAACTTTTAATAAACTGTTCCATGCAATTTTATAATTTCTTCAATAAATATTGTATGAAATTAATGTGATAATTATTTTGTTTGAAATTTGTTTTTGAAATGTTCATGAGTCACACATAACCAAACATTGTAATCAATGAAATGTCACAATGAAATATTTATTAAAAACTGAAGATGTTAACGCTTTTTCTGTTATAAGTGTTGTAAAGCATTTGAGCAGTTCATTTGAGCAACATGTAATAATCTCTTCTAAAATGCATAATAAAATTAAATTTTTTTTTAATTAAAAAAGACTTTTTAAAATGTATTTTCATTATAGTTACAATTGGCTCTCTTATTTAAATCAAACGTCTTGTGCATTTTTACATCGAAAGCACAGGTGCCTCTTCCATAGAAAACTGGGAATCAAAATTCTCTGTGCCATTGGTGTCTCTGGCTTCATGGTGGCACATGAAAGACTGGATGCCATATGGGGTGTTGCACTAGGTCTACAAAGGCAATCTGCCACTTACAGGAAGGAAAAAAAACTGGTTGATAAAAAGTGAAAAAGTTTTTTTTGAACTATTAAAAAACTGTACTGAGAGCCTAGATTTTTTTTCCTCCCCAAATTATGAACATAGTTTTCATGTGTGGTATTTTTCAAAAGGTACTTCTGGCAACCAGAGTAATTGCAGCATCACAAATAGCTCTTGCAAATCTAATGAGCTTTGTCAGCAGATGAACAGAACACAACCTTTTGGAATTTGCATTTGCATATCAGATTATGAGAGGAATGAAGATGGAATTTGCATTTATCACCCTACATTAGATTCTACAACTGGTAAGTGCCTGATTTTTCTTCTTTCCCCTTTCTTCTTCTTTTTATCTTGTTCTTTTTAAACATTTTTTTCCCTGTTAAGGAAAGCCTTCAAAATGAATGAAAAACTTGCTGAAAGTTATTGAGGAATTGATACAACTATATACAGACTTTTTAGAAAAAAACCTTCCATAAACTTAACCATTTATTTGGCATATTTGATCAGAAACTAGAGGTTTTCATTGGCTCTCATGAAATATTTATAACACTAAATGGTTGTTATATATAATCATTGCTGATGATGTTTGTGACTTTGCATAACCCAAAAGGCAGGGTTTGAAAATATCATGATATTTTCAAAAATATCCGATATTTTGATATATATATATGCTATTTTCAATCATCACAAACTAAAGCTGCCAAAATAGTAAATGTATCCTCAAAAAACTTTATTTTCTTATATTATTATTATAATATGTAGACTTAAAATTAAAGTTACTTTTATTATTCATATCTAATATATATCATTTACATTTTTATCAATTTTAATGGAGTTAATTTAGCATTACCTGTTTTACTCATTTTTCTTCCGTTTGCTATTTTTACACAGTTATATGATTCAAAAATAAAAAATGTGCATTAGTCGGTGAACGGTCATTATTAGACATTTTCTTTTCTTCTGATCAACGTTTAATCAGGCACTTTTGATATGAATTAAACTTGTTACATTGCTAATAATAAAATGAATCTACATAAATGAAACAAAAATATATATGTATATATATGTGTGTATGTTCCCTATACAAATCACAGTTTACGTCGGATCTCGACCAAATTTGATAGGGAAGTATGTTCAATAACCGAACCTTTCGAATTTCAATTTTAGGACCCGAAAATGGCATTAAATGGCTCTTTCTATCCAAAATTCAATTTCTTTGATTTTGGTCTCATTCGAAAGCTCGCGAAAAACACCCATAGCGTTTCTTCATTTCCATTAAATTTAAAAAAAAAAAAAAAAAACTGTAAAATCACCGGGAAAAAAATTAAAAAGCACTGCTAAGCCTAATGGAACAGAAATTTTAAATTGAAAAATTATTGTTTGCAGGATCTTATTTTAAATTAGCATTCAGAAGGTTGCCACTTTTTTTTCCTCGGCTGTGACTAAATAAAATTTTGTTTTTGTTTTGAGGTAAAAATTTCTCCTTTTGATTATTATATGGTGATTTATCTTCTTTCTTTTTTTTTCAGGATTTTAGTTGTATTTATGGAGGGTTGCGTTTAATTTTTCCGGGAGCTTTTGATTTGACGCTTTCTTTCTTTCAGAATGATTGTTTGGACAGGAAATGTTACAGATTTTTTTCCCTAATTGAAGCCCGATTGTTGAACATGCATCACTTGACATAACTTTTATTTTCAAGATAGACCGTGCAAAGCGAGGCGATGTAGCTAGTATAAAATAAAAGAAGGAATATTACATTACTTTGCTGTATTAATGATGTTTAATACATCATAAAAATATTGTATGTAACGTTTTGGTTATTTGTAACAATAAATGAACAATATTACTGTGATTAATATAAATTTTATAATGAAAATACTGTAGTTGAAAAATGAATATTAAAAATATCAAAATATCATTATTTTCTAAATAAATATAGGATAAATATCATGATATGTATCAGGATATAGATCGACTGATATATATCGGCAAACCCTGCCAAAAGGTATGCAGATGACAGTCTTATTTATGTCAGATTGTCTCTCTATGTCAAGGGTTGAAATTACATTGTAGCCAAATTGTAAGTGAAATCTTGTAGACCAAGAATAACGCATTTTTCTAGTTCCTGGTTGTGTAATAGCATTCAAAGCTCTCTAATCCCCACATGTTCTCTACCCTCTTTTTCTTTTGCACTAAAAGTGAGGAAATTTCCCAGGGATTACTGGAATTTCTGCAAAAATTCCTTCCTTTAACCAATGTCAGATCTTCAAATTTCTTGATCAGGGAGGGACAAATCTTTAAATTGCGTCCTTACCCAACTACTTTATGACCGTCACAATTTCCGAATTATCGAAATATCTTAGCAAAAGCAAAGCAGGAAACGAAATTTTAAATTATCTTTTAAGCATTTTAGTTTTAATTTATTTGAATATATTAAAAATAAGACACTTTTCCCGATTCACATAAATTTTCTGTGTTATTGGCAAAAAAATGCCCCAAGTATAAAATGACTTGTTGAACAAGTTAAAAAACATTGTAACATTGTTAAAAAAAATTCAAACATCGCAATAATAATAATTGTAATTATTTCTTATTTTTTCAATATATTTCTATTCTTTCGATATTTTCTATTATATTTTAACTTGTCAACCAACAAACATTTTACTTGAGATGGGTGACAGGGTTCCCACAATAGGGGGAAAATATCAACCTCTTTTGAAATTAGAGTGAGATTTTTATATGTTGAGAGATTAGATTTAAAATAAAATGTATTGTTTATTTATTCCATGAAAGATTATTACGTTTCTAGACAAACTATTGCCATGACTTTTTTTACATCAGTGAAATTTGTTACAGGGTTCAATTCAAAATATGACAGAAAAACTCTTCAACATTCATTCACTTTCAATAGGTAAAGGACTTTGAGCTAGTATCAATTTTATAAACAAGGGAATACTTTTTGATGTAAATTTTATTGAAGTTAATCAGCTCCAAAATTCAGTGCTGGATCTAGGGAGAGCAGGCCCGAATCTATAAATTTTGGGCCCCCCTGCAACAAAATCTGTAGTTCCCCTCCACAGAGGCCAGCAGTGTATATTTGTAATGTTATAAGTCCTATTGCTAGTTTTTTAAATTTTTTCTTTAAAATTTCTTGGGCCGTCCCCCCACCTTGGTACTGTGGTGTCTGCCAGTTCTTCTGGGGACGGCAAATTCACCCTCTTTCTGGGGGGTTTTCCTTGAAACTCAGTGCTAAAATGTGAAGATAGATGGGTTAAAGTGGCAGTTTTGAGATTTGCTCTGGCTCCGGAAAATCGTTGATCCATCACTGTCCTAAAATAAGAGCCCACTTTTTACTTGTGCAAATATTACCTTCTTCGGAGCTTGTTAACAATCCTATAAATAGTTTTTAGTATAGTACAAAACAAATTTAATCCTCTACTATTTTGCAATTAATTCCTTTTTGATTGGCTTTTTTTATTTGAAGTTTCAAAAAGATTCGTTTGTCATATCATTTGGTTTTTTCAATTTTTTTCTTTTTTAACAGCAAAAAGTTAAAGAGCATTTTTGCATAAATGCACTCTTAATTTTTTATTAAGCCGGTATTCAAAAAAAGCTGAAATTTTCAAGATCTCAAGTTTAAAAATTTGGCATTTCTCATATTTTTTTAAATACTTAGCTTTTAGTGTACTAATTATTCGTTTTGAACGATTGTTAATAGAACCCGCAGGACATAACTGTTGATGTAGGATCAGTCAAAAGTTTGGAAGAGAATCAGTAAGTTCAAATACAGTAGAAAGGAGAGGATTCAATTTTTATAGATATTATACTGAATATAAAAGCGAAAAATAAATAAGTTATTGTAAAATTTAGAAAAATTAAATTGCTATTTTTTTTTTTTTTTTTATTTTGTTCACTAAGATTTTTAGGGGCATTGTAAACAGAGGCTTAGTTTTTGTGTTAGGAAATTAGAAATGTCATTAGAAAATGTAAATTTTGAAAATGTATGCAAAATTTTTCTTTTTTATAATTTGTGCTTATTTTCTTCATAGAACCTCCTCATTCTCATTCAGTACCTCAAATTTCCAATGATTCTAATGGTGAGTTTCATTTTCCTACTGTGCTAATTTTGCATTGCAAAAAATTGTATGCTATTTGTTTCTCTTCTCTCTCTCAGCATATCAGTTATTTCTTCGCTATTGCAGCATATTTGTTTCTTTAAATTTACTTAATTTTTGTTTTATTTACATTTATGTTCTGTAAGTTGATATTTCAAACACAGTTAAATCATCATTAATAGGCATCTCATATCAGAGAATGCCCTCTATCAACAGACAAATTTTAAATTACATGCATATGATGTTTCTGTTAATTAACAGCATCCCTCGAATTTCAGTCTATGGGTTGGTAAAATCTTGCTGTTATCTTTTTCTAGCCTTTTTTGAGGTTGAGAATAAAAATAAGAGAATTTAATTAAAAAAAAACTCTTTCCGCTATATCTTTGGCTGAGTACAACTACCAGGTAACTAAATTTTGGAGAAAATAGAGTGTTTTACTTAAATACATCGCCAGCTCAGTTATTCCATCCAAGGACTGCAGGTTCGTGCTTTTTAGCACTCATCAGCCCGGAATAGGAATTACTTGAACTGGAGGCGATCAATCATCAATCAATCTTTGAGTTAAACCACACCATTGCTTCAGTCACTCATCTGGTGTGCTAATTCTACATTAGCTACCAGTTTGTTTGGCTCTCTTGGCTCCCTTAAGAGGTTTTTTTGCCTCCAGCTCAGGTAGTTCCTATTCTGGGCTAATGAGTGCTAAAAAGCACGAAACTGCAGTCTTCGGATGGAATAACTGAGCTGGCGGTGTATTTAAGTATTTCTGGCCTTAGCCCCGGCTTAGGGCGGTAACTTACTACAAAATAGAGTGTTTCACTTTTGTTGAAAATATTTGTTTGAAAGGAGACATAAATGCCTCTGAAAATGTTTGAAATGGTAGTTTTATAACGTTTTGATCTAGTCTTCACATTCCCCAAAATCATGAAAAAACATTTATTTGTTGAATTTTCCATGAAGCAGTTTAAATATACTTGAGTATTCACTCCATGATGTATATACAAAAGCAATAACTACAATTTTGCTCTCTATGCTTTGTACTATCTGCTGTTTTGAAAACAATAAGCAATGCCCGAAACCATTTTTCGTGTTGAATTGGTCATTCCTTAATTACGTAAGGATGGTTTTGGCAATTTTCGACCCCCCCCCCCCCCATGTAAGGGTACGTAAGATTCCATTTTCATTTTTCAAAAATAATAAAAACAATGAATGTTACATCACTAGAATGGTTATTAAGTTCACTATTATTAAATTAAACCTTTTTGTGTAAAAAAATATTTACTAAAAAGTGAAGAGATAAAAAAAAAGCTCATCCTAATACGTTTTTTACCTTCCAGACGCAAATAAAATTTAATCCCTGCCTCACCACTTGACCGCACAATTTCTAATATAAAATATCGACTTGGAAAATATTATGTAAGAATGGGTTTGAGCCCCCCCCCCCCCTTCCAAAGTAAGGGGTATATAGAGATTTTTTCTAACCCCCCTCCCCCCCTCGAGACCCTTATGTAATTAATGAATGGCCCCCTACGTAACTGCAGCAGTGCCATAAAATTATTTCAGCCTTCTCTCCGAGGTGTAAGTTAAAGAACACATACGCTCTTTTCATGGTGCAATTCCTTACAAGAAATCGGGTTATTTTTATTTAAACTATTAATTGTGTTTCATTATGAAGTAAATTACTAAAATTTCTTTTCATTTAAAAAAAAAAACCTTAGTTAAAAAATGTGAACTTTGTTTAAAAATGTAGATGCTCTTTATGTATCTTAACCCTTTCGCTGTCTTCAACTGCTCACAAAAAATGCATAAATAATGCACGAGGCATGTTACAGACAAACGGAAGTTAAAAAGTGACAATCGTTTAAATAATAATTACTAACGCAAGTAAGGGTACTGGAATTAGTTCGTTCCTAACATGTAATTTGATTGTAAAATTTTGTCATTTTTTGTTCTTTTTTATTATTATTATAATTAACTGTTGCATTTTTTAAAGGTTACAAAAATGATTAAAATTGATTAAAATATTGCGAAAAATAGTAACTTAGATATTTATGTGTTTGGTAATATGTTTAACTAATTGATGGTTACTTCAGAGGTGCATGCTGACTGGCTTTTTGTTCATTAAAACAGCACTAAATGGCAGGGCAAAGTTACAGTGACAGCACTGACAACCACAAACAGTCACAAGTCACAAAGTGATAGAATTGCATAGTCTTTCAATTCTCGCTGTACTGTATCTGTGATATGTTTTCAGTGGCTTCAATCAAAAATCACTGCTACAATTAATTTGTCATCAGTCACTTTCTGAGCTTTTGAAGAAGAAACTGCAATGTCACTGATATTATAGTGATATCCTATATATTTACAAAATGGTGCTTTGGAAATCTGCCTTGGATGTCCTAGAACAGCAATTTCCAACTCATGAGCCGCAGCCTACAAGTGGGCCACAAACAGCGTGTAACTGGGCTGTAGACACTGTTCAAGAATCTAAACCGAAAAAAATCTTTGGGTCTTAATTTCCGTTTTTTTGGGAAATTCACTTGTTAGATGTAATGTCACTTAAAAGCTCTCCCTGTCTCATATAGCCAATAAGGAACTTTAAGGTTTTTGGTACTTCTTAGAAACTTTCCCTTATAATTGAAGATGAAGCCTAATGAATAGGAAACTTCGTTGAAGAAAATTGCCAAAGAAACTAGTATTAGCTTCAAGTTAAAAATGCTTCTCCTTTGTTGAACTAGCAAGACAGTTATGAGCAGATGATACTCTCTCCCCACCCCCCTACCAGAAAGTAAATTTAGGCTGTGCAAGTAATATATAGTAGTTAGTTGGCCGCAATAGTGTTTTCTACGAAAATAGTGGTCCGCACAACTAAAAAGGGTTGGGAATCACTGTCCTAGAACAATAGATATTCAAGCTACATTAATTGAACTTTCTATTGAGCTTTACATCAGGAAGGAATAACTTTCTCCAAATGAGAGAGCAAATACAATACAAATATAAATATGATGACCAGCAACCGGCTCTGGGCCTTTCTGGGCTTGTATCTTAGTCAGTTTATTAGTCCCCAATGAAGATCAATGGCACTCTTAAAGCTACAACCCCCCCCCCCCCTCATTGCAGCCTCTTCTGGTAAGCTGTTCGCTGTTCCAAGTGCCCACACACAACTATTAAAGCTATTAAAGTAATAATTTTTCCTGATTTCCAGGTTAGCCTGATATTTGAGTAGCTTTAAAAAAATGACCCCTTATCTTACTTTACGTACAAGTATTCAAACCCATTAACATCTTTTATTTTCATAAATTTAAACATCTGAATCGTGTCTCCCTCCAATTCTCCTTTGCTCCAGATTATACATATTAAGCCTTTCAAGTCTGGTATCATAATCTAAATCTTAAAGTCCCTTTACTAGCCTAGTAGACCTTCTTTGAACCCTTCCCAATTAAGAAATATCTTTCTTAAGGTAAGGGTACCAAAACTGGGTTTCAAGTTTGTTTTTTCAAAATTTAGTCCTTTTAAACTTCATTTCCCCTGTTTCCTCTGTTATTCAGTTGTATTTATTTTTCTACACAGATATGTGAATGTGTTGTTCATACCACTACCATGATAGTTTGTAAATTTTGAATCAAATAGGAGCATGGCAGCTAGAGCTCAAAACTATTGATTAGTGTAATAAATTTATTCAGATTCGTTTCTCTTTCTGGGCAAATATAATTTTAAAAAGAGTCATAAGATAAATTAGTAAATATTGGCCAATTATGAATAATCAAAACAAAGTGACCAATTATAGATTACTACTGATTAATCTGTGCAACCCTAATTTTAACCTTTAAACGTTAATATAAAGATCCCTTTTTTAACTTTTTTTTTAAAATTTAGATCCCTTTTCTCCATAGGGACCAACTAATCAGTTGGGAGCCCTGAGTTTAAAGAAGAAATTTCACTTGAACTTGCTCTGAATGGCTTCTTTTTTTGCAGTTATTGTTCTAATTTCTATAATTCTCATTTTTATAGTTACACTGTTATTGACTGCAATTCTGGTGCCGATTGCCGTTATAGTAGCGATTGTCGGCATAGTTTACGCAACCATAAAGTTTCGTGTGTGTCAGCATCTGAGACGCAGACTGAGGGTTCAAGTCTATGAACATGTGCTGTTGGGTCAGGATGAAGAAGATACTGAAAGTGAATCACCCAATCCAGTAGTGTGATGTGTAGTTTCGTGATCTGAGAAACATTGTGATATTGAACTTTTTAGCTTTTATTTCGAAAGTAACACTAAAAAAAATGTTGATATTTTATGCTTCAGATATACTCAAGATAGGTTGGATTTTTGATTTTATGTTCTTGTATTTTATGGAGAAAATTAAATATACTATTATTGTTTACCCTGATTCATATTGGAGTTTTATTTTATGGTTAGTGTAATATATATTCAAGTTTTGATATTCTTTTCATATTCATGAGGATGTAACTTTTAAAGTTTAATAAACTAGTCATGTGCTTAATTTCATGTCAAAATATTTCAGTAACCTACCTCGTAAACTTCCTAGCTGCACAAATTCAAAGCTACCAATGGTTATGAAAAATGGTAGCTTCTACTAATTTAACTCCTGAGTTCTGATCTAAGAAAGTCTTACCTTCAAATATTCATATAACTTTTATAAAAAATTTAACTTTCAATTCTTAGTTTTCAGTCGAATGATTCAAAGTTGGCAGAAAAAATCATGAAAACTTTTTTCTCTTAGTTGAAATATCATCTTTTGTTATTTTGTTTTGCTTGATGTTAAAAGCAAACCATTAAAAAATTAGAATTTGCTTTAAAATTTTAGAGAAACTGATATTGATCTATTGCTGAAAAAAAATGTCTAAACATCATTATTTAAGCTAAGAGCTCTGCTTGGCCAAAAAATACATTCACTTTTTACGGAGATGGATTTGACTTTGCCCGCCTGTAAGCCTATTTGATTACTCTCAGTTGGGCCCAGTCCGAAAAACCTTTTTTTCCCTTTTTAGGTAAATATGTGCATTTTTGAAAGAAAAAAAAAACTAAATTGCAGCGTGACTGATCTGCAAAACATCTCCAACCCTATTTCAAAAATAAAACAAGTTGTTTATTAAAAACTGATGAAAATCGAGAAAACAGTGCTGTGCCAGTATGTAGTCAGAACCATAAAGTGGTCCTACTCTTGAGTGTGGGTTCATTACCTTTAGTTAATCTTAGTTGAAACCCGCCCAAAAATTTTAAGTTTTTTTTTTCCCTTTTTTGATGAATGTACAGTTGATCTTAAGAGTTATGCAGGGTTTGGAGAGTAAGTATGCACCCGGGGATCACTAGGGGTACAATGGTACCCCCATTAGCTAACAAAAACAAAAAACACCCTGCTGAGATTAAAAGTCCAGAGCAACATAGTATTTTGCTGTAATGTGTATGCAAGGATCCAGAAACTTCTCAAGGGGGGGGGATAGATTTTTATTATTTACCCCTTACTAGTTAGCATCTTATCCTGATTTGCTCGTGTATACACACACATTATATATCTATCTATCTATATATATATATATATATATATATATATATATATATATATATATATATATATATACACTCAAGAGCCAAAACATTATGACCACCTGTTAATAACGAGTTGGCCCACCTTTGGCGCGCAACACAGCTTCAACCCGCATGGCATGGATGCCAGAAGTCCTTGGTAGATGGCCGGAGACAGATTGTACCAGTTGTTTAAGCAGTTGTCAAACAAATCCGAGATATTGCGAATTGGTGGTCTTTTAACTCTGAGCAGCCGTCCCATGATGTCCCAAACGTGTTCTATCGGATTAAGATCCGGTGAGTTAGGCGGCCAGGACATTAACTAGAATTCGGCATCATGTTCCTCGAACCACTCCAACACAGTTTTATCCTTGGGATATGGAGCGTTGTCCTGTTGGAATATTCCATTTCCAGCTGGAAAAACAGAGACCATGTAAGGGTGCAACTGGTCCGCAATGATGTTCAGATACCCTGTGTCATTCAGTGTTTGCTGAACTACAATCATGGGTCCCAGAGACGCCCAAGAAAACGTCCCCCAAAGCATAATACCGTAACCACCGGCCTGTGTATGATCTACTGTACATTGAGGGAGCAACTGTTCGCCCGGAAGACGGCGTATCCTGACACGGCCCTCGCCGTGATGCATGACAAAACGTGATTCATCTGACCAGGCAACTCTCTCCAACTGATCCATGGACCAGTCGCGATGTTCCCGGGCCCAGCGCAGGCGCAGTTGGCGGTGACGCTTGGTCAGCAGAGGCACATGAGTGGTACATTTGCTGCGTAGCCCCATAAACAACAGTGTCCGCTGAACAGTGTGCTTCGATACTATTCTACTTGGTCCTGCACTGTATTGGGCTGTCTGCTGAGCCACTGTCTGGCTCCGGTTTTGCTTCACCATGCGAGACAGTCTCCGACTGCATATTTCTTCGATAGCGTGTGGACATCCAATACCATGTCGTCTACTGCTGGTTTCACCGTCATTCATTCACTTTGCATAAGTACTAACAACTGTAGGTCGCGAACAACCCACGAGTCGGGCAGTTTCTGAAATACTTGTTCCGAGCCTTCGAGCCATTACAATATGCCCTCTATCAAAGTCGCTTAGATCCGCAGCCTTTCCCATCACACACAGAAGTTAAGTGAAAATGATTCTTGAGACTCTCCAGCAGCAGTTATATACCACTTCCACCTGATCACATGCCTTCCACGTCATCCAGTCGAGTTCATTGCAAAATGTAGGGGTGGTCGTAATGTTTTGGCTCTTGAGTGTGTGTATATATATATATATATATATATATATATATATATATGTGTGTGTGTGTGTGTGTGTACTACAACAACTGTCAACAACTTTTGTACGTTTCACATTTTCCAAACTCGCATCTGAAATAATACACTGCTCAAAACAATTAAAGGATATTGTAAGTTTTTGTACAAAAAAAGGTATTAGCAAATATTTTTTTGCATAGAATCGACGAAGGGAATTAAAAATGCAAATTCTTCTTAATTTCAAACATCGCAGTATGCAAATTTTGAGTTTGACGTCGAAAACGACGTTTCAGTGGCGGCAAATAAGATTTCGCTCTTAACTTATTGTAAGACAAAGCAGAAAATAATGATCGACATTCAGTAAGCACATTGTTTCGATGAATGCGATGCCTCAACGAACTCATTTAACGGAATCAGAAGCTTCTAAAGTGGTTGTCAGGCTAGAGAGAAGCCAAACACAAGCCAAGGCAAGAAGCTATTGAAGTTTTGCAAAGTGTGATTTCTACGAGATGGAAACGGTTTTTAGAGACTGGAAAAGATGGCCGAAGATCAGGGCAAGGTCACAGACGGCCAACACCGCTCAACAAAGACCGTTATTTAGCTTTAACGGCTCTGAGGCACCGTGGTATGAATGCCACCCCACTACAACGACACCTTCGCTCGGGTACTAGCACCACAATTTTGACACAAACTGTCCGAAATCGCCTTCACGCTGTAAGTCTGTATGCTCGTCGACCAATGGTCTGTGCCACATTAGCTGCGAGACACCGTCACCATACAGGGAGTGGGTAACAGAGCATGTGAATTGGAGAAGAAATGAATGGAGCAATATTTTTTTCTCTGACGAGTCCCGTTCTTGTCTTTATCCATATAATGGCGTATTTTCATCTCGAGGGAGCTTGGCAATAGAAACAATCCAGCTTTCGCGCCCGTAAATGTCAGATTTGGTGGTGGTGGTGCGATGGTGCATGCTGGCATCTCCATTGATGGCACGTCATCGTCCGATCTGCACGTCATTCCGAATGGAACTCTGACCGGTCGTTAAAGTAGTGATGAAATCCTCAAACTTATTGTAGTCCCTTACCCTGCAGCAATTGGAGGTGACTTCATGTTAATGAACGAAAATTGCAGACCACATCGTTCTTACTTGATGAATGATTTTCTTTTGATGGAAGGAATCATACGAATGGAATGGCCAGCGTGTTCTCCAGATATGAACCCAATAGAGCATGTTTGGGACACTCTAGGCAAAGAGTTTTTGGACACCTACCACCTACCCAAACTCTCCAAGAACCGGAAAGAGCGCTTCAGGAAGAGTGGAGCAGAATACCCCAGCAACCTCATTAATAGCCTCATTAATTCCAGAGGTGTTTTACATTGCTGGCCATCCAGGGTTACCATACCCCCTACTAGAAGCGATTTTCTTTTAAGAAAACCCCAATTTTTTATCGCTTTTTTTATACGCACAAAGTGCGTTTTTTTCCCCTTTTGTACCCAAAAGTGGAAAAAAAAGTATTTTTTCCTGCCATACAAATGTAATTTTTTTCTCAAATAGTTTACTAACGCCTGTCGATAATGTACCAATCATCCAAAAAGTGCTCCAGGTTCAAAATCAACCCAAAACCTCAATATCCTTTAATTGTTTTGAGCAGTGTACAAGGCAAGAGGAAAATAAATGTGCTGTAAAAAAGTTTTACGCATTTAGAAGTAAAATATGCCGTTTTTTTGAAAAAGCATTCTTTCTGAATCATTAAAATTAAATAGTAAGCCAAAACCAACCCAAGATTGTATGGTTCCCCAGATAAAAATTGATTGAGTTGTTTTAATTCATTGATAATATTGGAACAAGCTGTATCTGATTCAGAAAAAAAATGTCTTTCGAACAACATCGAATGCTAGGGGGTATGGGAAATCTTTCATCCCGGTAATAGGCAATTAATGTGAAATTCCTGCCTTAAAAATTAATTACAAAAAATCTAATTCGAAGTTTAAAACATAAAACCCCAGATGCAAACCCTGGGGGGGGAGGGGGCTCGAAGTAGTTTTGTACAAAATTTCAAGGCTGTAGGTGCTATGCGGTCTCCTGCACTCAAGCCCGTCACAGACTTCCTTTCATTATTTATTTGACCTTGCTTTTTTTAATACATAGAGAAAATATAAAACTGACCCCAGCTAGAGTGGCCCTAGTCAATTTATTCAATTTTGTTTTTTCTAATTTAATAAATTTTTGATAAATATTATCATTCCGGAACTTAGGTTTTGTGTTTTCAAAGGCTACAACAAGGTTTTGAAAGGCTTAAAACACAAACCATCAATTACAGTTCACAATATTTTTGAGCCATCTTTTCAATTTTTAATGCATGTGTTTATGAGGCGTTAAAAATATCTATGCACGCACACTCACTTACAGATCAAAACTTGTCGAATCAGAAAAACGAAAAGAAAATACAAAATACATAAACGTACCTTGTCTAATAACATCTGGTAGCTCACCTATCTTTGTCTTCTTTCTTCTTGAAAAATCCTAATAAATTGATTTGTTTTCTTTTGGACATAGTCAACTTTTGGAAGTTAGATGTAACCAGTATTCAAAAGAGACAATGACTGAACATTTCCCCCTGTTTCCTAGATTGACACTCTACAAAATGACTGGCGTCATCAAAAAATCGGCAGCTCTGAATGTCTGACTGTGAGGGTTATGTTTCCCCCTTTCCCCTTTATGATTTGCATTTTAGCCCGTTAGACTTTTTCTTTCTCGGTGAAGATCTTGAGGTTTCTGTTTCATCCCATTTTCAAGCCAAAATTCAATCCCAACAAAGAAGAAAAAAATGTTATAAATTCTTATTCCTATAAAGGCAAGAAAGAATGTTCTTTTGCCCCTGAAGAATATTTTGTTTTGCGAATATTCTTTAGTTTTTTTTTTGGTTAATTTCGATAGGTGCCCGGTTAGTCATCTCTTGGCTCAAGGGGGGGGCGATCTCCCCCCCCCCTTGTATCCGCCCTTGTGTGTAGGCAGTTAAAATGAGACTAAGATGGCTGTGGCTGACTGACAAAGCAGCTTTTACATCACACACCCAGCATTTATCCTTTATTCATCTTATATACTTTTTTTTAATACTATAATTTTTCAATAATTTTATGTTTTCTTGTAATGGTACAAATGGATTTATATCTCCTTTTTACACAAATGAAATTCATAGCATTTAAACATTTATTAAAAATATCTGTTTCAGGGAATATCATGCTTTTCATGAGAGAAAAATAAAGATACTTGTGTGAAAATTTAAGGTACTTCATGTGATCAAATAACTTTTGTGTTAGAAGTTCAATTATGAAATAGAATAGAAAAGAACTAGATTGGGATATATATATATATATATATATATACACTCAAGAGCCAAAACATTATGACCACCTGTTAATAACGAGTTGGCCCACCTTTGGCGCGCAACACAGCTTCAACCCGCATGGCATGGATGCCAGAAGTCCTTGGTAGATGGCCGGAGACAGATTGTACCAGTTGTTTAAGCAGTTGTCAAACAAATCCGAGATATTGCGAATTGGTGGTCTTTTAACTCTGAGCAGCCGTCCCATGATATCCCAAACGTGTTCTATCGGATTAAGATCCGGTGAGTTAGGCGGCCAGGACATTAACTAGAATTCGGCATCATGTTCCTCGAACCACTCCAACACAGTTTTATCCTTGGGATATGGAGCGTTGTCCTGTTGGAATATTCCATTTCCAGCTGGAAAAACAGAGACCATGTAAGGGTGCAACTGGTCCGCAATGATGTTCAGATACCCTGTGTCATTCAGTGTTTGCTGAACTACAATCATGGGTCCCAGAGACGCCCAAGAAAACGTCCCCCAAAGCATAATACCGTAACCACCGGCCTGTGTATGATCTACTGTACATTGAGGGAGCAACTGTTCGCCCGGAAGACGGCGTATCCTGACACGGCCCTCGCCGTGATGCATGACAAAACGTGATTCATCTGACCAGGCAACTCTCTCCAACTGATCCATGGACCAGTCGCGATGTTCCCGGGCCCAGCGCAGGCGCAGTTGGCGGTGACGCTTGGTCAGCAGAGGCACACGAGTGGTACATTTGCTGCGTAGCCCCATAAACAACAGTGTCCGCTGAACAGTGTGCTTCGATACTATTCTACTTGGTCCTGCACTGTATTGGGCTGTCTGCTGAGCCACTGTCTGGCTCCGGTTTTGCTTCACCATGCGAGACAGTCTCCGACTGCATATTTCTTCGATAGCGTGTGGACATCCAATACCATGTCGTCTACTGCTGGTTTCACCGTCATTCATTCACTTTGCATAAGTACTAACAACTGTAGGTCGCGAACAACCCACGAGTCGAGCAGTTTCTGAAATACTTGTTCCGAGCCTTCGAGCCATTACAATATGCCCTCTATCAAAGTCGCTTAGATCCGCAGCCTTTCCCATCACACACAGAAGTTAAGTGAAAATGATTCTTGAGACTCTCCAGCAGCAGTTATATACCACTTCCACCTGATCACATGCCTTCCACGTCATCCAGTCGAGTTCATTGCAAAATGTAGGGGTGGTCGTAATGTTTTGGCTCTTGAGTGTGTGTATATATATATATATATATATATATATATGTGTGTGTGTGTGTGTGTGTGTGTGTGTGTGTGTGTGTGTACTACAACAACTGTCAACAACTTTTGTACGTTTCACATTTTCCAAACTCGCATCTGAAATAATACACTGCTCAAAACAATTAAAGGATATTGTAAGTTTTTGTACAAAAAAAGGTATTAGCAAATATTTTTTTGCATAGAATCGACGAAGGGAATTAAAAATGCAAATTCTTCTTAATTTCAAACATCGCAGTATGCAAATTTTGAGTTTGACGTCGAAAACGACGTTTCAGTGGCGGCAAATAAGATTTCGCTCTTAACTTATTGTAAGACAAAGCAGAAAATAATGATCGACATTCAGTAAGCACATTGTTTCGATGAATGCGATGCCTCAACGAACTCATTTAACGGAATCAGAAGCTTCTAAAGTGGTTGTCAGGCTAGAGAGAAGCCAAACACAAGCCAAGGCAAGAAGCTATTGAAGTTTTGCAAAGTGTGATTTCTACGAGATGGAAACGGTTTTTAGAGACTGGAAAAGATGGCCGAAGATCAGGGCAAGGTCACAGACGGCCAACACCGCTCAACAAAGACCGTTATTTAGCTTTAACGGCTCTGAGGCACCGAGGTATGAATGCCACCCCACTACAACGACACCTTCGCTCGGGTACTAGCACCACAATTTTGACACAAACTGTCCGAAATCGCCTTCACGCTGTAAGTCTGTATGCTCGTCGACCAATGGTCTGTGCCACATTAGCTGCGAGACACTGTCACCATACAGGGAGTGGGTAACAGAGCATGTGAATTGGAGAAGAAATGAATGGAGCAATATTTTTTTCTCTGACGAGTCCCGTTCTTGTCTTTATCCATATAATGGCGTATTTTCATCTCGAGGGAGCTTGGCAATAGAAACAATCCAGCTTTCGCGCCCGTAAATGTCAGATTTGGTGGTGGTGGTGCGATGGTGCATGCTGGCATCTCCATTGATGGCACGTCATCGTCCGATCTGCACGTCATTCCGAATGGAACTCTGACCGGTCGTTAAAGTAGTGATGAAATCCTCAAACTTATTGTAGTCCCTTACCCTGCAGCAATTGGAGGTGACTTCATGTTAATGAACGAAAATTGCAGACCACATCGTTCTTACTTGATGAATGATTTTCTTTTGATGGAAGGAATCATACGAATGGAATGGCCAGCGTGTTCTCCAGATATGAACCCAATAGAGCATGTTTGGGACACTCTAGGCAAAGAGTTTTTGGACACCTACCACCTACCCAAACTCTCCAAGAACCGGAAAGAGCGCTTCAGGAAGAGTGGAGCAGAATACCCCAGCAACCTCATTAATAGCCTCATTAATTCCAGAGGTGTTTTACATTGCTGGCCATCCAGGGTTACCATACCCCCTACTAGAAGCGATTTTCTTTTAAGAAAACCCCAATTTTTTATCGCTTTTTTTATACGCACAAAGTGCGTTTTTTTCCCCTTTTGTACCCAAAAGTGGAAAAAAAAGTATTTTTTCCTGCCATACAAATGTAATTTTTTTCTCAAATAGTTTACTAACGCCTGTCGATAATGTACCAATCATCCAAAAAGTGCTCCAGGTTCAAAATCAACCCAAAACCTCAATATCCTTTAATTGTTTTGAGCAGTGTACAAGGCAAGAGGAAAATAAATGTGCTGTAAAAAAGTTTTACGCATTTAGAAGTAAAATATGCCGTTTTTTTGAAAAAGCATTCTTTCTGAATCATTAAAATTAAATAGTAAGCCAAAACCAACCCAAGATTGTATGGTTCCCCAGATAAAAATTGATTGAGTTGTTTTAATTCATTGATAATATTGGAACAAGCTGTATCTGATTCAGAAAAAAAATGTCTATCGAACGACATCGAATGCTAGGGGGTATGGGAAATCTTTCATCCCGGTAATAGGCAATTAATGTGAAATTCCTGCCTTAAAAATTAATTACAAAAAATCTAATTCGAAGTTTAAAACATAAAACCCCAGATGCAAACCCTGGGGGGGGGGGGGGGGCTCGAAGTAGTTTTGTACAAAATTTCAAGGCTGTAGGTGCTATGCGGTCTCCTGCACTCAAGCCCGTCACAGACTTCCTTTCATTATTTATTTGACCTTGCTTTTTTTAATACATAGAGAAAATATAAAACTGACCCCAGCTAGAGTGGCCCTAGTCAATTTATTCAATTTTGTTTTTTCTAATTTAATAAATTTTTGATAAATATTATCATTCCGGAACTTAGGTTTTGTGTTTTCAAAGGCTACAACAAGGTTTTGAAAGGCTTAAAACACAAACCATCAATTACAGTTCACAATATTTTTGAGCCATCTTTTCAATTTTTAATGCATGTGTTTATGATGCGTTAAAAATATCTATGCACGCACACTCACTTACAGATCAAAACTTGTCGAATCAGAAAAACGAAAAGAAAATACAAAATACATAAACGTACCTTGTCTAATAACATCTGGTAGCTCACCTATCTTTGTCTTCTTTCTTCTTGAAAAATCCTAATAAATTGATTTGTTTTCTTTTGGACATAGTCAACTTTTGGAAGTTAGATGTAACCAGTATTCAAAAGAGACAATGACTGAACATTTCCCCCTGTTTCCTAGATTGACACTCTACAAAATGACTGGCGTCATCAAAAAATCGGCAGCTCTGAATGTCTGACTGTGAGGGTTATGTTTCCCCCTTTCCCCTTTATGATTTGCATTTTAGCCCGTTAGACTTTTTCTTTCTCGGTGAAGATCTTGAGGTTTCTGTTTCATCCCATTTTCAAGCCAAAATTCAATCCCAACAAAGAAGAAAAAAATGTTATAAATTCTTATTCCTATAAAGGCAAGAAAGAATGTTCTTTTGCCCCTGAAGAATATTTTGTTTTGCGAATATTCTTTAGTTTTTTTTTTTGGTTAATTTCGATAGGTGCCCGGTTAGTCATCTCTTGGCTCAAGGGGGGGGGGGCGATCTCCCCCCCCCCTTGTATCCGCCCTTGTGTGTAGGCAGTTAAAATGAGACTAAGATGGCTGTGGCTGACTGACAAAGCAGCTTTTACATCACACACCCAGCATTTATCCTTTATTCATCTTATATACTTTTTTTTAATACTATAATTTTTCAATAATTTTATGTTTTCTTGTAATGGTACAAATGGATTTATATCTCCTTTTTACACAAATGAAATTCATAGCATTTAAACATTTATTAAAAATATGTGTTTCAGGGAATATCATGCTTTTCATGAGAGAAAAATAAAGATACTTGTGTGAAAATTTAAGGTACTTCATGTGATCAAATAACTTTTGTGTTAGAAGTTCAATTATAAAATAGAATAGAAAAGAACTAGATTGGGAAACTTTGAATTTTTGTCTTCAAGCTATTAAAATTAAATATAAATTTTTATTGAAGTAATAAATGGTATGAGAACGTGACTCAACCACCTAAAATAAAAGTGTGAAAAAAATAATGTATTGGAACTTAAATTTTTTATTACTGACGATTTGGAGTTGTGGGACACAAAAGCATCACATTATGTGAAGAAACTAATGAACACATTTAGTTCTGCTAGCTAATAATGAAGCTGAAAAGTGGTTTGTGTTTCAGACTTATTAATTTCATACCCCAACTCTCTTAAAACTCCTTGGTTCTCTAAATTTTCCTTGTCGTTGCACATGGGTACATCTTTAGAGTTACAATTTCGAAAATATTTTGCAGGAGAGCCTCTGAAGCACCCCCCCTCGCCCCCTCACTCCTTAACATAATCAAAGATAATTATTGCTTTTAAAAGTTTCAATTTTGGAAAATTTACAGAAGTGAATGCCTAAAAATTTTTTGCCCTAACATTACCAAAGGTAATCAATCTAAAATGCATTTTTAAGACAACAGTTCCAAAAATTTCGGAGGTGGGGGGGGGGGTGTTCTCCCCCAAACCTCTCCATTTCTTACGATTATAATCATAATTTGAATATTTAGATCTAGATCTTTACCCCTCCTATTTCTTAATTTTTTTTTCTTAGGTAATCTGAAAATAAGAGTCTTCAAAATACTTTACCTCCAAAGACCCCCCCCCCCCCCCAGAAACTATTAATCCAAAACTATCTCAAAGCTTCTTTCCAGGTCTTCAATTTCCTGAAATTTCCAGGGGACAGCCTCCAAACACCTTGCTTTTCAGCTACATCAGCAAGTGTTTAAAGTTGTTTTTAGGCTTTAATTTTGAAAAATTCCGGAGCCCCCTAACATTACCAAACATGGTGTAAAGCTGCGTTCTGAAAACTTCAATTTCAGAAAATTTTCCCCTTTTAATATCATCCAAAATCGTGAGAAATTGGATTTTTAAAACCACAATTAAGTGAGGGACTTAACACGCAATCCTCTTTAAACCGTGTGAGTGGGTGCTTACTAAACTGAAAACTTCAATTTCGAAAAATGTATGGTGGAGAACATTTGAACCCTTCCTCCTAATATCATTGAACATTGCTTAAAGACTTATTTTCTTAGGATTTCAATTTCGACAAATTTCCACAGGGAAAGCCCCAGAATTCCCGTTTCTTCTCATAGCATCATCAAAGTTAATCTAAAGTTGGGTTATTGGAACTTCAATTTCGAAAATTGAGGAGGGGAGGGGGGAATCAAGTGAGTCAACGAATAATTTTCAAAAAATCATGCAGGGTCAATCTCTGAGCCCTATCCTTCACCCTAACTTCAACAAATATTGCCTATAATCACCTGTTTCATCTCAATTTCAAAAAATGTCCACGGAGAGCCCACGTAGCTTTCTATACCCTAACATCATCAGAGATTGTCTGAAACTGCCTTTTTAGAGCAATGATTTCAAAAAACAGGACCCCCTCCCCAATCAAACTTGAAAAAAAATTAAGAGGGCCTAACCTCCACCCCCATTCCCCCTTTCACTCCAAAAAAAAAAAAACTTTTTTCAGCGTATAAAAATATATGTAAAAACTAAAAAAGGATTGCTCGCTTTTGCAAATGGATAACGCATATACACCAGCATATCGTGCAAACTGATAAAACTGAAGCAGATCTAGCATGATCATGAAGGGGGCAAACTTAATGTGGCGGCATTGTGAAGGCTGTGGAGATGCTAATTGCAGTATTACGACCTTACTAGGTTAGGTTTGCCCCAACTATAGGCAACACCAGAAGCATATTGGGGAAGAGAATTTTTTCATACAAAAAGAAGTCTGGTCACTCGTTTACACGTGCTTGTAGAGTAGACGTAAAAGTCAAGTTGCTGCTTTGGAAGTTGTAGATCTAAAAAATCTGGTTTTGACTACAGTAGTGTATATCCAAAAATCAGGTTTCAACTGTTCGGGTTTCACTAGCCTCGGAAGGTTTACTGTCATTGAAAAAGAGAGGGAAGAAAGAAAGAAACGTCTAAGAGAGAGAGAGAGATTTTGCGCTTATAAAAATAGGTGCATTTATCCACATTCAGTTAATGAACATTGATTTTTCTAAAGCAATCAAAGAAATGCTTAATTACGTTATCTGACCAAAGTTGATGTTCATTTAAAGGATAAACTTATTCGTTAGTTTTTCAGAACACCAAAGAGTAAAATAACCCTCAGGAACCAATGTAAGGGTCCAAGGCTGGATTAGCTATAGAGCAGAAGTAGCAAGTGCTACGGGCCCCGCGCTTCTGGGGGCGGCCCCGCGCCATGAGAAAAAAATTCAGAAACAAACTACTTTCCGTACTTTAACCCATTTAAATTTCTCTCTATCTTTCTCTTTTTATTTAGATTTAGCTTTTCTAAATGCTCAGGTAAATTAAAAATCTTATTTTTTCGATCGATTGCTTTCCAGAAATTTCCTCTGATTGATGTCTTAAAAACGCATTTGTCGTTGATCTTTCTTAGTGGAAGGAGAAAAAACTCCGTTGGGTCAGAAAAATTTCAAAACTGACCCAAAAATTAGAGTTTTAAGCAAAGTTTGGAGAACGGAAAATCGGGTTTTCTCTCAATGTTTTTTTTTTTTCTTTTTTCAAAATAAGGTCAATTTTAAGGTATCTTAGGAAATTTAAGGGAGTTAGGGTCCTAAAGCTTTCAGATATTCAAGCCATTAAAAAAAAAAAAAAAATGGTTGTTTCATAAGGAGAAGGGGTTCTTTCCTGAAATTGCGCTCAAAACTGAAGTTAATTTCAGGCTATCTTTGGGAGGAAAGGGTTTGAGGGTCAACCCATGGTGTAGCTGAAAACAAAATTTTAAGCTATGTGGGAAGATTAGAGAAAGGGATGAGGGTCTGAACTCCCCCAGAAACAATTCTGACAAGAGAGGGGAAAGGGTTACCATCCAGAAATTGTTCGAAAGTGGCTTTCTTCTTAAAGCTTTCGAAATTCGAGTCTTGAAAAGGTAATTATTAGTCATCCTTAAACTCTCTTTGGTTACTTAACTTCATGTCAATTTATCACACTAAAAATTTTCCGCCCGCGACACGAGCTCGTAGATCCGGCACTGTAAAAAACAGTGAGCAAAATTAATAGATCATGATAGAAGAAAAGAAAAAGATTCTGAGACTTCACACTTATGCTGAGCGAAATAAATGAATTGTTAAGAGAATATTATTTTTTTGATAAACTGAAATAATTATGTGCAGAAGAAAGACTAAATATCATTTTTAATTTTTTCCTCTGAGTGGGAGGGAACTAAAAAGCTGCCACCCATGCCCCGAACCTAACCCCTTTCTTATTCATCACCAAAGGTAGCCGAATTTTTTTTATTCGAACTTGAAATTTAGAAAAAATCAAGAAGAAAATTGTTTAACAAATCGAAAACCCGCTAAAACTGCTTTCTGGAACTTCAGCTTCGAAAAATTTCCATGGGTGTAATCCCGAGCCCGATCCCGCCCAATAACATCGTCTAATAAGGTGGCCTATACAAGTGCGTATTTTGGACTATAATTTCGAAAAATTTCAATGGAAATGTACCTCTCCCTCTCCAACATTGTTAACAATGGTCTGAAATGTACTTTTCAGACTTCAACTTCGAAAATTTTCCGGGTTGCTTCGGAGAGTGTATGAACCCCATCCCATAGCGAAACGTAACCCACGATGACCTACTATATATCACACTTTCACAACTTCACTTTCGAGAAATTTCCAGGAGATGGCTATCGCGAACTCCGCCCTAAAATCACCAAAGAAAGTAAAAAGATACCCTTTCAGAGTATATCATTTCGAGAATTTTTGCTTAAAATTGTGTTTTTAGATTAATAACAGATAATAAATTCAAAAATTTTCCAATGGGACCTCCTTGAACATCCCTCTTTCCTCTCCCTACAACATCATTAAGGATAATCTACAGTTTTATTTAAGACTTCAATTTTAAAAAACTGCCTGGAGAGTCGCTGTGAAACCAATTTTTTTCCTTTGATCTTATCTAAGATAGAATGCAATCGCGTTCTTTGACTTCAGTTTCTCCAAATAATGGCCTCCGAGTCTTCTCTTCTTAATATCATCCGGGGTCGTTAGAGTCAGGGCCGTCCCAAAGGGGGGGGGGGGAGGGGCGAGCGGGGCAATCGCCCCGGGCGCCACGAAATGAGGGGGCGCCACAAGGCGCCCCTCGTTTCGACGGAACACGACGACATTCAAATGAAATGAGGGGCGCCTTGCGGCGTCCCTCTTCGTATAAAATGCCATGATTGTATAAAATTAGAAGCGCCTTGCCGGCGCCCCCTCATTTTAGGTATCATAGATACGCAGCCATAGACATACAAAATAGAGAATCATAGCAATGATTCTCTATTTTGTCCTAGGGCACGAAAATATTCCTGTCTCTCAGTCTCCAAAACATTCGTTTCCTTTGCATCATTGAAACAGATACAATTTCTGCGAGAATAACTGTTTAAAATCCAACAGAAGGCACTTCTCATTTGTCTAGTTCTCACCAAAACTGCTTGAATTCTGCCCCTGCATGCAGTGACGTAACCAGAAAAAAGTTTTAAAGAAGCACATTGAAAAAACAAAAACAAAAATTTTTTTTTGTTGATCGGATTGAAGGTGTCTGGTCAAAATTTTGAAACTTTTAGTTTTAAAAACGCAGTTTGAGCCTTAAAACGCGATTATATGCCATCTTTATTGACGTTAGCGTAAGGGAAGGAGTTCAGAGACTTTCCGATCGATTTTTTAAAAATAGATTGAAATCAATTCCTTGTCCCCCTGCAAGTTTTCCAAATTGAAGTTTCAATAACGCAACTTTAGACAAACGTTGAAGATTTTATGGATAGGAGGATCTGGTGCATTTCCCAGGAAAATTGTTCAAAATTATGGTTAAAAAAAATTTAAGCAATGTTTTACTTTCAGGGGCAACCCAATTTAATTTTTGTAAGTGTTGTTTGAAAAACCCATTGCTTGTGATATTGAAGAAAGACGGCAAGGGGACCCTTGTTTTTTATATAATATTAAATATTATTAATTTTTATTAAATATTTTCTTAAACTCAAGTCTTAAAAGCAATTTGTAAGGCGATATTTTGTAATATTGTGGACAGTGGTTTTTCGAAATTAGAGCTCCGAAAACGCAATTCTGAGCGATTTTCGATGTTGTTGAGTATTTGTGGGCTTCTCCCTAAAACTTACAAATATTTGATGCAAAAGAATAACATCTTTGTTTATAACATATAAGAAAGCTGGTATTAAATTGGTAGAAGTAAAACCAAAAAACTCTTGACAAGCATCATTGGTTGAGTCCAGATCGAAATTTAATTTTGATGTAATTTACTTCGATAAATATTTGGATTTTTAACATTTCCATTTTTCGAGAAGTTTTTGCTGCATTAATGTATCACAAATATTAGAAACAGATTTATTGCTTGTGATTTAATTTGTGTTATTATGCATAGCTTTTTGATTGTTCTGTTTATTAATATGTAAAAAATTCAAGTACTTATGTATTATGCACTAATGTCATAAAGTAGTTTGATTTTTCTGTGTGTATAGGGGGGGGGGGAACCCAGTAAACTTTCGCCCCGGGCGCCGTCAGCTCTTTGAACGACCCTGATTAGAGTCGAGCAGGGCCTGATTAACGCATGGTCCGGCGGGTCCGCGGACCTGGGCACCACAAATTTCCGGGCACCAAAATGGCCTAGTCTAAATTCACTTGCTTCCTTTTTTTTTTCAAAAAAAAAAAAAAAAAAGCTTATTTTACTTTTTCTCAACTTTAAGGAAGAAGGGACTCAAAATTTTTTAAAAATCAACTCAAAAACTCATAAAGTTAAAAAAATTTCGCGTAAAGAACTCGTTGTTCCTTAGCTCTGGAATTTCAAAAAAATTACTCGGATGACATAGATGAACATTTTCCAGAAGAATTAACACATTTTCAAATTTTCGCAAACGTAACCCTTCTCCTGGAGAATGTTTTTAAAAGGATAAGATCACTAAACATTACACATACATTTCCGAATGTGGATTCATCCCTGCAGCTTCTTCTTACCTTGCGTATCAGCAGCTGTTCCAGTGAACGTTCCTTTTCAATTTTGAAAAGAATCAAAAATCATTTGAGAAGCTGCATTTCTCAGGATAATTTACAGGTGTTTTCCTTATTGACCATTGAAAATTCTGTGACATCAAACATAGATTTCGATTATTTGATCGACATATTTGCCTCTGTTAAAGCCAGAAAGAAGCCTTTTTAAAACTTGCTGTCAGAATTAGTAAGATTTTTTTTTTATTTTTCTTTTCAGTTTTAAGTTGTTTTTTAACTCTTTTTCGCCTTAAGAGGTATTTTTAACTGTGATTAGTTTGGTGACTATCAAGTGTTTGGTATTCAAATCCCATGTTTCCTTTTTCCAATGTAGTAATGTTCCTTTAAAATGTAGTTTCTAGTATGAAACATTCACTTTACAATTGTGCGGATTTTCTCATGGGGGAGGGACACCAAATTCTACTCAGGACCTGGGCACCAGTTTGGCTTGATCGGGCCCTAGAGTCGAGTTTTTAGAATTGAAATATCAAAAATTTTCCGGGGGTAAGCCCTCGAACCCCCCTCCCTTTATATCGTCCAAAAATTGCGTTTTTGCAATTAAAAGTTAAAAACGTGTGGCAACTTGAAGACGAGGGGCAATATAAGGGGATCATAACCATCGTAAAGCTCTAAAGGTATATTCATGCGTGTTATAAGTACATCTCCCGTCTCCATGAAGAAGTGCTATATTGTTTATTATATAATTCGAAAACGAGGGCTACTTGGAAACATTTGCTACGGGCCCCGCGCTGGCTTAATCCGGCCCTGTAAGGGTCATATTAATCAAATAGTTATTGATTTACATTTATTTACATATATGACACACACAACTCAGACCGCTCTTGGATAAAATTTCTGTGAACGCATCCTCGCCTGAAGGAAAGCACAAAATTTTTATAACTCTTTATTATTACCTTGCGTGTTCTTGCTGATTCTACCTACTACAAAATGAAGTATCCTATTTCCTCTTCAAGTTCATTTGCCATCTCTTGGTGACACAACTTTACCTTATGCTCGTATGTCTTGTACCAAATTAATTTTAAAAAAAATAAGAAGCTTCGTCCAGAACTAAGCGAGCATACTTTCTCGTACATCAATATCGACTTTCTAGTATCTGATCAATATTCTCAAAATTAGCTAAAATTGTAAATTATTTCGAACATGCTTCTTAACATTTTAAGCTGATTTCTAGAAATAAAACATGTCTTACCCATCTAAAGAAATAGATGCGTTAAAAATAAATAAATGAACAAATATATTAGTATCTTTGTTTAAAAGGTGCTTCTACTTTATTTAATACAAGTGGTATCCACACGGCTTTGTCCATAGTAGAAAATTAAAAGGTCATTTGGTTCGCCTGTATATTAATATACGTTTTGATAATTTACTCCTCCATGTTATGATAATTTAATTTTCCATGTTATGATAATTCGCTCGGTAAAATATTCTTAAGATTGGAATAGAAAAAGAACAAAATTGAATTTTCGAAAAATCGCTTCGAGGAGTTCACTGCTATGCTAAAGAATTGCAAAAAGAATTAAAAATAGTAAGCTCATTACATAAAATGCACCATATCAAAAAAAAAAAAGTGAGAAAATCATTTGTTTTCCCCTGTTGCCAAAAAATAGTTTAAAAAAATAAGAAATGTGTACTTTCAAAATTAAATAAACAATAAATATCAGAATTAAAAAAATAATTTTCATTATTAAAAAAAAGAAAATAAAAAGTAATAATTTGAATTCTGATATTTTGAATTCAAATTATGTGTTTCGCAATCACGAGTTGGTACAGGACCCTACTCATTAGAGTTATTGTTTCTAGAACAGCTTCTGTCGCCACAAGCCTGCCCCTCCTCCTTGGCGGTTACGTGTGTATAGTTGTGCGAGTGTGTGTGTGTAGGCGAGCATGAGTTCATGTGTAAGCTTGTGTGTGTGCGTAAACCTTTGTGTATGCACGTTGGCATGTATGTGTGTAAGTGTGTATTAGGGTGGGTCGAAAAACATTTATTTTCTAATCAATTTTTAGTAGCGCGGAAAACTTGCGCATTAGCAT
Organism: Uloborus diversus; assembly: GCF_026930045.1. Taxonomy (NCBI): domain Eukaryota; kingdom Metazoa; phylum Arthropoda; class Arachnida; order Araneae; family Uloboridae; genus Uloborus; species Uloborus diversus. The sequence goes on from NC_072732.1 coordinate 97,864,612, forward strand.
CCTAATGACGGGAAAAATAATTTTAAAAATTGAAATCGCCCAAAAGCCCTCAAGTTGAGAGAAAATTGAAAAATTCGGCAATTCTTAAAGATGTATATTCTTTTCAAAAAATAATTTGCTTCATTTCCAATAGTATAAAAAACACACTTTGTAGTTACTGAAATGTATAGAAAAAACTTGGGGGCACATTGTCGATCATTTAAATTCTCGCAGAAAGCCTTAAAAATACCATTTTTAAAGTAAAAGTTCTATTATTTCAAAAACTCTTAGCCTGACAAAAAGCTATAAAAATATACTATTAAGCCTCCGTTTTAATGTTTTACATACATTTCTCTTGTGCTGAAATGACTTGGGACTCACCACGTGCAGGACCGTCATTTCAATTTTTTCCGGGGGGGGGGGGGGAGGTCAAAGGATGCAAATTCAATGTAAATTTCAACCAAAGTCGTGGTGTGCAGGGGAGGGGGGCAATGACCCCTCCCCCAATCACGCAGGGCCCAATTACGTGGCGGTGGCAGCAAATCGAGTACCTCTCACTAAAGCCCTGAATCCTTCTCTTAAGTATCGACACGGGGAGTTGTCGGCTGTAAACACCGGCTGTTTTCCTATGTTTGCTATGATGAAATAGTGGTTTCTTAGTAACTCCTTGTTAATAAATGTTCCTAGATTCTTCGACACAACAAAAGTTTGAATGTACATTAACTTTTTTTTTTAATTTTTACTTGATAAGGAAACTAATGTTGATATTAAAGCATTTTAATGTGCAAGATGTTTTACAATAATTCTCGATCTTTTTGCGAAATATTTTTTTTTACTCTCGTTCCCGAAAGCATCGAAATGGGATATTTATGTTGAAAGAATAGATATTATGATTGTATTGATTATCAGAGTAGCATAAATAATTAATCATCCATTGATTAATCGCAGCAGATATACATTATTAACCAAAAAGTAGATTTTTTTTAAATCGTACAGACACAAAATTAAGCTGTATGTTACAAAGGTTTAAACTACTGATTCTTTGAATTTTAAATTAACATAACCAATGTATAAATATGAGAATTAAATTTCGTATTTGTACAGAATATAGGTTTTTATTATTAAACTGAAATGAAATTTCGAATTGAAAACAAAAGTAGTATTTAAAAGTAAAGCGACTTTCTTTTCATCCATAAAATTCATTGATTAAAACAAAAACTTTCTCTATTTATTTTAAGGATTGAATTCTTCTTTGAAAACTTATAATGATATTTAATCATTTACTTAAAATATAAATAATCGTCTTCAGCATTCAAGTTTCACTACACAAAGTGGATTTAAATAAAACTTCGAATGCGTAACGCAATGAAATGCAAAGTCAGCTCAGTCATTTCCAGCCGAGGACTGCAGTTTCGTGCTTAAAAGTTTCGTGCAGTCCTCGGCTAGAAATGACTGAGCTGGCGGTGTATTTCACGTATTTCTGCCTTAGCCCTGGCTATAGGGCGGTAACTTACTGAATATACCTGCCTTGCCTTCAAAATTCGAGTTGAACCGAACCATTGTTTCGGTCACTCGTCTGGTTTCCGCTAATTCTATATTAGTTACTAGTTTGTTTGGCACTCTTGGCTTCCTTAAGAGGTTTTCCATCTCCAGCTCAGTCACTTTCCTATGCCGGGCTGATGAGTGCTAATAAGCACGAAACTGCAGTCCTCGGCTGGAAATGACTGAGCTGGCGGTGTATTTCACGTATTTCTGCCTTAGCCCTGGCTATAGGGCGGTAACTTACTGAATAATAGTTGCTTGTTTCAAAATGTTGCTTTCGTTTCACTGGCATTTTTCCTGAATTCATTAAACAAGAATTCAGATTAAAGATATGAGATAAATAGAAACATCGACGATAAAGTTTTAAATATTAACTTCTCTGAAATTGAATTTTAAATTTTGGCCAAATCTATCGATATTGTTGAAGAAAAATAAATAAATAAATAAGGAACTGGCCATTTAATAAATGTGTGTTTACACGGAAAAGTTAGAGTTCATACTTTATGAAACACCACAAATAGCAAAAAAATCAGTCTCTCCTGCAGATCGGCCAAGCCCGTTGAACGTCAATTCTGCAAAAGTTTTTCTGCTAGCGTAATGTAAGTGCCGAGAAAACAACCTCTAAAATCGCCAGTCGCTATAACTGCTTGCTTATTTAAATATATTTATTTCTTTTAGTAAATCCTTTTCACACTGCATGTGGAAAGAATTTAACTGACCATAGTTACGTTTTGTACCAGAAAAGTAATTAATTATGTTCAATACGGATTCTCCAGTGTCTCACAGGTAGTATGATAGCCATCTGTTCAACTAGTTGAATAATCTAATCGTCTCGTGTGAAAGAGACCTTATTCACTGATTGATTAAAAAGTGCTTTGTTTTTCATGCAGAATAAGGCATTGAAAGCGATTTTATTTAAATCAAGAATTCTTATTGAGCTGTAAATATTATATCATATAGTCTTTATTTTTAATAATAAGGTATTTTTCGCTATCGTTGCAATAGTTAAGAAGTTAAACAGTTCGTTTCGTACGAAATAATCGCATCCTAATTATATTCTACTTAAAATCCAAGCAATGCAATGGAGAATGTTCGTTGAAGATTAGTTTATCATTTTGTTTATTTTATGCTTTAACGCTTATTTATTGGTTGGGGGGGGGGGATTTTTTGTATTAAAACTTTTAATTGTTAGAAATTGCTAAAATATAAATTCTAAAATATTCAAAGCAAAAAAAAAAGTAACGAAGACTCTCCTCCCCCCGCCCCCCCCCCCCCAAAAAAAAAAGATTTTCACAATCAAATGGGGCATAGAGAAGCAAAGGGATGTAATTGGACATTTTCAAGTTTTGAGAAAATAGGGTTTAAAGATAAGGTCCTAGGTAGGCTTTCGTTGAAATTTTTTCTAAATCTTGCTGTATAGCAGCACCTACCAGAGCTACTAGAACTCTTGCCCCAAGACAGAGGAGAGGTTCAACTACCATTTGTACTTGTATCTCCAAAATTTAAGTTTTGTAACATACACCCCTGTGCTTTTCACTGCCTCAAATGTCGTTTTGCCTTTGAAGCTCTCTTTCTCCTCAATTCAATTGGGACTCTTTTTTAAGCCAAATCTCGCAAAGTCCAGAGTTTTAACTACTTGAAATCGATCAGTCTTCGTTAGACTGAAAGAATATGCCTTGGAGAAAAGGTTTTTGAAAAACTATCTGTGAACACTGCAAAACTTTCATGTAAAACTACGGTTGTCCAATCACTACTAGGTAGCTGCATGAAACTGAAAAAAAAAAAAAAAAAAGTTTACAAAAGAGAGGAGGAACTGCATGGTGTTAAAAACTTTTAATCACGGAAATGTACTGTATTTCAGTGACTCTTTCTGCAAACAGCCATAAATAACCGATTTTTTTTTTTTTTTTTTTTTTTTTTTGCGATGTAACTTTATTTACCTTATTTTTAACAAATCGTCTTCTTAATAAATTTTCGTAGCAGAGTATTTCCCAACGTGGGGCTATATTTACAGGCGGGCAATTTGATTATTGTTAAGGGTGACGATTCGAAAATCTTGGCAAATTTATACTATGGAGGAGAATTTAATTTAAAAAAAAAACTGTTAGAATTTCTTAAGACTTTTCTGGGGAAAAATGACTAAAACGTTTAAGCTAAGCCACTAACCAGGAAACCACACGAATCGTGCAATAAATGGAAAAATTTTAATAAGCAGCAATCAAAATAACATATTGAGACAGATTTTTGACTCAAAAAGTATTTGCAATCGTCCTCCCATTTTCGAGATATGAAGTCTAGCGAGAAATTAAAGGAACTACACGATTTCACCGTCTGCGTATGGTATTAGGATATCCATCTGCAAAGCGTTTGAAGGATGTCTTCCATTGCTCGCCAAAACTTGCTCAATTTGGTGACTTTGCTTAAAATTTTGACAAACTTTAAAACCTCATATTTCGATTACTGGGACCTGAAGGCAAATAATTTATGCTTCCAGAAACATGTATTAGTATGCTCTTTTAATTTCTACTTATTTATTTTTTAATTATTACGCTAATTGGGTGTGCCCCCAATTTCGCCGTCACGAAATTTCCTTCCGCTCTGTCTTTCAGTTTCAATCATATGTTTTGTTATCTATTAAAGAAGGGGGGAGGGGTTAAATGTCGGAGAAACTGGGGGTAAACCCCGATATGGTATGGTTTCCTGGTAAGTAGCATTGCAGAAGAATAGACGAGATGAGTGAGGATATTGGAAATGCAACTTATTGAAAAGCTCTGAAAACAAGACAATTTCTGGTGAAATTGGATGAATCAATAATCAGAGAGGGCATATAAGTTGCGGGCATATAAGTGGATATTGGAAATGCAACTTATTGAAAAGCTCTGAAAACAAGACAATTTCTGGTGAAAATGGATGAATCAATAATCAGAGAGGGCATATCAATTACGTATTATTGATTAAAAAACTGAATTTAGCTGTGTGTAAATTATTAGAAAGGACTATAACCTCCAAAAAGGGGAGTAGAAGGTTTAAAATTTTAAGAGTCGGAGTCGGTCATTTTACCTCAAAAGCTTTGACTGTGCTTGTCTAGTCAGAGTTGGACTGATTTTGGGATGTCGGAGTCGGAGTCGCACGTGCTAAAATCCTGAGTCGGAGACGGATTCGGTCATTTTTCTCCGCAGCCCTGCTAAAAATTTTCTCTGTTATAAATGGAGCACTAAATTTAAGTTACAAAGTGTATCAATACAGATCAAGTGTCAAATGTGAACGTCCTTTCTAGTTATTTTGTGTAGAATGAAATCGTACGAGAATTACAACTTGGTAAATAAAATTCAGTTTTTTTTTCTTCCATACTGCTTCTAGAAAAAACTCAAAAAATTAATGCTTTTTCAAGAATTTTGGAGAAGCTGAAGACGTTATTTAAATTTTATTAAACTACCATCTCTAAATTGTATTTAGTTAATTACTTACGTCAACTTTAAAACAAAAATTTTCAAAAAAAAAAAAAGGTGAAATATTCTACTTTGCCAAGTTTGTAGTTACCTAGTTTTAGTACTCTGACTCAGGAAATGAAGACAATTGTGAGATTTTTACTTCACACTGAGGGTGGCTCTCAAAAGGGAACTGCTTTTAGTGTTTTTTACGCCACAAACTTGAAATGAAAAATCTGTTCACTGTCAATGGTAAGGCGTTTATGAGTTATTTAGCCGATACCCTTGTAAAACTAATTATATTTGATAATCAATTTCAAGGAACAAACAAAAGTGTTAGGTGGAAAAGCGAAGACCTTTGGATTGATTACCGTAACTGATATGAGTTGTAATATTAGACAAAAATTCACAACAAAAATTTTGAAAAGTTTCATTATCTTCAAAAACGTTTTACTGGTACCGCTATACTTGTTGTTGTCGATCATCTGAAAAGATTATCTACAGATTTTAACAAAATCTTATTTTCTCCTTAACGTTTATCTGGATGGAGATTAAGCGCCATAAAGGATTTTCTGTTTAATGAAAAAAGGAAATTTTCTGGATATAATTAAACGTGGAGTTATGAGTTGACTAAATTGAAACCTGACGTGAAATATCTGTGCGCAAGGGTCTTCCTAAATCGAAATAGATAATTTCTAGTAAGTAAAGTATTATAGAAAGTCATTCGTTCACTGTAAAAACGATTCAATAACGTTTCTGGAAAATAATGGGCAGTTGATGTGCCCAAGTTTTGCCAGTAACAAATCTTGCAAAAACCAGGAACGTTTTCAGCTGATATTCAGTAACCTTCCTGAAATTATCTCGGAAACCTCTTTAGAAATTCAGAAATCCTCCCGTTTATAGCCAGTCGTGTCTCTGGACATTTAGAGTAAACTTTGGTAGGTATAATATAATAGCTTGGTCCCTTCTGATTTATTAAAAAAGTTCCATGAGCAGTATTGCTACCATGGCCAATGCTAAGCCAGAATTGCAAGCAGGTATCGAGAATTTTACTCGCCTGCAACTCTTACAAAGCAGCGTAGTCCATACTTATTCGCTCCCTCTAGGAACTTAATCAGCATGGACGGTCCGTAAGCTATCTGGAGCCTTTTCAATTTTTAAATACGCAAAGTTAACCTTTAAACTGGGAGTTAAAATATTTTTTATACCAGTGAGAAGTGTGCATTCGTGCAACTTGTAGCAATTCAGGAAACTTTTTGACAATGATACTTGATTTTTCCATGAAGTGGATAAAAGCCATTGAAAGCCTGACACGTTGCACGGTAATACTCGGTAACGTTTCTGAATTATTTTAGTGTTCGAATTGTTTTGTATTTGAATTTTCCTCAATATTTTGCGAGTGATTATTTCTTAAAACCAGTCATTCAAGTCGCTTAAATGAATATTGCATTTTTAACAGCAAAAATCAGAGGATGGGGTTGGGGTGGGGGTGGGGAGAATAAGAGTTTTAAAATGCTTAGGTTGCGTATAACACAAACGTTTGGAAATATTTTAACAACAGATACAACTTTTTATACATGCTGAACGGCTTCTGGTAGTTGCCTTGTAAATGGTCATCTAAAAGGAAACTAATGTATTAATATGTAGAGCATCGTAATTATTAAGTAATGTCTGGTATCACTTTTTGCGAAAGGCTTCGATATTTCACACAAAAACTTGAATTTTGTTTGACTTTTAGAACGAAAAGATGATGTATTTCTGCAAGAAAAATGGTTTCTATTAGCTCAATGTTTGAAACACATTATTTAAAAAAAAAAAAAAAAAAAATATGCGTTACTATGAAATCGACTGACCGACCAATCTTCCAACTACTAAACAATAGTAAACTTTTGCTCGAAAATTAAAGAACCATTGATTCTTTAAGTGCTTATTTACGTCCAGAGCTAAAAGTCTAAACATGATGATTATGAGTACTATCTACTATAACCAGTTATATATATATATATATATATATATATATATATATATATATATATATATATATATATATATATATATATATATATATATATATATATATATATATATATATATATATATATTTATTTATTTATTTCAAAAAATATTTAATAGTTTCGTGAAAGCATACATTTTGGTAAGCTTAAAAATATAGTTGAGGTAAAAACTGAATTAAAAAGACTGTACGAAAAACTTAGAGCTATTTATTTTTTAAATTATTCAAAAAAAAAAAAAAAAAGAAAAAAATGCTGCATCGATAAACATAAACAATGCACATGCATTCAAATAATAAATATGCTAGAGCATTGTCTTTGTATGAAACTCTAGAAAATGCTTCGCATATAACTTCTGTTTGTTTAGACAACTACAAAAGGAGCACTTCTCAAAAGAAAGCTCTCCGGCGCTATCGCCGTTGTAAGGGCAAAAGGAAATTTTCCTTTTCTTTCTTTACTTCTTCTCCTTTTTTTGAAATTATTCCAAATAGAATGGAGGACCAAAATTCGCTTTTAAATTAAATCAAAAACCTTTTTCATCTATTTTTCTTTTTTTTTTATTCCGTCTCGTGGTAGGAGGGAAGGAAGTTGATGAAAGTGAAAACAAAAATTATGTTTTAAAACGCATCTAATCCGAGATGTTGGGAAGGGAGAGAGAGAAAAAAAAAGCGGTACAATCTTTAATGGAGACGGAGCAGCGATAGTAATGATAAAGAGGAGGAGGAGCCGTCGTAATAATAATGCGAAGATTTAGTTGCGTCCGTGTCACGTTCCTTCGTGAGTGCCATTGTCCGCGGCGGCCGCCTCACGCATCACGAGCTCCTCTGAAAGGAGTGGAGCCGCTTTTATCAATTACAGCCGCACCAGGTACTTTCTAACAGGTGAACCCGGGGCGCCTGTAATGACCTGTCAGCGGCACTCCGCGCAGAGCCCACAAATTTTCCATTAATATGCGAAATCTGTCACTTGCCACCAAATTAACTCTTGACACTTGCGCCCCGCTCCGCTTTTTGCCCCCCTCCGCCGGCGCCCCGAATGAGCACGCTCTCCGTGTTTACTTCACTTGTCTACACTTCGTCGCCTTTGCCCGTTCCGGCTTTCACAAAGCTGGTGTCACTTCTCTGTGTAGGCTTAGTGCTTTCCCGAGTGCATCGGAAATGCTCGCCCATTGACCACTCTGCAGCTCTCTCCCTCTCTGTGGAATCTGTGCCCGAAGAAGGCTATATGTTTTCCGAATCACGTGATTGCAGTGAAAATAAAGAACGATGCCTGTTGTGGCCGTGAGCTATGAGCCATGAATTGGCAAGCCGTTTTCGTCTATTGAGTTTGAAATTCGGTTTCAGAGGGCAAAACCTTTTTCATTTGTTTTTATTTTATTTATCGAGAAGCTAAACAACTTCTCATACATAGAGGACTGCTTACAAAATGCCTTGCCTCCGGAGACACCCATTAAAGATTTAAAACACAAGGTAATAAAATAATATGCAGGCCACTGGCGAGAATCGAACCCATGACCTGCGGCTTAGAAGATAAAGTTTCTACCGCAAACCCATGGAGGTCCCTAAAACCTTTTTAATTTCAGCTATATGAGATATGTCACTTCTAATAATAGTCACGTTTGAAGAATGAGAACGGACTGTTATTAAAAGAAACCATGTAGTTTGGTAAAACTGTATTAGAGTATGCTCTATGCAGGGGCGTGCATAGGAAGGGTGAGGGGGGGGGGAGAAGGGACACCTGTTGGCCCGAGCCTGAGCCTGTATGGACCCGAGATTTTTAAAAGGATGAGTGAAATATATGCAGGGACATAGGGGTAAACACTATGCGGGGGGGGGAGGCCGTAAAAGTTATTAGTGGCGGCCCCAAAATTTCTGTACACGCCCCTGGCTTTATGCTGCTCACTTTTTGTTTCCTTTCCATATACAAAAGGTGTGTATTTACTTGTATGAATCGAAAATTTTTCAACGGAGGGTTTAGTAAATGGACTTTCTATTTTAGATTATGTTTACTGGATTAAAGGGCTTTAATACCGTCACGCCCGTTTACAGCGAAGCTTTATATAGCAAACTTATGACTATAACGTAAAAGCTTCAATTCCCTTCCAAGTTTTAGTGTGTGTGATTTGTCACATAATGACACTTCTTATAACGAAATTACGGATGTAACGAAATTTCAACACCATACAATCTGGGGCACAGCGGACGATCCATTTTTTAAATTCATAAAAATGGAGGCTATTGATGGAGCTAAATTTCTGCATAAATGATGACAAAACCAGAGGTCATTACTTTAAGTTTTTCAAATCTCAAGCTAATCTTGCAAAAAAAAAAAAAAAAAAAAAAAGCAAAGAAAAAAAAATTAGCACTCCAATAAAATAGCATGCATTTGGACTAGTATGCCGAAAGCAGCTGTATATTGCAGTGGGGCCAGTAGTTTAAAGGTGCTTGATTTTCTTTTTCTTTTCTTTTTTTTTTATTTTTATTTTTTATTGCGGAACAATAAATTTCCTAAGCCCAGCATGCACCGTAAAAAAATTCCGAAACGTCACAGTATTTCCCGTTAACGTTCCGTTATTTCACGAGTTTCCACCATTTTCCTGTGAAAATCAAGTATGTTTGCGAAAAAGTTTCCTGAATTGCTATAGGTTGCACAAATGCTAACTTTTCACTGTTGCAAAAATGCTACCAGTTTCGAAACATATCAGCTTTTTTAATGAAGGGCTTCGCTATCAACGTAATTCCGGTCTTTCCAGATTGCCTGAGCCCTAAATGAGGGGAAAATGCAGTCTATGGATATTGTAGCGTTGCTAGAATTGCAGGTAAATAAGCTGTTAGATAGTTGCTTGCACCTCTGCATTAGCTTTGGGTTTTTCTGGGAAATCAGGAAAGTGCTAAGCTATTACTACAAGCATATATAAGTTTTCTTGGAAGTTTCCTGATTTATTCCAAAACCCAGACTGTTTTTTTTAAGGGATGGTTTCTGGATTCTCCACGGAGCTTCCAGGTTAATGTCAGGAAGGTTTCTGACCTTTAGCGGGAAACTTTCGTATTTTTTGTTAGGCGTTTTCCAGGCAGAATGTAGGCACATTAGCTGCTCCTTTTTTTCCCAGGATCATCTCTGAATGTTTTTCACAATATAATGGGCCCATAGCATGTTGCTAATTGTCATTTTTGTACTTGTATAAAATAATGCCAACTCAAAGGGAATCGCTGTTTAAGAAAGAGGGCGCTTACATCTTTTTCGTTTTTTGCTCGTGCCCCAACAAAACGAGTCCAAAATATGGAGCGTGTACGAAACACGATTGGCAAAATCAAAACAATGGCTGCAGTGGTATAGATGCGAAAAATTGCAAATAATTATTGCAGATGCTTATTTAGGGGGTAAAACAAAGCTATGTATCAATCCAAAAAGATATGGCTTAATGATGAAAAGTATCCAAGCAAAGAGGATTTTCATCTCCAAGTTCACACTACAAGGCTCTGGGGTTCCTCTTATTGTCGATTAAAATTATGCGATAAAACACTGCAAATAAGCAGTACACATTGGAAACACGTTTGGAACACTTTAATTCAGAAAAAGTGTTCCCAATATTGAATGTGAACTAAAAGTTGTTCAGAATGTGCACCGTTATAAAAATTGTACTGCAATGTGCATCGAATTTTACGATTGTGTACGACAGATACAAAAATAGTTTTCGGAGGGGCACGACCGTAGAATGAATAAAAAGGGATTTAAACCAAGGAATTGAACCTCCTCCTCATTCAATTTTTAATAACAAACTTTTCACGAGGTTCTTTTGAAATGCTTTTATTCACCTTAATGTTAATTACTGATTCTGTCAAAGTATTAATGGACGAATAGCGATAATATGTACCTTTGAATTCTAAATTCTAAATCAGTGGATTAAGTCAGTTAAATGTATTTTTTCACATTTAACTGACATTCAATTCAATTTTTAGTTAAATGTATTAGATCAATGTTACTCCTAATGGCAACAAAAATCATTTTATTCAAATATGCGTAATGTTTATTCAAAAAAAAAAAAAAATTGCATGAAGAATTTGATTTGGGAAATTTGGAAATAAGTTAAAGAATTTTTACTGGGATAGTTAAATTAATTTTATACCTTTGGGAGGAGCCGGTGCCCCCTGTGGACCCCCCTAAAACTAGATACTATGTCCCTTTAAGGATTATTGTCAAATTTAAACTTGGGAAAAAGTGGGGACACATTTGAGAACAGATTGATAACACATTTGGGCGCACCTGTAAAAACATTGCTTTCTTTCGTACAAATACAATTTCAACTGCTTTCTTTCAAATTACCAGGCAATAAAATCACTCAATATAATACTACTAGAAATTTTGTTGCAATTAATTGCTATCCGCTTGTGTCGCGAATGCTCTCAAAAATCTATATTACTGCGTGTAAAAAAAGTGCTCCAGAACGTGTTCTAAAAAGAGAGACACGTTCAGGGACGCACGAGGTTACATTTTTGGGAGGGAGAAAACTCTTAATTTGCCGAATGGAGCTCCACATTTTGCCGAACGATAATTTTGCCGAATCGTTAGACAAAATTTTCTGAAGAAGGAAGTTTTTGGGAGTTCACAGTGACCTAACATCAGGGCGCCCCTTTACACGTGTCAGTGTCCAAAATATGTTCTCAAATGCGTTCCTAAAGGTGATAAGAAGTGTGCTAAACCAAATAAGTGTTCTGAAAAGTGTTGTCACAAGTGTTTTGAAAACTGTTCCAACAAGTGTGCTTCAAAGTGTTCTAAAAAAGAGTTTTGTTTTATTGTTTCTGTACAAATATTAAAATTTTTAGATTTTAATATTCTTTTCGAGGGACAACCGGCGGACACAATTTGAAACGCTCTTTAAATTCTACGTTGGTCTGAGACGCCAATTTAAACTTTTGTTGTGTTATTACAATGATTTGTAGTAATTAAATTAATTAATACCCTTTTATTGATTAAAATATGTTTTGTAATGTTATTTCAAGCGGGGTAAATACCCTGTTGGAGTGGAGTAAGTCGTTGGATTGTCAAGGTATTGCGCCCTAATGTTGCAATTTTGGTTTTTTCATAACAGATAATTTATATCGTACTTGTTGGTAGTTTTATACAATATCTGAATCTACATTGAGAAAGGAAGGTGTTATCCCCCCCTTTTTTTTTAATGAACATAACATTAAAAATGTTTCTCCTTTGGTGGGGCGTGGTACCCCGACTTAGGGGCTGTCCACAAATGATGTCATGCTTTGAGGGGAGAAGGTGGTTAATGAAAGTGTGAGTTTGTAATAAGAGGGAAGGAGGGGGGGGGGTGACAAGAAGTGTGACATCACGCATATTTTGTAAGCATATGTTTATGAAAAGTAGCGCGACGTGTGTGACATAAGGGGGAAGGAGTAAAGGGAAATGTGACACAATTTGACAAAGGGGATTGGGATTAAAACGTTGAAGAAAAGTGTGACACCATTTATGGACAGTCCCTTACCTTATCAAAGAATCTGAAAAGACAGACAGAAATTTATGCAAATGTAAAAGTTTTAGAACCACAGTGGGCATTCATTAATTACATAAGGATGATTTTGGCAATTCGTGACACTCCCCCCCCCCCATGTAAGGTACGTAAGATTTTTCAAACCCCTCCCTCTATTTTTACGTAAGATTCCATTTTTTTTTTCAAAATAGTAAAATACTGAATCTTAGATCACTGGAATCGAAACCAAATTCACTGTAATGAATGAAACCTCTTTGTGTAAAGAAATATTTACATAAAAAGTTGAAATCTAGACTGAATGTTTTTTCGACATTTTTTTGTATATGATGCGATACTAATTAAAAATAAAACATGTCATACATAGTGGGATTCTTTTATTATATTTTACGTTATTCATTCTTTGTAAAACAAATAAAAAACAGCTCATCCTAATACGTTTTTTACCTTCCAGGCGCAAATGAAATATGATCCCTGTCAAACGAATCACTTGACCGCGCGATTTCTGATGTAAAACATCGACTTGGAAAATATTAGGTAAGAATTGGTTTGAACCCCCCCCCCCCCAAAGTAAGGGTATGTAAAGATTTTTTCAACCCCCCCTCCTCATCTGGACCTTTACGTAATTAATGAATGCACCCCCCCCCCCCCCTTAGCAACTATGGAGCACTTAAATCTTATTTTTATTTTTTAAAAAGCGTCTGGCTAATCTTTGATTCTTAACAATTTAATTTTCAACAACAAAAAAAAGTTATTTAAGTATTTATTTTGTTCTGTAATGCTTTTTCTTCACAACGAGAAGCAACCGGAAAAATTTCCTTGAAAAAACATCATTTATAGGAGAGAAAGAGAGACGGAGGGAAAAAAAAAACTAACTTGGCACAACATCTTCGAAACACTCCTCTTTCGTCTGCGGGTAATGTAACTGCCTCGTCGTATGCTACCGCAAAAAGCCATTAATAAATGTCGCGTCAGTTGCAGTGTTTCTGGGGAGCGTGGGACACGTGTAAAAGGGATATAGATTCCATAACTGTCTGTTGCAGCCCCCGACGATACTTCCTCCCTCCGTTTCGGGAACTGATCGCGGGAAGCTAAGATACTTTGACATTGTACCTTTCAGGGGAAGATGTTTCCCATAAATATTTGCACGATATCATGGCAGCGTGAAAACATCCAACTTATCAACAACAACAACAACAAAAAAAAAAAAGTTCGAAAAGTATTTAGAATTGATTTGTTTTCTCTGTATCTTTTGCGATTCAAACTGAGTGTTCTACAAACAACTGTATTACAGTCTACAGTAATAAGTTTGTGCCATATGCTCATTAATTTTGGGTTAGTTCGATTTTTTTAATATTTGACATAGAAAAAGAAAAAAAAAAAACTAGAAAACTCAGTGCTAGACTCTCCTGGAAAGGTTTTTCACATATTTATTTACATAAATCTATAAATAAGTAATAAATAAAAGTTGGCAATATTCTAGATCGCTCATTACATTATTCAATAATTCATGAGTTACTGCGTTTAAGCTCGTTTTGAGATTGTTGGATATAATCTTCCCCCATTCTAATATATTATACAATATTATAAACTAGTGGCGCCCCGCACGGCTTTGTGAAAATCGGCCGAACGGTCTAGCGCTATGCGCGTCACAGAGATCCTGACAGAGAGATATCCAGAGAGACTTTCAGCTTCATTATTAGTAAAGATGATAGAAGTCTTGTGATGTTATGGAGTCTATATATTTAACAGGGAAATGGAAAAAATGGATAGAATTTTATTTTTTTGCTGCAAAGTTGCTCTACTTTTAATAAAAGGTATTTTGCATGCCATTTCTAACAAGGCTCAAAGCAGCGGCGAACACAGACCAAATCATTTCGGGGGGGGGGGGGGTGCTGAGTTGAGGCTGCTTGAGAGGGGGAGGGATCCTTATAAAATGTAGCTAAAAAAAATCAACGTTTCAAATTTCTGATATCAATGCTAATTTAAGAGGACAAAAATACAACATTAATTTTTTTTTTCATCATTTTAATAATTGTTGAGAAGTAAAGCGTTTTGGTGGGGGAAAAAATGACAAAATCAAAATTCGGAAATATTTCTTCATTGAAGGAGATGTTCATGAAACATGTGCATGCAATATTTTGGCCAATTTGTGCTTTAATAACATTGATTTTTTGATTTATTTTACTATTGTTACTAATATTGGGTTTCAATTACATTGTTGAAATTTGTTTAACAGAATTAGATGAATAAGCAAACATTTATAGGTGTTTCTAAAGCATACGTTTCCAATAAAAATGAACAAATAGCAGGTCAATTTAAAACGAACCTAACGGTACATTGGAGGGTTATGCAGCGTATATCTTTTGATTTTTTCAGAAAATAGTCAACACCCTCTGTTTTTTAATTTCATATTTCATTTGAATGATTTAAAAAAAAAACAAAAAAACTAGAGCATAAAATTATAATAATAATAACAAGGTGGGTGCGCCAACTAAGGTCATGTGGACCAACAAGGCCAATGATCATAATGCCTTATCAGCAGGCGAAAGGAAAAGATTCTTTTCAAAATTGCATAATCTTATTAAACAGTGTATTTGTTTCTTCATGGATCATTGTACAAAACTTGTTCATTGTTCTAGAAAGCCTCAGTTGACGAGTTCAAAATGTTGCTGTATAACTGTTTTTTTCCTGTGATTTAATAACCCTGTAGAAAAGTAGGCTAACCCAAGAAGTTCGTGATTGGCATTATTAGGACTTCGGTGTCCTTATTAATTCACCGAAGGTTTGAGTACACTGTCAGAACTACGGGTGCCTCTGGAAAGCTATTTGACTCCGTGGGGTGAAAACACGGTGCCTCAGGCTGCAATGTAGGCTAGGAATTGTGAACAAGGTGAATGACGCTAATAAATGTGAAGACAGACCTCCTAAACACAAGGGTGACATGTTAGCGCATGCGCTCTGATATCGTTCAACCACAATCAATGGCGGACGAAGTAACAACGTAGATGCACTTCCACATTGAATGAAGGACGAAATTGGATTAAAACTAATGGTTTCTGCAATTCACTCTTCAAAATTTCGCGTAAGTACAGGCATTTGATCATAGTGTAGCTTTGAAGGCTTCCGCACATATTTAAAAGTGTTTCAAAGTACTTTGATTCTTCAGTTTGCCGTTATATACATTTGTCATTTCTAACATGCATACATTTTACCTAAAAATAGCTACCAGCACTGGATAATTAACATTTAATAATCAAAACGCTTAAATTAGATCGTATTTGAAAAGTTGATTCAACTATTAATTTTGAATATGTGGTTTTACTTGCTTGTATATTGTCAGGTATCTTGTGGATTTTTAACTATAAGAGATTTATTGTTAACAACGTGATGCAATCGGCAAGTGAACGGAAATTCTAACGGTGCTGCGTATAAACGAAACAGATGAGCACAAAAAAGAAATTCCTTCTCCGTCTCGTTTTTTTTATTTATCATCTCATGTCAGCGTTATTGCTTGAAGCGAATGACAGAGCTTTTTTCATCACTCTAGTAATAGTAAGAATGAATTGATCGTTAGAATTTGTTTTAGCTTTTAATTTGTCAAAAGACTTCACGTTGAAAAAAAGTGCTTATTTATATTCTATACGGAAATTGAAATGTCGAATCCTATATGTACATGTTAATATGTTACGCTTGATTAAAATTTTGAACGTTTATGAAACGATTTTATTTTTCCGTGATTGCAATATTATTGAGCATTAATTGTTCGTGTAAACGATTTACAAATAATACCTACGCTCATCAATTTTGGTATGATCGTGCTGCAGTAAATGTCAATAACATATTAAAATTACTGAGCAATACAAGTGGATGAACAATAATTAGTGCACGAACAGACAAATTAAAGTCATGAACATTTCTAAACTATGTTTGAAAGTTGAAATGTTATCAAATGCCTTAAAATACTAGTTTTTATCATTTTCAGAACTATTCAACGTGGAAAATGTACCAAGACTTAGTTTTTTATAACTCAAAACAATAAACGTACACAATTGTATCCAAAAATGCTCACAGCACCGTGGGGCGGGGTCAGCGACAGGAAACAAAGGGTGCCAATTTTTCTGCTATTGGGTTCCATTTTTCACCGCGGTGCACGCTGGGTTATGGTGCCAGTTTTTCACCCGCGTTAAGGATGCAATTTCAGCACCGTATATTAGGGTGCCGCTGGTGAACAAACTTTTCACCCTTGAAAGGTGCCAAATGCAAACTGTAGTTTTAACAGTGTAGAGAATATGATCCTGTGCTGCATATGCTGCACATTTGAAAATAAACCCTGGAAATAATGAATTTTCAATAGCCCGAATATGAAGACTCAGCTTTCTCTTTTCCATTGAAGTAAGTACACTGTAAAAAATCTTGGAAAACTTTTTGTTTATTACGAAAAGCTTTTTTTGTATATTCAGACTCCTAACGCCATCAGCAGTTTTCTGCTCTTTATCTACCTTTCCCGTTAAACAACAAAGTAAGTGTTGACGCCTGCGCAGCTCACACGGCAATTGTAGTCCCGCACCAAATCCAAACTGAAACTCGATGAAAGCAAAGAATCTTATTGCACAAGAAAAAAATTCGGTAATTTTTTTTGTTTGAGAGAAAATTTCTCTGGAAAACTAAATCCTCCCGTCAAATGCATTTTTCTGATCTAAAGCAATAAGTTGTTCTTCTCTCTAGAAAAGTAAGAGGAAGTGCTAACGCTCACCAAGTAACGCTCACCAAGGCCATTAGTAGAATTTTTGTTCCTCGCATGAATGCACTGAAAGATAATTTTAAAGTCTTATATTTTTTTGCTAATTTATCGTCATAAGATTGAAGCTGAAGTTATGTAATGGTTTTTACTTACTTTTAAATGCGAAGTGCGACTTCTCGACGCATGCTCGTGGAAGGAATACAAACTGAAATCGAAACCAAATACTGTGTGTTTTCATTCTCTTGTAAACAGTGAAGCTAGATTGTATGAAGAAAAAAAACCATCTCTTGTAACGAGGAACATAATGCTTCAGTGTTATCTAAATGCTGATATCTCTTTAAATATTTGCATTAGCGAACCGCTATAATTAGTTAAGTTTGTATGAATTTCTGTAACAAATAGATTCTTATTAAAAGTGTCTTCATTTTTTTCGTTTTACGAGCCTCAAATTTTATCAAAAAAAAAAAAAAAAAAAAGCTTAATAAAAGAAATTATTTTGTATTTTTACACGATATTAAAATATTTGATTTATAATTTTCTAGAGGACCGTCCCGATCTAGTTCGGATTAAAAAAGAACTATTTATGTTAAATGAATATTATTAAAGTAATATTTAATTTGAAAATTTATAGTCAGCAATATTTTTTTCTTTCGCTTTTATGAGGTTTCAAACAAATTGATTAACCTCATTTTCAGATCAAGAGAGACCAACATATAATTCCCACTGAACAATACAATCTCCCCAATGTAACGTTGCACGTATCGCATGCCGCGTATCCTATAGTTGTACGTTTGATGATGATAATGGAATAAGAAATTTTTATTGGGTATTGTAATCATTTAAATTGGAAATAGAAAATATAAGGGGACCATGAGGATGCAAGGATTATGAGTCAACTGATATGCTGCTGGTGCTGTAAGAACAATACTCGAAATTATTCCGTGGTGGATTTCATTGGGCTTGAATTCCATTGAACAGATTAGACAAATTAAAGCTGCGCAATATAACTATTAGGATATCGCTTTTAATTTTAGAAGCATGAAGAGAAGTCCAGAGGAGTACCCTTTTAAAGAAATTCTCCGAATTTCCCCTTTTTTCTTGTTAAAAATGTGGAGTCTTTCAGGAGGAAATATTCAAAGTAGTTTAAGTGTGAAATGGTCAATTTTTATACCTCTAGTTAAAGTCCTTGCAGTTGCGTGAAAAAAAACATCGCAGAAGCCTGTTGGTTGATTTTTTATAGTGTTGAATTTATTATTATTTTTTTCTTTTCAGTTCCACCGGGTGTGCCGATCAACATTCATTTATACGTTAATGATTTATCATGTACCAATCATGTTTTAATATAATTTTTTCGTTGATTCTCTGCGGCCCACAGTGGGGCGAAAACGCCAAAAAGCGCTTAAAAGTGTTTTTAAACCTATCTCGCTTGTTTGTTTACACAGGCATGTTATAATAGATTTTTCTCGATTTGCTTGGGCTCACGGTCCAAAGTTCGCAGGTTTACGCAGCTAATTCCTTTTCAGGGTCTTTCTACAGACCATTTATGACTAATTAATATTAATTTCTAAGAGGACATAACAGGACATTTTTTGTATAGTGTTTTTTTTAAAAAAAAACCTTGATTCCCAAGTTTTCGGTGCTGATCAAAACTGATTTTCGGTTTGAGAATTCGATGACTCATTTTTTCGTCCTATTACTATCGTTGGACACTAGAGAAATTAAATATACCTTCCTTTAATAGGAAAAAAATTTTTATAGACTGCTTAAAAGCAATTTTTGTAAATTCCCGCACTCATGGTTCTTCAACTTTCTAAAGGCTCCCTTCAACTTTGTAGTGACGAAGGGCTCTAAAATTCCAGTTCTGATTGCCTAAGAGGTAGGCCTGTGCAAATTTATTAATCCTCAATTGATTTAATGCAGGAAAGAAAAAAAAAACCATTTATAAGCGCTTTTTGGCGTTTTCGCCCCACTGCGCGGCGGTGGCACACAAAAGTCCCCTGTTGAGTGTCCGCTTCATTCACAAATTTTGCCTTCAATTTTTATATCGCTTGACATTGAACGACAATCATAGTATTTCTGCTGACGCTCTCCTTGCAATGTGTCGTCAAAGAGATCTTTTTCAAATGCTTGCCATAAAGCAATAAGATTTAAAAGTTGACATAAAAGTTAAAATAATTGTAAACAATTATCTGAGTTTAGGAGTGGAGTCAGAAAATTACATGTATAAACTAAGATTAGTTTCCAAGATATGTCGACGGTCTATAAAACCGCGGCTATCATATGCCTCCTTTTTTTTTTTGTTTGCAATTTCATTCTGATATGATATTTGTTAGCTATATTAGTTTATTATATCGTTTTTAAATGCTTAAATACGGTCATCATGAAGAATAATTCCGCAAAAAAAAAAAAAAAAAAAAAAAAATAATAATTTTTTCCTTTTTGTCAAATTTTTTCCTATCCACTGTTTTTTGTTCGTTGTTGTTTTAACTTTTTAACTTTGAAAGTATGGTAATTATGTGCAATTACTCATTCAGTTAATAATTTTCTAAACTAAATAAACTTAATTAAATGCATGCAAAATTACAACTTTCTGAAACACGAATTTATATCATCTATCTACAGCACTTGAATTTAAAGAAATTATTTCCGAAGCGAATCGAGTTACTTCATTTAATCAAATTTTACAGTAAACATTATGTCAGTCTAATGTTTCGCAATGTCCTAGGCTATTAGGCTGCTACAAACCCGATCTTCTGAAGCCTCAAATACATGAAAGAGCTTTGGCGGTTCTCCCGCTGACATCGTGATATTTTTATCTTTCACATGTGCCTATCCCTCAGGCTTCAGTTTAAAGGAATCTTTTTAACCATTCTGAGATTGAGAATGCAGAGCAATTGGGGGTCGTTATTACGTATATAAGAACAAAACAGTACGAAACATAAACTGGTAACGAGAAAAACTTATTAGTTTTAAACAATAGCATAAAGACATATATGCATAATTTATAGCCTATGTCACTCAGTAAGAATGCACCTTTCACATAGTGAAGGAATTTTTCAAATAGTTGCAATGGTTCCGGAGATTACCTCGAACATATAAGCCCCAAAAAAATTCAACTCTCTCTCTTTATAATATTAGTATATATATGATACTTTGATTTATAATTTATATTATACATGAAATATTATTTATCTCAGCAGAGCTTCATTAGTACGACTTATTTTAGTTGCAGTGTACCTTTTTACTACTTGTTTGCATAAATTAAAAAAATATTAGGTACGTCCCAAGCATCAATCATACATTTTCCGTAACAAGAAACCTGATTTTAAGCTAAGTGAAATTTTCCCTGAAATAAAATATAAGATTGATAACTTTTTTTTTATATATAACTTAAATTTCACTTAATTTACTCTTTAAGTTCGTAGAATTTAACACTCTGATGTCAAATGTTTTTTAAGATGTAGACATAGTAGTGCTGATATGTAAGTTTTCTTTTCATATTCCTTGCCGCCCTTGTTTTCAAATTTAATTTTAATGAATTGAAAATTGACTTTTGTTTTATTGTTAATCACGCTGTCATTAGAATTTCTATAGTTAAATATTAAGTTTAATATTGAATAAAGCTTAACTGGTAATGTTAACGGTATTAGCTTCAATTGGTTCCTTCAGCATTCATCATGAAATCCTCCCCCCCCCCCTTCGATTTGACATTTGCAAATTTAAATCGTACAAGATGTTACAAAATGCAAAAAAAAAAAAAAAAAAAAAAAAAAAAAAAGAAGAAGAAGAAGAAAATGAATTTTATAATTGTAAGTATAATTGTTGTTGCTGTTTGATGTAAAAGAACCGATTAAAATTCTTATAGTACATAAAATAATAATCCAGATGTAAAATAAAATCCCAGAAAAAGGATTCCGAAACGTTCAAAAATGTTTTCGAAAATTACAAAGAGGATTCCGTAATAATCAGAAACGTTTTTTAAAATTTCATGAACCGCAGCTGCACAATATATTCAGAAACGTTTTTGAAATTTACAGAAAGAATATTCCTAAATACTCGGAAATATTTCTAGAAATTACAGTAAGAGGATTCCGAAATACTCAGAAAAGTTTCTGAAAACTAAGGTAAGAGGATTCCGAAATACTCAGAAACGTTTTTGAAAATTTCATGAACCACAGCTGCCCGATATACTCAGAAACGTTTCCGGATTTTTTAACAGTGCATGTATGGAATTAACGCTTTTGAGTTTATCAAATGTGGTTGAAAATGTTTTATATTGACACTAAATAATTTTTCGTTTTTTTCTTCAAATGATTTGATAGTACTTTTGACATTTTTTTTTTAAAAATCAGAGTTCGCCTTATTACACTGTAAAAAACCTCGGAAAACTCTCTGAATGTACAAAAAAGTTTTCCGTAATACACAGATTCGTACGCCCTCCGCAGTTTTCTCCTATAATCAAAAACCTTTCCCATTTAGCAAGAAAGTAAGAGTCGACGCATGCGCAGCTCACACGGCAATTTTATAGTCCAGCAGCAAATCAAAACTGAAACTTTCGAAAGCACGCAATGAAAACAAGTGCTGACTCATGTATGCGAAGTAACACTCATCAAGGGGATTAGTAGAAGTTTTGTTCCTCGCATGAATTCACTGAAGATAATTTTAAAGTCTTATATTTTCTTGCTTATGTATCGTCATGAGATTGAATTTGAAGCTATGTCACTTATTTTTAAGTACGAAGTGCAAATTCTCGACGCATGCTCGTGGAAGGAATACAAACTGAAATTAAAAACCAAATAACTGCCGAGAGGACGCCATGTAAATTCATTGCGTCGCATAACTTGTGTAGGTAATTTACTTTTTTCTTGGATACTTTTCTTCTTTCTACCAAATGGGTAATTTTTGTTGGCAGAATTTTATTCTGTCATAAAAATCACCTTTTTGGTGACCAAAGCCTGCAAAAGACCACCACCGACGAATAGGTAAGTCGCTTTGCAACTCTATTACTTTAAAGAGATTTAGTTCATATAAATCTCGTTAAAAAAAACTATTTCCTTCAGTATCATTTTTTCGTTGTGAACTATTGCAATTTGAAAATATTTTACATTACATAGAACACATATTTAAAGTGCAAGTGTGTCTAGTTTTATTCTGTAAAATTTATGAATTGAAGATTATAAAAAACTTTAAATAAGTGTTATTGTGTACTTTGTTTTTATGTGTCAATCTCAGTTAATATTTGGCTGAACATTTATGTATCAAGCATTATGAATTAAATGTTATAATATGCAAATTGTCAGGTTTGATAGTTCGTCTTTAAGGTTGCATGTTTTCATTCTCTTGTAAACAGTGTAGCTAGATTGTATGAAGTAAAAAAAAAAAACTATCTCTTGTAATTAGGAACATAGTGCTTCAGTATTATATAAATGACGATATCTCTTTAAATATTTGCATTAGCGAAACGCTTTAAATTAGTTAAATGTGTATTAATTTCTTTAACAAATAGATACATATATGTATTTAAAAGTGTCTTCATTTTTTTCGTTTTACGAGCCTCAATTTTACCAGAAGCAAAAAAAAAAAAAAAAAAAAAAAAAAAGAAAAAAAAAAAAAAAGACTTAATAAAATAATTTTGTATTTTTACACCATATTAAAGTATTTGACTTATAATTTATATGATACTTTGATTTATAATGTATATGATGTTGCTTTTTCAAGGGGGGGGGGCGCTTCATAGCATTTTATGGGTGCACCATCACTCTTATGGTGGGGGAGGGGGGGATTCTCGTATATATGAAATGGAATAATCATGTAATAGAGTTCAATGTTTTAATAAATAAAATATATAATGCATTTTGCGCACACTGTAAAAATAAAATCAGTAACCTATTTTGAATAAGTATTTATATTTGTGATGAGCTGGAAAAGGGCAAGAACAGAAGAATCAACCCGAATGATTTCAGCAGGGGGACTTGGTGTCATATTTAAATTCATCAATTTCTCTGTTGGTACTTTTCGGTACACTTTGTTCGTCAGAGAAATTGACTTGAGGTGAACGAATTCCGGAACGCGAAGGGTAGGTAAGTCCTGTCAAATTTTATCCGAAGATAAAAGCTATCAAGTTTGATACAAGATATATTTTTAAGTTCTGCATTAAAAATACAATATGTTGATAGTTTTGTCTTGAAAATATTGAGAGAAAAACTGAAGTTTAAGATGGTTTAACAAACAATCCCCACTTTTCAGAAGGTACCCCCACTCCAATTCCCCGACGATTTTGTGATTAGGAATGAAACTACTAGATTATTTCATAAATTTTCAAAAATTTATAACTGTGTAGATGTTATGCTGTTAACCATGCTATTTGTCATTAGAAATTCAAAAAAAAAAAAAAAAAAAAAAAAAATCCACGAATGATTCTAAAATTGCTTGTATTATTGCTCTTAGATATGAAAGAATTGAAACTGATAAGGTATGCAATACTATAATAAAGAATTATATTTTAGAAAAAATCACGGAAAAAGGATTCCGAAATTCTCGGAAACGTTTTTGAAAATTGTTTGGAGAATTCCGAAATACTCGGAAACGTTTTCGAAACTTTCATGAACCACAGCTGCAGAGAATACTCAGAAACTTTTCTGGAAATTACGGAAAAAGGATTCCGAAATACTCAGAAACGTTTCTGGACATTACAGAAAGAGGATTCCGAAATACTCAGAAACGTTTCTGAAAATTACAGAAAGAGGATTCCGAAATACTCAGAAACGTTTTTGAAACTTTCATGAACCACAGCTGCACGATATACTCAGAAACGTTTCCGGATTTTTTTTTACAGTGTAGGGTCCTCTGTTCCTAATGAGGCAAATTCATCATTTTTTTTAAACTGCTGGATAGACAAAATCAAACTTAATTTTTCACCTGGAAGGATTTTTTTCTTATTTGTTATGAGTCATTTGATGAATGCACAAAAATTGGATCCAATTGAATAATAAATGAGCAAGATATTAGGCTATGAACTTTAGGTTTGCATTATTTGCTGCACTTACCTTAATAATAAATATGGCACAGCAATATCTTATTAACTTAGGTGTCTATTTTTCCAATTTAATTTCAATCATCTATTTTTTATTACGTATTATAAGTTGGCATCCATGTTTATGATGGAATGTGCATTTATATGCGGGCTCCGATCAAGACAAAATGATGCCCTTGTCTTGTTAAAATTTGATGCGCCTATCACAAGAAAAGCCGCACATTTTTAAAGTATTTGTTTCCAAATAAAGGGTACAACGAAAGAAATTTACCGCATTTTAGAGCCTCTGAAATTGTGTGGTTCCCTGGGACTCTCACGGACCTACAGGACCGTGCGTTAATCAAGTTCTCTCTACATGGATTTAATGTCAGAAAAATAAAATACCTTATTTCTTATTTTCTACATTTTAATTTATGTCATACTCATCATCTTCCCTCTTAAATGTTATTTTTTAATTATTGCCCACTTTTGCGAATCACTGATTACCAGGATAAATGTTTAGTTTGAAAAAATAAAGTTCCAACTTTTTTCAATAACTTCGGACATTACGTAACATCAATTGCATCTTGTCAAACTTCGTAAAGAATTAGTTTCCGCAAAAGAAATAAATAATCGGACGCTGTTCGGCAGCAGCAAACTCGAAACAAAGAAAAGTTCTCCGGCTGCGCATGGAAGAGGTTCGGAGAGAAAAAACGCAACAAAAGCTACGCAGAGAGAAAGAAGTTGGAGGCAAAAGCTTTCTAGCAGCGAATCTGTAGCTGACTGCCATTGTCCACCGCATTGCATCGTCCCTCATTGGAAGTCGAAACAGTATCCGAGTCCCCATCCAATGAAACGGTGAGCACCGCTTATGACGTCGAAGAAAGCCGCCCAATGAGAGTCGGAAGGGCGTAAACCGTAGCGATCCGTAGCGGGAATCTTCGAGTGATTTCGAATGAGAGAAGGATGCGGGAAGACATGACACACGGAAAACGTTTTCTCTGCTCCAAAAGCAGATAGATTGGGCACTTCGGACTGTGTTGCAGCTGTCTGGTATTGTTGAAAACTCTCTGCCTGGAGAGGAGAGAGATTAGACAGCTCGGAATTTGTTGTTGCTGTTCGGAATTGTATACTTTTCGCGCTTTGTTGCTGCTGTCCGGTACTGGTGAAAAGTATTTTTCTCAGCTTGTAGATTGGACATTTCGGACTTAGTTGCTGTTGTCCGGAATTGGACAGTTTGAACTTTGCTGCTGCTGTCCGTCATTGTTGAAAATTCTCTCTCTGCCTGTAGATTAGACATTTAGGACTTAGTTGCAGTTGTCCGAAATTGTTGGAGAACTCTCTCTCTCTCTCTCTGAGTGGAGAGGAGACGGATCGGAGATAGTTGCTGCTGATCTGGGAGTATAGTTGGTGCCGACCCTGGATCCCCAGGCGGTGACGGAGAGTGCAGGCGTCCCGCGTGGTGCGGAGCCACGCCCTCCCCCGCCCGGGCGGGGCGCAGCAGACGTCAGGCCCGCGCCTCGCTCCTCCGAGACCTGGCCGGTGCCCGGGGTGGCGCCCCTGCCCCCGGGTCCCCCGGCGGCCCCGGGCCTGCTCCTGCGGCCGGCCGAGCGCTACCAGCGCACGCCCAAGTGCGCCCGCTGCAGGAACCACGGGGTCGTGTCGGCGCTCAAGGGCCACAAGCGCTACTGCCGCTGGCGCGACTGCGTGTGCGCCAAGTGCACGCTGATCGCCGAGCGGCAGCGCGTCATGGCCGCCCAGGTCGCCCTGCGCCGCCAGCAGGCCCAGGAGGAGAACGAGGCGCGGGAGCTGGGCCTGCTCTACGGGTGTCACGAGGGCCTGCTCGCCATGCACCGGGCCGGCTTCACCTTCTCCGCCGCCATGGCGCACCTGCTGGGCAGGCAGAGGCCCCCCGCCGGATCGGAGGCCAACAGCCAGCAGCAGGCAGACTCCAACAACCCAGGTAAGAGCTTTCTCCCTTTACCAGCGAGACAAAAAGAATATAAGAGCACGTTGTTGCAAAAATTACGGATAAAGTACAATAAGACCTGTAAAGTTGATTTCCCTTGCGAGTTGAGGACACGTCTAACGTGACAGCTTTTGTCTGGAAAAGAATTAGTTCTATATCATATGCGTCAACCTCTATAAGTTGACACACGGTATACGACGACCACTAAATTACTACGCAGCAAGTGGCCAACTTGCACAGGTTTCGCTGTACTGGCATCCATGTTGGCAGGACTTTTACTGTAAAATTAAACTGCAGTTTAAATTTTATGGTAAAAAACCCCAAAATACTATGTTAGATTACGTTGATTGAGCGTAACAAGACACACGTGATGGAGTTCGAACCGGTCTTCTCATCGTTTGCAGGACGGCTCACTAACTCCTAAACTGAATGGGATGAGAGGAAAAGGCGAATTATGTGCTTTACACCGTAAAGTATGCCCAAAACCAAGGTGGGCCTGTTCTCAATTTGATCGTTGTCCGCCCCCCCCCTCCACTAGCGCAGCAGGAAATACCTTCTGGATTGTTTTTTTTTTAAATTAAAAATACCTTCTGAAGGGGGTTTTTTGATAAAAAAATTTTCTGAAGGTTTTTTTTTTTCTTTTTTTGATCCAAACAGCCCTTTTCCATAAGCATAAACTATTGTATTACAATTTTCATTTATGTTAATGCTTCTGGGGGGTGTTTTCATTTCCCCCTCCCCCCTCCTCTTCGCTGCTCCACTACCCACCTTAAAATTTATACTATTCCGGTTCCGAGCTTGATCCCTAGTTTCCAATTTGGATAACATGGCCTCCCGTCGGCCTTAAAAGCAATCGTTTACATTTTCCGTTATAATTTGCTATGAAATTTTCTCCGTGCTGTAAATGCTAAATTTTCCTGTAATATTTAGCCCTTAACATTTTCTTTAATTTTTCAACAGTGTATCTGTGTTGAAGCATTGTCGCTAACAGCGTTTATTCAAATATTCCATACACGCACCGTGAAATCCAAAATATGACTGAACTTCCGTGCTTCGTGATCAGGGGCGTGCATGGTAGGCGGGAAGGAGAAGGGACACCGGATGGCCCGACCCAAACCTAAAGGGAGCCCAAGATTTTAAAATTACGAGTGAAATACATGTAGGGATGTATGAAAATCAATAGGGAGGGAACCCGTAAAAGTCATTTGTGACAGGCCCTAAACTGTTTGTGCACGCTCCTAGTCGCGATTACCAACCTTACAAGACATTTCTAAAAATAAAACCTTTTTACTAAACGGTGTGCAAAAAGAACACACCGCTATAACACCTTACGAACAGCATACGTAACAGTATAAATGGCAGCTAACCAGGTTTTAATTTTTCACAAAAGATACTAGCAAGTCCTGTAGTCTTCGGTATCTATTTTCATACATAAATAGTCTGATAAATGGACAGTAAATGATTCATAAATGTGAAAATTTTCATAAAATGTAAAAGAAGAACAGGAGATGAGCTCAAATGCAAATTAAGTCCATAGCCAGATCATCCTGACAGTGGACATGGGGCACATTTCTATTTTAGGGCCCCCCTAGGGCCCGACTAAGATTTTTTAAGACACTGGGCACGAAATTCATTTTGTGCCACCCCCCCCCTCTTCCCGCCTTTTTTATATGTTGAAGCAATAAAATATTTCGAGCAATAAAATATTAATATTGTGTTTTTTACACAACCATACTAAATTTGGTGGTACCACAATGTAATACATACATTTAAAAAGTAGAAGAGATATAAATAGTAGTATACGATAAATATATATAAAATGTGGTTAAACTTTGCCCGTTGCAGTAAACCATAAATACCAAAATTATCTATGATATAACTTTTAATAGTAAATACAGACTAAATTTGGAGTGGTTTTCTAATTTGCAAAGATTTTTTAAGGGGAATTTTTATCAACAAACAGATTTTTTCCCTTGTTTTGGAATTTGCAAAACTATCAATGATATCATTGTACTCTAGATTCTGAGTGAAATCATTATTTATTTTTAATTAGCATGATAAATTAAGGGGTTTTTGGGCCCCCTGAAATCTAAAAGGAGGGGCCTCTGCCCCACATGCCCCTGCGGTAATTAGGCTCTGATTAAGTCCTGCAGCTAACTGAGCAACAACTCCACATTTCCACGTTACATATATTAGGGGTAGGGTGGCCCAAAGAGGGTAGGCATTCGTATGCCGGCCCATGGCCTGCAATCGGGGATGAATGGGTATGTCGTGTTTACCCGAACACCCCCGAGTTTCAACCAGTCCCAGCGCAGCAGCGGTAAAGAGGCATGGCGTAGCCAGGCTTAAAATTAAAAAAATGATACATTTCTAAAGAAAACTGAAGGTTTGTAACTTGTGATTAGTCGAAGACCAGTTTTTCTTTTTTTTTTTTGATTGTCTATAATATTACGTTATTCTGACACCATCCACCTATAAACTACGATGGTCATTCTGTTTGTAAAAACATGCTTTCGAACAAAGCGGGTAGGGCAAAGCAGGTGTGCTTGCTTTCTTTATATTGTTTGGCAAATATACTGACTTAGATTCTTAGATTTTCTTTTTAAATACGATAAGTATAATTTAATTTTTTTTATGGTGGCAATTAGGTAGTCTATTGATTTAATCAATTATTTCCTTATGTTTTATAAACAAATGTGCTGACTTATACTTTTCCGATTTAAATTGAAAATCTAGCTTTTTTTTACTTCCTTTTACAAAAAAGGAAGAATTGTATTCGCGAAAAAAATTTTCACTCAAAAATCCACCTTAATTTCCATTTTGCTCACCCCCGAATGAATGTTGAGTTTTTTTTTCCCCGATCCGACCACACGTGCATATATACCTAAGAACGTATAGACGCTCGAAATACCCATTTTGACGATTCCCGAGTTAAATACAACGAGTTTTCTCGTGACGTCTGTATGGACGTATGTAGGGGAAGGTTGCCGTCAACGAACTGATTCCATGACTAGACCGCGAAGATATTTCCCGTACCAGAATTTGTGCAGACGCGTAATCAGTTTTAGTACCTTCCTTTGTCTGAAAACAATCTACTGCAGAATCGTCAAGTAGCTAGAATTATTTAATCATATTGTTAATCGGTCAGAAAAGATTTCTACTATTGTCTTACTAATAATAATAGAGATTTTCAATTAGTTATAACATGCTTTGAATATCACTGATCAATTAAACGTGAACATTGACTTAAAAGAGTGCCTTTTCAAGTACAATTCCCATACTTCATGTTTCATCATGATTCGACACAGCAGTAACACCAATAAGAATATCGAAAATGACTCAGTTGCTATCAATGGACCACTAGGTGTTTCCACGAATGGACCATCTGACAAAGTGGTTCTTTCATAGAAAATCTCAAACGTTGTTGTAACTTCAAATCAATTACCTTTGAAAATTGCTCAATTGTTTTAAAATAAATATGACAATGAAAAAAATAATCTCAGTAATTCATGAAAATTCTTATACTTTATTATAATTTCAAAACATTTTTTTTTTTAAATAAAATTGATTAGATCATAACAATACAGTTTCAAATACTTTTGCTGTTCCAAAAAAAAAAATAAATAAATAAAATAAATAAATAAATAAAATAAATAAATAAATAAATAAATAAATAAAATCCAAAGTTAATAAAATATGGCCAGTGGACAAGTAAGAGTATGTAACGTGCTACTGTAGCTTATAAAAATGGTGGTATGGGCCTTAGCGAAGTCTGCCTACAATATAGAGTCCTGAAAACAACTTTAAACAGTCGCATGGAAAATAAAACCGGTTTGTTATTACCTTAGGCACTTATTAAAACTTTAGGAAATAAGCCCTCTGAAATAGGAATATGATTAGTGAATCATATTTTGAAATAGAGCAGAAGTCTTTGGAATTACTTCCGAAAAATTGGGGGAATTGACCTTTCAAGAGAAAGAGAAAAATAACATGTCCCACAGATTTAATTAAGACAAAAAGTCTGTTAGTACTGTATTCTTTGGTAGTTTGAGACTTAAGTTTCTGGTTTCAGTAATAAAATGGTCAAAAATGTTCTTTGACATTTTCGAGAGAAGTTCAATCTTGTTTCGAACAAAAATTTTAAAAATGGATTTAACAAAATTCTTAACAGTTCAAAAGAGGTAGAAAAGATATTAGAATAGAACAGTGTTGCACAGGTTGGGAAAATATCAAGTGGTGAACCTGATGTGAGGATAACAGTTGTGTGTTGTTTGAGTGCTGGTTTTTTTTTTTATGTTCCTCTTATCCAAAAAATAAATAAAAAATAAATCTATTTTTCTATCACTTATTGTTATTTGTAGTGTTTATTGATCACCTGTTATAAATATTTGTAAGTTACGGATTGATTTTTTAATTTGAGAATGTGGTCCATCGATGGAAACTTGATGGTCCATCCATAGCAACCGGTAGCCATGAATGGACCACATGCAAAAATATTTATTTTTAATTTTCATTCTTTATTGTGTATATTTATCATGGAAGTGAATATTATTTTTAAAAGAGAAATATACTGAGAAATTGTTCCTATAATTAACGTGAAATTAGAGTTGGATTTCTTTTCTAAAAAAATCAAAAACTGTTATGTGGTTCATTGACGGCAACCGTCCCCTATGTCTGTATCCGTATGTGCTGTACACTTTCAAAAAATATTTAAATAATGTTATTAGCTATATTTGTCGTACTCCCAATACAGCAGCCAGAATTACCTCCTACAGGAAGTTTTTTTGGTCAAAATAGACCTCACATGTTTACAGACTACTGTATTAGGATTGGCAAAGACGTTAAAACCAAGGCCTCTGAGGGAGGGAGGATTTTACCACAAAAGCTCTCCCTTCTCTCTCTGCGCCACTAATCAAACTTGGGGACAAGCCATTAATAGGCGATTATGTGTAATAAGAAAAAGTAAATACAAAAATTACTTCTGGATATCAACGAGAAAATTTACTCCTACTCCATTAAGGATACATTTAATGTGCACTTATAACATATTTCCGAATTTTTATCAAAAGACATTTTTGCAGTTTGGAGTCACCCCGGCGAAATCTCTTTTCTTTTTCTCTCTACATTTTTTTTCTTTTTGAATAGCTTGGTTCTGTACATCAACTGAGAGTTTTCATGAAGAGAGCAAAACATCTGTGTCTCGTTTCATTTCAATTGTTAATTATCTAATAAAGATCAGTTAAAGTGCGTTTTCCATTTGATCAAATCTGTCGACTTTTTATTTAAGCCGCAGTATAACGTAAATGATGGCGTGATTTATTTAAACAAACAGAAAACAATTCAATTCTACAATAAAATATATTTATTTATTTATTTATTATTATTTTTTGCTTCTGTTTTGGCAAACAGAAAAAAAAAATTAATTCTATAATAAAATGCATTTAATTTTTCTCCCTCTTCTATTTTGTATAAAATCAGGGTTGTTCTTTGACTCCAAAATTTACGACGCATTACCTGTGGAGCAGAAGCGGCGATTGGGACTGAAAATTAAGGGGGGGGGGGCAAAAAATATTACAACTAAAAGCCATACGATTTTTAGCAGCAGCAAAAAAAGGAAACAGAAAAAAAAAGTACAACATTTTGCTAAGGCTGGTTTTTAGAGTATATGAGTGGTAATTGATGAGAATTTAACAGTTTAACTCACGTTTTTCTTAAGATTTTGATAAATTATGCTCACAATAACTTTCCCCAAAGAAACAGTTAGACATGAATAAGACTTACATTATTTACCCCTAAGAATTTTGACATGTCACAAATGCTTGGTAATAATTTCACTAAGCATAAATCAAGCCATACTGGCTTGATTTATTTAAAAAATTGATTTATTAATATCTAATCAATGAATACCTAAACTAAAAGTTACTGCTTCTGCTAAATAATGTTTCGTAAACAGATATACAAAGTGAAACAAATAATTATGATCTGAAAATTTCGACATTTTTCCTTTTTTTTTATAATTTTTAGTTTCGGTTTCTATATTGAAAAATAAAATAAATAAATGAACCAAAAAAAAGTTGTGGCGGGGAGGGGACAAGGGGGAAGCCCCCCTTCCCAAATCGCCGCCACTGCTGTGGAGCAATATTGAGTTTTTTTCTTACTTGGGAAGAAAGACTAAGAGTAATATTTATCCAACATCTAAGATCGACAGAAAATATTTTGTATGAAAGCGTTTGATAATAGGGGATACCGGGGCTAGTATGTGAAGGGGTGAGTGTGCGAATGTTAAATATTTTTTTCGTTTTTGGTTTAACGGCTCAGAGTGAGCTGTCACGTAACCACGTAGATGCCTCGCTACTGTCAGAGGGTATTTTCAGTAAACCTGCCAAACCAAACGTGTTGCACAAGAGAAAGCTGTTTTTTCGCATTGTTACGTAATTTTTTTCATCCTTAGTTATTTTTTTATTAAACATATAATAGTAGACTAATTTACCAAAACTTATTAATGTTGAATAGCCCATGCTTCTACGCAACAAATAACGTCTTATTCGAATTATTTTATAAAACCATTTTTAAACCAGTGTAACTTGATTTCAATACGGCGAGTTGGGGCTGGTAGGCAAACTTTTTTTTGGGGTAAGTGTGCATATTTGCCCCAAATTAAGTTTTTTCAGTCGAAACATTAAACAATTGAAATTTAAATTCTGCAAATTGTCAATTTAATGAAATAATTGCATTAGTTACACTATTCTTGAGCTTATCATTTCTTATAGACATGCTTATACAATTGCCAACGTACATGCTCTTCTTTCCAGAAATGAGAAAATACAAAAGAAAAAGAGGTTCTGTTTAGAACTAGACGAGCCTACTTTCCGTATACCCAAACTACTTTCTAGTACCTGATCAATATTCTCAAAAATAGCTAAAATCGCAAATTTTTTCAAACATATTTTTAAAATACTTTAAGCTGATTCCTAGGAATAAAATATTCATCACTCATCTAAAAAAAATTGGATGCGTAAAACAAAAAGCAGCAACTTTAAAACAAAGCAGCTAATACACTTTTTTCCATTAAAAGAATCTTTAACAGCTTTCAAAACGAAAAAATAATAATAATTATTATTAATAAGTTCATAAAAATAAATACATCATATGAAAAAAAAAATCGTTTCTTTTTCCCCTGTTGCCAAAACCAATTTTTTAAATGAATTAATGCACTAACGAAAATAAATAAAAACAATAAAATGTCAACTTAAAGAAATAATTTTCATTGTCAAAAAAAAAAAAATCGTCTGCACATATCTTAATGTAGAAACATAAATGACTTCGAGTTAATTCGCCGAAAACTGAATACCTAAATTAAAACTTTAGCATAAAAATAAAAACAAGTCAAATAAACAATAATTATTTCACAGTCAAAACCATAGCTGCGGAGTCGGAGTAGGAGTCAATCTCATTTTGGGGTAAAGGAGTCGGAGTCGAATATCTAAGAATCGGAGTCAGTCATTTGAACTCCGTGTACAAATTTTTGCTAAAGCTATGAAGTCAGAGACGAAGTCGGGGAGTTGGAGTCTGATTAATTGTCGGGCACAGGAGTCGGAGTCGGAGTCAAGTGCCCCTAAATTCTCGCTGGTCGAAATCTGGAGTTTGGCGTCAAGAGCTATTTCCAACAAAATTTGTTTGAAGTAAATCCGCCTTCATGTACGGAATCTACATTGACTTTCAGTTTCCCCGTTAGGCGCTAATGTTAAGGGATTTGAACTGCTCAAAATTGAACGGAAAATTGTTCAAATCAAAAAGATATTTTACATACAAGTTTTTTATCAAACGCTTTTTCCTACAAAGTTTGTTTGAAGCAAATCCGCCTCACAGTTCGGAATTGCCTTAAATTTCCCCGTAGGCGCTAATGTTAAGTTTTTTTGAACTGCTCAAAATTGAACAAAAAATAGCTCAAATCAAAAAGTGTAATATGGGAATAAGGTGTCCTCGCCGGGATCTTTCGAACAAAAAAAAGTTTGTTCGAATTGGACTATTCATTCAAAAGTTATTAGGGGGGACAGACAGACAGACCGACTAGACATTTTTCCCCATCTCAATGTCCTACTTTCCAATTTTTAATTTTTCGACATTTATTTAATTATTTTATTTATTTTTTGACCTTTTTTTGTTTTTTGTGATATTTTTAAGATGCATTAAGCCTTCTTTCATGGTTTTTTTTCTTCTTTTTCTGACTTTTACTGGGAAAGTAAGCTAAAAACAACAACGGGAAAACTGCACAAGATGTAATGCTGCATGTATGGTGCATTCCCTAGTGGGTAGATGACAGCTGAAATGTTTCCAGATTTCTTAAAGGATTTTGCTAAAAACACTAGAAGTTCAATGAAAATCCTCTGATTCTCTTACTAGACATTTACGACTTTCACGTCAATTTTGTGGGCTTGATTTTTGTAAGGAAACTACTACACTACTAAAAATAATAATAACACTACTCTCTTTCCCACTATATTATAGCCGTAAGTTGCTACCTCTTGATAAGAGTTTACATGGCCCATTGAAAAATTATGTTAATTCCGCCTGTGATTCTTGGATGTGACTAATTCGGAAAGCCAATGACGATTTACGACGTTAGTAACTTTTGCTTTTCCGCAAGAAGCAAGCCCCCATAAATATTATGAATGGTTTCAAAAGAACTGGTGTGCTTCCCTGCAATTCAAACATTTTTCATTACTGTGACTTCCTGCAAAGTTATATCACTGATCGGTCATACTCCCAATCTCCTGGATCTATGAGTGAATCTGTTTGTCCCAGCAGCAATCGTGTTAGAAGAAAATAATAAAACTGGATGTGCCTGTACTATAACAGTTTCAGTTGCTATTCATTCAATAATTCAGATTTAGAGTTTCTTACTGAAGATAGCGCTATGCCTCAGCTAAACACACATACGTCTCTGAGCATTACTCCAGATCATATACGACCTTATTCTAAAGCTAGAGAGGATCACATCAAAGAAGGATGGAAACGAAAGGAGTCTACAGCAATGCTCTTTAATACTCCAGTCAAAAAAAGTTCTTCAGGAAGAAAGAATCTTAGCAGAAAAACAAGAATCATCCCAAAAAGTTCCCAAAACATACAAGAAATCTATGAATCCAAGAAAAAAGAAATGTAAACCCAAAAGAAATATAAACAAGAAGAACGGAGGCAAATAAAATAGTTCATTTCAAATAATGTTTGCATTTTTCAACATTTACTTCTAAAATCAGTTAAACCTTTTCTATGGTCTAACATACCTAATTTTAAATCAATTGTAATTTCACTTCATTTCATTCTTTGGCAAGTTTTACTTCCTTATTTAAAGCGTAATCGAGACTTTATGTGAAATTTTCTTTGTCTATTATCAGTTTTTTTCTCAATTCGCTAACTTACCCCATACGGCTGGACAACTTACCCCGTGACGGGGAAAGTGTGCGAACTCTGCGAAGGTTCACAAAAAGTTATGTAAAAAAAGGACAAATCATAGTACTGTCAAAACAAAAATACGATTTTATTGCTGATACCATACACTGTTATAACCAGAGGTTCCAGACGAGTGAATATATTCCCCCTAAGGTGGAAGCATGGGGCCCAAGGGTGCAGTACTAGCATGGAAGTAGAGCAGGGGTGCGAAAACAGCAGACAACCGTAGACAGGGGTGCCAAAACAGCAAGCAATCGCAAAATGACTTGCTGGCGCATGCGCTTCCGGCATACATTCACCATTCAACCACTTCAATATGGCGGACGAATGATAGGTTGTATCTATGCGTGGCTTCTATGTCTTTCACATTGAATGAAGTACACTATTGGATTAAATCTCAACTTTTCTAGGATAATTCTTTAAAATAACAAGTAAGTACAGCTTTTGATCACTTTGTAGCTTTTAGGGCTTTCAAACATAGTTAAAAGTACGTTTAATGCTTTTTAGTTACCGTTATTAGTCCGTTACGATACCGTAGTACCGTTAGTTGTTGATTTTCAGTTGACCGTTACTGTCTAGAAATTTCCATCATTCAAAACGCTACTAAATATATCTATCATTATTTTCTTGAGTACTCGATAAGCAACATTTAATCACCAAAACAATAACCGCAATTTATCACTAATCAACAAGTGAGAACCTAAATAAAAATGATTCTTGTGCTTCGTAGATTACTAGCGAGCGCAAAAAATAAAAAAGAAATCTCTCTCCGTCTAGCTTTTTTTTTTCTTTTTCGTTCAAGTGTTTGAATCATTTCCTGTTAGCGTTTAATAGTTCTTTATCGTTAGGAATTTCTTATTTCTTTAGGTTTTTCAACTGTCGAAAAATTTCATATGCATTTTATTTTATTGTTACTCTTCATCGAAATTTTTAACGTTCGATAAAGGATTTTGTTTTTCCGTAACTTTAATATCCCAGAATATTTTTGGCTCTTCATGTAAATAATTCATAAGTACATCTACACTTTACTTTCGGTGCGGTTATTTCTCACAAATGATCATTAACTTAACTATGATTATTGAAATAATTACTCGTCTTTAACTTTAAATATATTTGTGACAACTCTTTGATACCAAATAAAGTCTGTAGATATTTATTGTTTTATTCATTTTTAATATTACTTTGTAAAAAAAAAAAAAAAAAAAAAAAACTTATCAGTACGCAGAATTTTTTCACAAGTTTTTTTTTACCGCCCCGAGAGTTATTATAATTATTATTATTTATTTTTAAGAAAAGGATAAAAATTTCACAGGTCCGCAATGTTTTTCATTTGCTTTTACCGACCCATGGGTCAAAAGAGGTTGAGAAACACTGATGTAGAGAACGATCAGATGAATTAAAGCAATGAGCACTCCTTAACTATGTTGAAAACTCTGAAATATGATCAAATGCTGTAATTACAAGTTTCAATCATTTTCAGTACTGAATTCATGCAATGTGAAAAGTGTGCAAAACGTAGACTATCATGAATCAAAACAAAACTATTAAAAAAACAAATACACAATTATATTCAAAAAAGCACACAATACGGGGGAGGGAGGAGGAGGATCTACAGTAAGGGTGCCATTTCTCTCTCCGTAGGTTCATTCTTTTCACCCCGGCTGCCTATTTTTTAAAAGGTGCCTGTTTTTCACCCTAGTTAGAGGTGCAATTTCGGCTCCGTATTGGGTGCCGCTGGTGAACAAGCGTTTCACCCCTGAAAGGTGCCGAATGCAACCTGTAGTTTTAACAGTGTACAGATTATCCAAGCAATAAAAGAAAAATTTTCTTTACAATCTTTAAAAAAATAAAATTTAAAAAGTTCGCCAACTATCCCCAGTCTCTCCTACATTGTCATACTCGGAAGTATTAAGCATAATTAAAACGCAATCGTGTTCAGGTCCATGCCAGGAGGGGTTTTTTGTTTTTTATCCTTATCTGCATCGAACAACTCATTCCTGTTTAGAGACCCAATGAGGGGCGTAGCGGAGGTCTCAAAATCTGCCCTTGGTTTTCAATCATGTTATTAATCCTAATATGATATTTTATACGTATGTAATCATTGTTATGATCCCCTCCCCAGTAGGTAAGTTCTGACTGCAATAGGGACCGTAATATGCATTCATTTTACAGCTTCTTTCGACTCGAATCTCATTATCTGTTTGCTTTTGAGTTACATTCCAAAAACGTATTGAAATATCGTTTACAAAGTCTTCCACAACAAATAATGTACGTCAAGGTTATATTTTGAAATAATGCTAAATGAATTCAGCAAGAAGGGGTTTATTGCAGGTGAAAATTAAATTACCAAACGCAATTACAATGCATTTTTATAACGATAACATTTCTCAATTTTTGTGAAATGCCAGATTCATCATAACCTC
Organism: Uloborus diversus; assembly: GCF_026930045.1. NCBI lineage: Eukaryota > Metazoa > Arthropoda > Arachnida > Araneae > Uloboridae > Uloborus > Uloborus diversus. The sequence goes on from NC_072732.1 coordinate 97,902,668, forward strand.
ATGAAAGAAGCAATATTAACGCAGATGATGCATTGTATTGCCAAAGCATTCAACGGTTCTCCCTCCACTGTTTTTCCAAAATATCAATCACAAATTTATCAAACAAAGAAAATATTTTAAAAGAAAGCATCATACACGAACTTTAACATTATAATTAATTTAAATCAAATTTACATTTTTTAAATTTTACTTTCTATTATTTTCCCCCCAATGAGAGAGGGTTAACCCCTAAAACCCTCCTCTTGCGATCAGAACCTGATTACCCAAAAAACTCGCGAAGCTTGAGCTTCCCCGCTGAATTTTTAAAGGGCACAAATATGACTGTTTAAAACTGTGTTTAACAATTCCAGTTTCTGCTTTTAACTGTGTTTCTTTAAAAAGCGATTAGAGATTGCAAACATTTAGAACTTTCTAAACATAAATGTTAAAACATATAAAACATAAATGACTATAAAAAGTGAGGACACATTGAATAAAATGTAGCCCCAAGCTAGATTTTCAAATTTGGGATTTGATTCAACTCCATACAATGTACTACTTTTACGACATTTTATTTCCTTTGTGAAGTGATGTTAAATATGATTCAACATGCTACTACTCATATTGCTGAGGGTTCAAGTGCAACATACATGTAATAAATAAAATTTCTGTCAGTCGGTAAGGTGGAGCCAACTTAAATTTGAATTCTGCTAAGCCACTTAGCCTTAGTTCGTGTTGTATCAATATGCAATGTTAGGAAAAAATTCCCGAAACAAAAAGTGGGTGATCCAAAATGAGAACGAGCTTCCCTTAATTTCAGAGGTTGATCGTGCCCTGCTTGCACCCCCCCCCCACCGCTCGATCGTATTTTAGTCCCATTTGTCTTCTAGTTGTATACTCCGGCAAACAGAAATGACAAAACTCATGAAAAACAGCTTTGAAACATCTATCAAGGTTTTATGCAATAACTTTGAACTGATTTTTTCTCAAATAAATAAGTACAAAACATGTATGCTGTTATGTTTACTGGTCAGTTTTCGTGGCCTAAATTAATAATATCTGTTTGAAGATCGAAAAAAAGCAGCTTAAACAAGCTTCATTAGATGTGCTACTGCTTAGCAATGTACAAAATGATTGGTTTTGCCGTGAAACCTTTTGGTAGCTAGCTGCATCTACTATATAAATAAAGAAAAAATAATTTCTTGCAAGCCAACAAATAACTTTGATCGTATATAAAAGTAGTAAGAACGCTTCTAAACTTCGACAGTGACGAAATTCATTATGCAAATGAGATTAGGTAGCGACAAAGTTAAGTGCGAAATTCATTGTTGGTGGAACCTGTTACATTGTTCATAACTTTTTTAGAAAGCGTGTTAGCTCGGGTGTTTTTTGGTTCGCTTTAAAATAATTGCTTGAGTTTTCTGCGTTAAAATTAACTCATGATTCTCTTTATTTGAAGAACGTAAAGCGTCAAACAGTTTTGCGTGTATAACGTGTTTTTATTTTAATTGATTAATTAATTAATTAATTTATTTATTTTTTAAGCGTTTAACTGGTGAGGTGAGGTGTCTGAAGAAGAATGGAACTTTTGCATTAAAACTTTTTGTAATTTTTACACAGGGTAATAAACAAGTTGTGGTCAGCCAACCAGTAACGGGAAGGTTTGTCTTGTTGTCAATAAAAATATTAATCGATATTTTAGGAATACAGTGGATTCTCAAAATAGCATCTTTCAAGAACACACCCACCTCATTATTTCAAAACAAAAGTTTTTATCTGCAGTGTGATTTATTAGGATAACGTTTCTCAGTCACCAATAGTGAATTTTCTTTGCCTTATTTAAGGTAAATGCACCAGTAGTGGCCACTGCTTCAGTAGTAGCCACTTCAAGGTTTATATATTTAAAATAAGGATTCTAGGGGTCGCAGTGGATTCAAACTTGCTGGAGGTAGATCTCAGGCTATAGTGTAGTGAGCAGTTAAAGGAGGAGTAGGTGGAGCATCATGGAAAATTGTTATCAATTATTTAATACGGTCGCCTGGATTGTCGATGTTTTTTCAGATGTCTTCTAACGCTTCTCCGTAACGAGGTATAGGTATATAAACATTATGTCGTATTATGAATAGAACAATGCTCAAAAATAATATTTTTAGAGCTGTAACCATATTATGAAATGTGAAAGATCATGTTTGGAGCGTTTTCAACTTGAAATAGTTGCTTTTTTTGGCTGAGTTTACTTGGCCACTACTGGTACCAAAAAAGTTGGGAAATTCAAAAGTGGCCACCGAGTGGCCACCACTGAATCAGGAAAGTTTTTCATAAATCTACTCAATTTTCCTTTTAATATGTTGTAATCTCTTTACATAAAAACCTGCCTCATTTCTGACATAATATTATTCTGTGATCTAGTAGTGGCCACCCGGTGGCCACTTCTAAACAGCAATATGGCTGTTGTTACTCAAATAAAACTTCGTAAATCCCGGGTATACAATTTATTGTAGATGACATGACATACACAGGATATAATTCTTAAACATATTGAGCAACTTAAAACGTATAATAATAGTATATAATTAGCTTAGAACAGTAGGACGTATAATAACGACAATTCAAAAGAAAGTAATTCTAAACATTTTTCGTTGCCAGGTTCACTAAACATAACTATAGTAAAAACAGTGTTGCCAAATTATCAAACGAGTTTCAACATACTCCCACCTTTTGTATTGCAAATAAAGCTGGTCGCAATACAAAACTACAATAAAATAAAATACATAATAAATAATTTCAAATTATAACAAAATGAAAGACAATGATGAATAATGCAAATAATAGTTAACACAATTTTAAAGTCACAGAACGAGAAAAAAAAATAATTGAAGTCTACAAGTCCAAACGTTGTGGAGGGACTATTCGTCGACCACTGCGGGTTTGTTTCACTGGCTGAGGTACCTCGGTCATGGGAATGAAAATCTCAGCGTCAGGGTTGAGGGTTTTTGGAATAGGAACTGCTGTAGACTCCAAGTATCCAGAATCGAGATTAGCTGCCACCTCCTTCCCATTTGCTGCTAGGTCTGATGGCAAATCACTGATTGACATTTCGAGAGGATACAGCCTCTGCAAAGGTCTAACGAGGTAGCCATTAGCAACTCGTAGTTTGGCAATTCTTTGGATACCATCCCTGCCAGGATACAGTTCAACAACACGACCTAATGGCCAGTTTAATCTCTTAGTGTCCTCACATCCTATGAGAACTATTTCTCCCACCGAAATTTCCTGCTGTTTTGATCTAGATTTTGGATTACGTACAAGTTCACCTAAATATTCCCTCTGGAAACGTTTTCGAAAATTATCGCGCAAACTTTGTACATAACGCACTCTTTTTAATAAATGCTGGGAGTCAAGGATGTCCAAGTCATGTGTTTCTGATCCTCTTATGTCTTGTATGAAATGAGCTGGAGTTACAGGTGTCATTTCATTCGGATCGTCCGAGATATAGGTGAGTGGTCTCTCATTAATGACACTTTCTGCTTCGCACAACACCGTGAGCATCTCTTCGTATGTCACGCAAGCCTTTCCCAAGCACTTTCGTAAAATTTGTTTAATGCTACGTACCATTCTCTCCCACCAACCACCATACCATGGCGCGGTGGGTGGGTTAAAATGCCATTTGATGTTTTGCAAGGCACATTCAGATTGTATTTCCTCCCAATTCAATGATTGAAGGGCTCGTGCTGTTCCAGTAAAATTTGACCCATTGTCAGAATACATTACAGAGCATCTCCCTCTTCTAGCGAAGAATCTTCTCATTGCTTGCCGGAATGCTTCAGCTGACAATGACGTGACGAGCTCTAGGTGAATGGCTCTATATACAGCACATGTGAACAAAACAATCCATGCCTTGGTACCTTGACGTAAGTGTAAAGGTCCCGCCAAATCTACACCAGTGACTTGGAATGCAGAAATGCGTTTTGTTCTATCAATGGGCAGAGGCGCTGTATTCGGCTGTACTGGCTTGCTTGAATGTCGCTTGCAGATCACACACTTGCTTATAACCTCTCTAACAACCCTCCGACCGCGAGGAATCCAGTAGAGCTCTCGAATATGATTCAGAGTTGTCTGAACACCACTATGCATCAACGCTTTATGAACGTATTCGATGTACAGTCTCACGATGGGATGATCTGGTAGTACGGTTGGTTTTTGAAAATCTTCTGGGTCTTCACCCAAAACTAACTTAGTTTCAACTTTTAAAACTCCAGACTCTTCGGAAAATCGTATAGACTTCGAGTATTTTTCCTTCAATTCAGCATGCAGTTCTGTTTGTACCAATTTAATGACGGCGAGTTCTGCCTTCTGTATTTCTTCACATGTTAACTCGGAGATAACTCGGGTGGACTTATACCTAGCATTATTTATAAATCTCAGCATCCAAGCTACCATTCTTATAACTTTGCTGTACTTAGAAAAGTATAGAAGCTTCTTGCTGAAGTTTTCCTGTAAGTTAATATTCGTGCTGCAGATAACACTTTTCTTTCTTTCAACTAAAGCTTCTTCAGGCATCGTAATCTCAGTATTTGGCCAGGTATTTTCTGTTTCTTGTAGCCAAGTGGGACCCTCCCACCATCGACTATCTATCAGCTCCTTCCAATTACAAGAACGCGAGGGCAAGTCGGCCGGATTCATAGATCCTGGTACAAATCTCCAATTATCGACATTTGTAAGTTGACGTATTTCTGTAACCCGGTTACCGACGAAAGTATTCCACGGTTCTCCTTTCGTTATCCAACTTAGAACAACCATTGAATCGACCCAAAAGGAAATTTTTAAAGGTTGCTGTATTGCTTCTAAAACGGTACTTGCTATTCTTGCACCCATTGTAGCTCCAAGCAATTCTAAGCGTGGAATCGTCGGTCTTTTCATCGGGGCTACTCTGGCTTTGGCAGTTATTAACTGGACAGAGGTTCCCGTTTCTTCTTCAGAGCGTAAGTATACACAGCAAGCGTATGCATCTGCGGAAGCATCGGTAAAGACATGCAGGCTTGTATTCTCAAGAGTTCCTAGCATTAATCGACGAGGTATTCTGCACTGTTCTATGAGATCAATATGCTTCACCCAGTGTTGATATCTATGTTGAATATTTAGAGGCAGATCGTCGTCCCAGCCTATCTTGTTTTTCCAAGCTTCTTGAAGCAATAATTTCGGAAGAAGAGTTGCAGGTGATGTAAATCCAATAGGATCGTATATGCTGTTTACTATAGAGAGAAGCTTTCTCTTTGAAAGGACCTTTTCTGAAGTCATTTTACAGCCAGCACAATAAAGTTCATCTGCATGAGTGTCCCATTTCAGGCCAAGTACATTCTGATCTATCATTTCAATTCCACTGTAAGCCCAGCATCTCAATTCAAAGGAACCCTTTTGCATTACTTCTATAGCTTGCGATTTTAATTGTTCCAGTTCTTCGCTGGTATTCACACTCGTGACTAAGTTGTCTACATAAAATCCTTCTTTCATTCGATTGATCGTGTTTTGCAGGACTATTGATTGGAATTCCTGCGATTCAAGATGAAATTTAATCGTGGCATTTAATAAGAAGGGGCTTGATGAAACGCCGAAAACAACACGACAATGCCTGTAAAATTTCATCTTAGTGTGTTCTTTGTCTTCCCACCAAAGGAATCTTAGGTAGTCTCTATCTTTGGAAGCTAAAGAGAGTTGAAGAAATGCTTGTTTAATGTCTGCAATTACTCCAATGGCACCACAACGAAATTTACTTATGAGGCGAGGGATTTCACTTAATAAACTTGGTCCTGTACTAAGACAGTCATTTAAGGAGGCATATCCGGGGCGTTTGCATGAAGCGTCAAAGACTGGCCTGACCTTCGTGGTAGCGCTTGATGATTTAACGACTGGATGATGTGGCAAATAATGACAAGCCTTTGAACTTGACATTTCAGCTTCTGTCACCTCCTCTATGATGTTATCATTCTTCCACTGCTGTAAGACACCATCATACAGTTCGTAGTAATTGTCTTTCAAAAGACGCTTTGTAACGGTGCGAAGTCTTGCTTCTGCCTGGTCGTATCCATCATACAAGTGAGGATGTCCTGCTAGCCATGGAAGAGCCACCTCATACCTGTTTCCAGTTTTCCGAATTGTTTCTTGAAAAAATGTGACCGTTTCTTCATCTAGCTCCTTAGTTGTTTTCCTCTCAGTGGGATCTGTTATACCCAAAGATTCTAAGTCCCAAATTTTGTGTATCTCTGAGTGATGCATACATAGCGATACCATATTTATGCTGCTCTTCTTTCCTGGACCTAAAACACTCCATCCGAGTTTCGTTTCTACAGCTGTTATACCAGATGGCAGAACTTCTATTCTTCCTGTTAATATTCCTCCCAGAAAGTCAGCACCGATGAGCATGTCAATAGGAGGAGTTTCTGGACCTATGTCTGTTAGTTCAATTCCTCGACGTTTTAATTCTTGTACTAAATCTGGGTCACGTATGCGAGGCAAAGAAGAACATATCTTGGGCTGGTCCAAAATTGACATGTTGCACGAAAACCTTCTATCGATACTCTGAACGTTGATGTCATAGCGACCATGTTTAACTTCAGCTGTTTGCTTACCACCAAATAGTCCTTGGGACAATAACTCTGTACCTGAAGGTTTTAACCTTAACTCTTTAACTACTTGGTTGGTTACGTAAGATCGCTGTGATCCATCATCAAGGAGGGCTCTGACATAAATTTCTTGATTTCCATTTCTTAAACGTATCAATATTGTTTTCAAATATATAACCTTCTGAGGTGTAAGTTCCGTAAATAAAGTGGACGTATTCACTTCTATCTTTGATTCATTAGGGAGTTGAACCTTATTTTTTCTAGGCAATTCTGGGCACAAAATTACGTAGTGTCGCTTTCCACATACAAGGCAATGAATATTACTGCGACAGTTTTTCGCCATGTGTCCAATCTTCAAGCACACCAAGCAGCAGCGTCTACGTATTACAATTGATTTTTTTTCTTCTGTACTCATAGAGGCAGCTTTATGACAGTCTTGACTGTCATGACGTTTCTGACAAAAAATGCACTCAGTCTTACAAGGCCTTTCGTAAGAAGATATTAAACTCATTGCTGTAGGTTCATCTTTGCTTGAAGATTCCTTCTTACCTTTTGCTGGTTGACCAAAAGCTCTTTCAGCTAAAGCCCGATGTTCTTCCCCTTCTATCTCGCGACGAAGAAATGACATCAACCTTTCCAACAGTTTCTCTTTCGTAATTTGGACGGTTTCTTCATCATCCACCTCACTGTTTAATAAATATCTATCCCAAGCCTTTAATACATCAGTTGGAAGACACGACTCCACAACCGGATACAACATGGCAGCATAATTTTGCGTAGTGACGCCTAATGTTTCCAGAGCTCTTAAACTCGAACCGAGCTTGTCGTACAAATCAGAAAGCTTAATGTTAGCTCGGTTGTTTACCAATGTTAAAAGATCTCGTATAAACACGTCAATTAATAAATCACGTCTGCCAAACCTGGACTCGAGATGTTCGATAACCTTAGCATAATTTTTCTTAGATGGTGGATAACTTTCTACTATATTGCGCGCTTTCGAAGTAGGCTTCAATGATGACAGAAGATACTGAAACTTATCCTCTTCTAATATACTAGTATTTTCATGAATACGACTGTATTGCGCCCAAAAGGCAACCCAAGTCCTTGGCATTAGGTCATATTCTTTCAATTCATTTTTTGGAAGCTTCAACTTAACAATCGTAGCTGTATCAATTGGCGAAGAAGCGCCAATCATACTACGCCGTAAACAATGCTCATATTCTGTTTTAAGTTCAATAAAGCGATCTCTATACGTTTCCATTTCATCATATTCCTTATCGCTTTGCTCGTAAATTTCCAATAATTGAGCATCAGCACTAAATAAACGCTCGGCTTTATCCGCCAACTTATTAAAAATTGCGCCAAGTTCATTACCTCCGACTTCTTCTTTCTGTGTTCTTTCAAATTGATTACAAGTCGTGGTAAATAACCTTCGTAAATTAGTTCTTTCTTTCCGTAATCTTTCAAATTTGTCGAATTTCTGAGTGATAACGGCATCATCTTTGTCTTCGTTGTCAGACATATTCGCTATTCGAATCAAAAAATACAAAGTTCAAATATCACGGACGCCACTTGTTGTTACTCAAATAAAACTTCGTAAATCCCGGGTATACAATTTATTGTAGATGACATGACATACACAGGATATAATTCTTAAACATATTGAGCAACTTAAAACGTATAATAATAGTATATAATTAGCTTAGAACAGTAGGACGTATAATAACGACAATTCAAAAGAAAGTAATTCTAAACATTTTTCGTTGCCAGGTTCACTAAACATAACTATAGTAAAAACAGTGTTGCCAAATTATCAAACGAGTTTCAACAATGGCCACTACAGACTCATCTACATTATATAATCGCCACTGATAGATCAAATTTGAGGTTTGAAAAAAATTGAATAAATTAACATTCTGGCATTTTTAAAAAATGGGACGATCAAGGAAGAGAAGGGCTATAATATGCTCATTGAGTTTCAAATATGGTAATTGATAGTGTAGGCCCACAGTTTAAACAAAGTCACAAAAATATGCTTCACTGTGGCGACTGCTAGTGCGTTTACCTGTTCTATGAACAGGTCCGGATTACTCACCAGGCCATCCCCTAGGCCCATACGCCCTGGCCTAGGAGCGCATATCACGGGGGGGGGGGGATTATTAAATAGCTTGTTCGTAAAATAAAACACACAGGAATTTGGCGAGCTAGTACAAAAAGAGGAGAAACATTCTACTTAAACCGAGAGAGAGATTGCAACCTGCTTGCTGAGCAGGCAAAAAATGAAGGGGGAAGGGCATTATGCTTGATTGAAGTTATCCCTTTTCTAAGCCAAGCAGATAATTTTTAATTTCTTAGATTTAAGCAATCATTTCTTGAAAATACAGATTTTTTTAAGGTAAAACACTTATTAGAAGTAAGTCACACACAGTAAAATTAGAAAAAGCCATGATATATAAAATTCCCAGTTATAACACTTGTTTATGGAACAATTTTTCTCTTTGGTAGTCTAAATCATGTCAGTAAGTATGTTTTTGCAATTTATAATCTATTGATTCATATTATTTATGACTGTTATAGTCAGGGACGCTCAAAGTTCAAATTTTTGGGAACTGGGAAATTATCAGTTTACCGGATTATCAGTTTACTTCAAAGCTTACCGAATAAAAAATAGGAGCATGGTACTACTAGTAGTTTTCTAAATTATCTGTGACTAGCAATAATTTAGTAGTTAATTAGTTTACAATAAATAGCATAAATAATCAGAAAAAAATAGAATATTAAAGTACTTAAAAAATAATTTACCAGACAATACCAGATATTTACCGCCACAGTTTTATGATAGGTTACAAATGTTGTAAAATTTCTGAAGTTGTGAAATATGTAACATTTACGAACTTTTCAAAAATTTTACCTTCGAAAATTCCCTGATTTCTGTATTTTATCGATGTACAAAACGTCCGTAATTAATTCTTCGGACCAATTTTATTTTATAAAATCTTCATTAACTTAAGACATAGCTGAGAATTAATGATAATTTTTATGAGTCTCTTGAATCAACATGGATGACTTAAAATTTTTGCATCGAATGCGATTGGCAAAATTAGACGTCTAAAAGTCCTCAGCTACACAATAAGACATATAAGGAGGGTTAAAAATAATGCTAAATACATAATTATAAATGTCCAAAAGGTAAAATCACAAGGAAAAGAAAAATGAGCGAATATTAAAGAAGCGGATGCAATCGGATTTAGAAATGTGTGAAAAATTGGGATTAACACGTAATAGCGTAAAAAATGGCCAAGATGCGTAAGTTTAAATTAATGTGTAGAATTCGATAAATACGCATGTTCTTGAATTCAAAATCCATGATCAATTGTCAATTTCCATGATTTTTGAGCACTTTTTGCCGAAAATCATGACTTTCCATGACCATTTTTGATCATAGCCGAAATCCATGACTTTCTAGGTGCATGGACACCCTGCCTTTAGTAGTATTGAAAACTTATGCTACCAATTTCCTATATCCATGATATACCTTGATAAGTTGTAGGAAACAAATTGTCCTAGAATTACATTGAATTGTGTACTTACTATTTTCTTATGAACTAGTGGTACCCGCACGGCTTTGCCCGTAGCAGAAAAATTAAAAGGTCTTTTGGTTCGCCCATGTATTTACAAATAATGTACGGTGACTTTCTCGCCAATTGGCTTGCCCATGTTACGGTTCCACGTTATGATAACTTGGTAATTTATTCATCCATCTTATAATTTTGCTCGGGAAAATGTTCTTAAAATTGGAATAGAAAACGATTAAAATTGAATATTCGAAAAATCGCTTCGAGGTGTACACCCCCATGCTACAAACTAACTTTGCCAAATTTCATGAAAATCGGCCGAACGGTTTAGGCGCTATGCGCGTCAAAGACATCCAGACAAACCGAGATCCAGATATACAGACAGACTTTCAGCTTTTTTATTAGTAAAGATTTCGTAGTGATAATAATTATTCAGTTCATACTTACCAAAGTTCATATGTAGAATGCTTATATAAGTACATTCATTTTCTTTTACTTTATTTTTTACATTAACGTACAAAAAATACAAATACAAATTTTCTACTAAAAACTTTTTATTTCATCCTAAGTACGTATGTACTTTGAAGAAAAAATTGTAGAATAAAAACGTGATTAATTGTATTGGTACTTAATGTAACTATCATATTGAATCAATTTTATCTATCAGTTATTTGAATTTAAAGTGAGTACTGTGAATTCTAAGGAAAGGATGTCAGATGGCCACTACTGACTCATGCATGTGGCCACTACTGAAAATCTCAGTTTTCGGAGTGGCCACTATTGGATCAAATTTGAAGTTTGGGAAAAAATGTAAAAAATTGAAAAAAATTAAATTCTGGCGTTTTTAGAAAATGGGACGATTCAGGAATAGTTGGGCTATAATACGTTCATTGAGGTAAAAAATTGAAATTAATATTGTAGACCCACAGTTTAAAAAAGACATAAAATATGTTTAACTGTGGCCACTACTGGTGCATTACCTTATTTGTTTATTTTTTTATAAGATCAAAGTTTTATTGGTACGTACTCATTTCTTAATTTTTTTTCCTATCATGTAGTTATAGCTTCACGATTAATTAAAACATTTAAGATCTATTCAAGCTAGTATGCCCATAATTATCAATAAAAAGTATTTTTGTGTTGCAGATATGACATTAATAAGTTTTTTGGCCATTTTTAGTCAAAATTATTATTTAGGGTTGGTGAATGGTGATATACTTCCATCTAAATTTGGTAAACGATAAATAAAATTTGTAGCAGTAGAATAGTTCTATTTATTTTATTTATTTCTTTATTTTTTCTTGTTTTTGTTATCCAGACAAACCTTTGAAAAACGATTTGTCAATTTAAATTTTTTTTAATTTTAATGATGCTCGAATTGGGAAGTCAATACAGTTTAAATTTGATTATATTGTAAGAAAACTAAGTGTTTTAATATTTTTGAATACCTTTTGTGTGTGTTTGTGTATTTCCTAAAAATAATTGCATGACTAGGAACCAGTATTGCTTTTCTCCTTTCTTTTATAACGATATCATCATCTTTTTCTAAATGTAGCTGTTTCTTTTCTTCTTTTTCCAGCATATATTTTTTGTGATATTTTAATTGAATAAATAAAACGCACTTTTTTTTCATGATTTTTCTTTTGTTAGGAATGTAGGATAGGCAGCGTCGTAATGCTGTTCTTAGCATCTGCCTTGCCTTCAGAATGCTGCCAGGTTTGCCCCAACTGTAGTAGTTTACGCTTACAAAAAATAAATAAATAAAACAACAAGAAAAACATAGCATCTGTGAGCGAGAATTTGTTTTTCGCAAAAGAAAAAAATTAAAATTTGAGAGAGCGCTCGATTATTGGTTAGGAGGGTAACAAGTTGATTACTGTTTGTTGCGTAACAAAATATGAAGAAATTAATCTTAAGAATATTACAATTATGTTTGAGTATCTTATATTATCGAAAACACATATTTCTCACTAAAATTAAATTTCATCATGTCGTTTTCAGATTATCAGCATTTTTAATCAAAACGTGAACCATCGATTTGTAATAATATTACTTACTTATGGAAATTCACATGTGACTTAGAGGGGGTGGGGGAACAATTTCAAAGGAAAAATATTTTAAAAAGAGAACCTCACACAAAATTTATTGTGATAAGACATTATCTGAAAGAATTTTTGGAAGTTTTACTGTGTTTAAATTTATTCTACCACTCCACCACTCCTAACGTGAAAAAATTAGAATTTCAAATCTATCTATAAAGTCTTACTTTTCATATTTATTTCTCCGATCCGAACATTTATTTCAGAGTGATGTGACAGAATCTGTCGTATCTGGAAATTGAATTTCTTTCTTTTTTTTTTTTAATTATTCTTTCTTTCTGTTCTGAAAAGGAATCGAATTTCTATTCGAACATTTGGTTTGAAAACGTTTTATTACTTAACAGTTACGGAAAATGGGTTATCAGCCCCTTCTAAGAATTTTTTTCTCCAGATGTATAATGTTGATGGAAAATAAAAAATATCCATCAGGTTATATTCCTCACTTGAAATGGCATCACAAAACTTACTATAACCGATAAAAAACGGACAATTAGCTTAACTATTTCAAGTTATGACATGAGTAACACAATAAAAATTTTTAACAAAATGAAATTGAAGATTAAATTATTTTACACAATATTGATTTACTTGTAGTTTGTAATGTTTTTAAACCTTTCCTCAACCAATTCATCTCTCGTTGCACACGTAAGCCGTCCTAAACAGTTTTATGCGCTTTGTCCAGACGACACATCACTAAGTGGGCTAATAGTCTTGTAAACCCTCTAAATAACAGTTTAAAATGCTGTGTAAAAATTCAGGCCCCTCAACATGATTATCCCTTGCCTATTCCATTTTAACTCGACTTCAGGTATTAGTCATGAACAAAATTAGTTACTGTTTTCTTTGTTTTCCTATTTCCAAAACCTTCCAAGTCAGGATAAGGTTTTTCCTCTAATCTGACCTACCAGTGTGTAGTTAGATGAACGTGTATGGAAGAATGATTAGAAAGACATTCAGACTTTTATGGTATGAATTTTCCTTTAGGTGGTAGGAAAGATCAACGACCAAATTCAATAATATTTTTGGATTTTGTTTCGTTTTAAAGAACATACTTTTTGAGCTCCAGATATGCTTCATCTTTATTCTTTTGATAATTCTTCTACGTCATGTCAAAGAAAAAGGAGGAAAAATGAGAAGTACGGGATCCAAATTTTCACAAACAAGCTAAATGTTATACGCAAGCATTTGGTAAGCATCAACTCAGCATAATGACCCTAATACCTGCGTTCCATTGTAAAGATACCTTGGTGAAACTTTTTTAATGCTCACTGGTCATAGCTTTAGTTTTTAAGCAAAATGTCGTGGAAGACGTGAACAAAATAGAGTTTCAGAGACACATTATTCATCAATGGTCACAGAATTCCTGTAGGGATTGTTTTTCCAACTGTTTTTAGATCTCGTCCTCTTTGCTGCTTAGAAATACTTGTAATACAACCCTTGGAGGCTTCCTGGGTGTTTATTCTTCCATCTCAAATATTTCTTCAAAAACAGTGATTTTCATAATTTCGCGTATTTGAAAGACCGTTAAAAATTCTCTCCTTAACCTTAACTTCAATACAAGGGCACCCATATAGGGGGCAAGGGGAAGCTCGAGCCCCCCCCCCCTTTGAAATTAGAGCCTTCTTGCTTTTAGTACTTTTTTCTTTGCGAAAATGTTAAAACATTTCTTCTCCACCATTAATGAATAAGTTATTAAAAATGTCAAATTTTAATGACTCTAATCTGTCCTGAAATCAGTTTCCACAGGGAAAATATCCAGCTAAACCACGGGGAAAATATTTGAGCTCCCCCCCCCCCCTTGCAACTTTGCATATGGGCGCCCATGCTTCAATATATCTTGGAAATTTGTCTGTAAGGTATTGGAAAATCGTCTTTCTTCACAGCTTTCACGAAGTTCTTCATTATTCCGAGCAGAATGAGCATAGGTGGTAACAAAAAGTGGTGGATCTACTAGAGGCTGATTTTGGGTATTTCTATTCCCAGAGTTTAAATTTCTTGAAGTCCATTTCGGTTTTATGTAGTGATATTTTCTATCCCAACTAAGGGTCGAAGTTTAAGAGACAGTCAGTCACACGGGGGGGGGGGGGGGTTCTATCTGTCAGGAAAAAAGAGCAATAGTGAGAATTCACTATAATAGTTGCCTCTGTATCTTGAAAACTAGAGCTAATCTTAACTTTTTATGGTGATAATCATGTTTAGCGAGGCAAAATACTTCGGAAAAAGCTACTTTTGAACAGGATGCATTTTTGGTGTTACTAGTGTAATTAGTGTTTAGGTATTTCACACACGTATTTATAAAATTATGTACGCCATCTCTCTCATTTATCACTCAATTGGTTCCAAAATCTGCACATTCATCACATTTATGTACATAAAAATGGAAGTATGAGTGTGTGTGTGTGTGTGTGTGTGTGTGTGTGAGTGTGTGTATGTTACTTAAACAAATCCAGTTTGCGTCGGATTTTTGCCAAATTGAGCAGAGGTCCTTTGATGCTCAGGAACTCAGTTTTCGTCCCGCTATGGGGCAACACTCCCATGCTGCTATTTTTTTTTTTTTTATACAAATACAGTTTCGTCAGATTTTTGTGAAATTTGGCACCAGAGGGTCTCT